>NC_135478.1:48165395-48475266 GCF_052094955.1 Ictidomys tridecemlineatus
GCTTATTTTTGTAAGCGGTACTAAGAATCAAACCCAATACATCACTGTGTGCTAGGCAAGCACCCTGCCCCTGAGCACCAGCCCCAACAATACTTTTTTGATTATTAATCAGGTTGACTTTTTTGTTGTTGTTTTGTTACCAGGGATTAAACCCAGGGGTCCTTAACTACTGAATCACATCCCCAGCCCTTTTTTATATTTTATTTAGTGGCAGGATCTCGCTAAGTTGCTGAGGCTAGCTTTGAACTGATCCTCCTGTCTCAGCCTCCTGAGCCACTGAGATTAGAGGTGTGTGCCACTGCACCCAGTAGGTTGAACTTTATGTATTGGCTAATTTGTTATCTGCATGACTGTTCTGCAAAAGTATGGGATTTACATTTATATACATATATAAATGAATCGAGTTTTTATCAATTCTGGTATTCTAGAATTATTGCGGTTTATTGATTCTAAGAATCCCTCCTTTTTTTTATACCTTTATTTTATTTATTTTTATGTGGTGCTGAGGATTGAACCCAGTCTTCATGTGTGCTAGGCAAGCGCCCTATCACTGAGCTACAACCCCAGCCCCAGACCTCCTTCTGTGTTAATGTTACTAACCCTTTGGCATGAACATTGCAAATATTTTCCATACTTTGCTCTTTTATTATGACTTTTTAAAAAATCTTGAACTTTTAAATTTTTATGTAAATAGAGCCATTAATATTTTCCTATTTGGTTTCCACCTTGGGTATCATGTTCATAAAAGTCCTACTAAGATTCTAGAAATTATTTTTACTATTACATACTGATTTTCTTTGTTTCCCAAAATAGGTACGTTTACAAGAGCACATGGGTGAAAAATATACAACTTATAGTGTGAAAGCTCGCCAGTTGAAATTTTTTGAAGAAAATGTGAAATTTTGAGAACTTGTTCTAATCTTCCAGCTCTAAAGACCTATTTTCAAAGTTTGGGGCTTTAAAAACAAACTCTAACAGTTGTCATAAAGCCATTCACCACCCTTTTATATCTCTGGGGTTTTCTTACTGGAAAAAAAATGGACGGAACAGAGTAATATGAAGCAAGTTCACAAAAGAAAAAAATCTTTGACTTTTATATTCCTGAGGGAAAATGTTGCTTTTTTGGTTACTGTTTACTGAGCCTTAAACCACTTAAAGTTTATATCTATAACTTTTTTTTTTGAGGTGTTGATTAGCTTGAACACAGGACCATAAAACATTGGATTGGAAGTTTTATATTGTACTATAGTGATAAAAACAACAAAGAAACAAATGAAATATGTCCAGCGATAACATTTGCTGTTTTTAATAACTTTAGGGAATAGTTGCCATTATTTAAAAGAAAAAAAATCAACTCACTATTCTGGGGGTAGATTTAAAGAAAATGAAGTTCTATGTGGTATTTGAGCAGCTAGATCCTATTTTTACACTTTGATGGATGTTTAATGTTTTCATGTAACATAAGCCTCACTTAGGGTATACAAGTGAATCTAAAGTATTTTGGTTTTGTAAATCATTATGTTTTCACATACTAGTTTTGTTAGATTTATTTCTCCATCAGTGAAAACATCTCTTAATCACTTTTCTAGACAAAAGTTTTTTGTTAAATTGGATATACGTAAGGATATATATAATATTTGTCTCTGGAAGTTTGTCTTCGTGTATATCAAGATATTGGTTGTCTTTCCATGTTTTAAATGTAGGATTTTATATCACATTTTATTGTTTAATAAGAAGTCATACTCTTCTTCTATTAAATAGTTTTCATCAAATATGTTCTGATTAGTAAATTTTTCCTTCTGCATTCAAGGGACTCTAAAAATAAATACTGTTCCAGATGTTTTCAGTTTCTATAAAAATGTGCCTTATTTTCTTTGAAAATTACACAATAAAAATGTTCTCTTTTAGTTCTTAAGTTTTTATTTAATTTTATCTATGTGCCTAGTGTTATGCCAGGAGCTAGATATATCGTGGTGAATAAAACAATACTCCCTGCCTTTACAATTCTCACAGTTGAGTTTCTGGGAGCTCTTATTTTTACTATCAAGGTTTGCTAGAGAACTTGTAAGACCATCTACTCTCAGTGCCTGGGTGGGAGCCAATTTTTGGCAAACTATTGGTCTTCCTGCTTACCTCTTCTTGCATGTTTTAGAGATCCACATTTTTCTCCATAGTCATTGGTATAAAGTAGTACTAATTGTTTTTAGAATCAAAAGAATCTGATCTATACTTTCTTATTCTCATGTTGTTTATTTTTGTCAAAATATTTTCATCCTACTGTCTTGGTTATTTTGTGTTTTTTTTTTTCTTGAATATTTAATTCACTTTTTATCATCTTTTTTTTTTTTTTTTTGGTACCAGATATTTAAGTCAGGGGCACTTAACCACTGAGCCACTTCCCCAGATCTTTTTAGTATTTCAGTCTCACTGAATTGTTTAGCACCTTGCTAAGTTACTGAGGCTTTGAACTTGGGATCCTCCTGCCACAGCTTCCTGAGCTACTGGGTATCCTTAATTAATTTTTAAAACAATCTTTTAAATCTATCAATTTTTTTGACTATACCTTTGACTGAATTTCAGAGACTGATAAGATACTTTTTTACATTATACTCTTTTAAAAAAAATTATTTTTATTTGTAAATGGACACAATACCTTTATTTATTTTGTTAATATGGTGCTGAGGATCGAACCCAATGCTAGGCAAGCCTCACATGTACTAGCCTAACCTCTATTTCTTGGATTTTTTTTTCCATTATTGGAACGGTCCTATTGGCATTCAATAAAGGTAAATTGTTATATGCAAAATCACTTATCAAATATTTCAGCAAAATTTTGCATGGTTCAAAATATGGTAGCCACTAGTCTTATTGGCTATTAAGCCCTTGAATTGAGGTTAGTTTGATCAAGGAACCAATTTGTTAATTCCGGGTCTTTGTTACCATGGAGCCAATGTTCTAGTGAGAACAATTATCAAATATATGTTGTGAGATATATTAAACGTCACGCAATCCAGCAAACTAAGTAGGTATGGCAAACTACTGTGTTTCAGGTGGACAGTAGGGAAAGCTCTTTTAGATAGTGACATCTGGTTAGAGACCTCAGTGAAAGGATGAAAGTAAGTTATGCATTTGAAGGAAGGCATTCCAGGAACAGGGAACAAGTGGAAAAGTCTTCCCATATAGCCTATTTGATCTGCCATATTCTGAAAGGTAAAGTATTGGTCTGCAGTTTTGCCAAACTCTTCTATATTTAAGTGTGGTTTATATACTTTACATCGTATTCAATGTATATTGATTATTAAGCGACATCTTGGCAGTTACCATATATCCTTTTTGCTCCAATTATGGATTTCAGACTCTTTCACTGTTAACCTTGCTTTCTGCTTATAATCTGCCCAATATATCCTTTGTCCTGTTTTCAAACTTTGGAATTCATTTTGAGACCATGAGGTAACTTGAATCTGGGCGCTTCTAACTAATCACATTTATTATACTTAATGATGTGTTTGTTCTTATTTCTGTCTTAATCCCCCCCCTCTTTTTTTTTGTGGTAATAGGACTGAACCCAGGGGCTTTACCACTTAGCTGAATCCCTATCCCTTTTTAAGACAGGGTCTCAGTGACTCAGGTTGGCCTCAAACCTGTGATCCTCCTATCTCAGCCTCCTCAGTAGCTTGAAGTAGTTCGTAGGGTACATGACCGTGTCCAGTGATTTTTTTCTTACCTTAAAAAAATATTTAACTCATTTTTACTGTATTATCTTTGATAGTTTCTTAAACTCATAATTTGAAGTTCTATGCCCTGGTACTGAGAAATATAACATTACTTTAAATAATCTTCCTACTGCCATTCCCACTTTAGAAGGAATTTATAGCTTTGTAGGTTTTCACTTTGGTCCACCTTTAAGTAAAATAGAGATTAAATGTTTTCTGCTTAACAACAGCTCTTATTTTAGGGCTACTAAAATGTTCATTTTGCCACAGATTTACATTAGTAAATCTTCAGAAGGGTTTACTATTGTTAAGAATAGTAAACTAAGAACTTCCAGCTACAGAATATGGTGCTTATATTTTTAGAACCATAACTTTAAGTTTTACTAATAAACTTGCAGAACAAACAACCAATCAATGGCCCTTTAGACATGGGTGAGTTTTAAAAAGTTTAACGACTCAATGATTATAAAACTTCAACAAACTGTACTTTTATGAGGCATTTATTCATTATTTATGCATACCTGAAAGAAACACTGCATACTTTTGTTTTCTGTTCTCCATTTCAGAATAAGGTAAGGTCTAAAATATTTATAAACCAAAACACAACTGGGTTAGAAGTGAAATATAAATGACAACTAAATCTACACCCATCTGTGCTGTAAGAGCATAGGTGATTTCAGCTCATGTTTGCATATGAAAGCAACTGGAGCAAAAGCAGGTGGTAAGTCAAGAGAACCCAAATCAGTTATTTTTAGCATGCCTCTTAATTTTTCTGTCCCCTGGTTTCTTGTCTTCTGTGCATGAGTCTTGAACAGGTAACCACTTGAGGGGATGTCGGCGATAGATGGGCCATGGAGGAAGTGTCAGCTAGGCCAGAACAGAGAAAAATGCATAAATTATATGTATTAAAAGTTTAAAAGTTTTATGTATAATGCCTGGTTCCAAAATAACGCCTATTCTAACCAAGGCAACAACTGATATTCCTGTGAAAGTTTTGAGTCACACTGTCCAGACAAGACACTATAAAGAGGCAATGTGAGCACTGTGCGAAATTCTTGCTAGCTTTGACTCTTGCCTGAAGTAGCTGCCAAAGGAAGATGTACCTTTGTATGCAGCTTACACAATCAGACACTACTTGACATTCCACTTTTTCAGTGATAGGAGAAACACTGATGGGAAACATGAAAAAAGAGTTGGTTGTGGTTCTCAGGGGCAATCAAAGCAACCCAACTCAGAAAACTTATGTTGCTACTAACACTCAAATATCCACAAATTTCTTACCAAACAGGAAAAAGCAAATCCGGCCATAACTATATAGACAGTCCATCCGAACTGTTCAGCCACGTACCCGTAGATAAATCCAACTATCTAAAGACAAACAAAGTATATTAAATACAGTCAAGCTTGGGAGGGGGCGATTGAAAAAGATTAAATGTAAAACCAATACTTACTGCAGAAAAAAGAATAATTCCCTGAAACATCTGTTCAGCTAGCTTCTGGCCCTTATAATCCTAGAGGTAATGGAGAGGAAAAAAAGGAATTGGTTCCACCACCGAGGAGATACACTTGGCGCCCGGAACTCACCACTTCGGCAAGGGAAACACTAAGATCAGGGGTTTAAATTTTGAGTTTCCTGGGGGAGCTTGCGCGTCCTAACGGAACATCGACAAGGGAAATCCTTTTTGAGGAAGGGAAGAGGACCCGAGAGGCACAATTCGCGAAAGAGGTTGGAGAGTAACCCCTTAGGCTGTGAGCCGCTCAGCACCGGCTTTAGCGTAGCGGGCTGGGATCCTGTGGCAGCACCTCACCATCTGTGTGGGCAGCGAGCTCAGATGTTCCAGCATGGTTGACTCAGTAGGCGGAGAGCAGAGCGAGAGCGACGGACACTGAAGCGCAGCTTTCAGAGTCTGAGGACGTGTGTCGCCCGGAGGGCGAGCAAAGCCGCGCTGTGTGATGGCCGCGGCCCCGGAAACGGATGTGTCCGCCGAGCCGGGACAGACCGTGGCCCCGCCCCGCGGCATCGCTAGGTGACTGGTGCCTTCCAAATTGGCCGCAGCCCGGCGCACCGTCCGCGAGGACTGAGGCAATGACCGGGCTGAGGCATTACGCACCCGCGAGGGCTTCGCCGTCAGTGCTGCTGAGTCCCGGGAACCGCGGCTCGGGCGCGGCAAACTGTCCACCGCGCCTCCTCGGCTTAACTGCTGCCGGAACGCTCCGGGTCTCCATGGCGACGGCCTTTTTTCGGCAAGGACCCCGGCGGCGGGGCTGTCCCACGGCGCCTGCTGAGCGTGGCACTCTGGTGGTCAAGGCCGCTGGCCAGCTTGGGGTTGTTAGACGGCGTGGCTGCCATCGAAGTCGTGGGCCAGCGGGCAGGTGGACTTGACCCGGAGTGCAGAACACGCGGGCGGCCGGACGGCGGGCTAGGTCCCGGGGCCTGCGGTGCGGGCGCTGAGCTGGCGGGGCGGGCCGGGGCGCGGGCGTCGGCTCCTCCTCCTCCAGTAGGTAAGCCTCGCCTGAGCGGCCGAGGGGCACGACTGGTCGGACCGTCTTAAAGCGGCCTGGCGGGAACCCTGGAGCTTCACACCACCTCTCCGTCACTCCTAACCGTAAGGGGCCCCTGATGACCCCTAGAATTTAGTGGAGGTAGCCTGAGCCATGTCCTCCAGAGAAAGGAAATTCCTTGGGAGTGGTACCAGGTTGTGGGCCGCCCCTCAAATAGCATGGAAAGAGCCTGCGCCCAAGGGGACCTAAATTCGGCCCACTGACCTGCTTGCGGGCTTCATCTGCCCTCGCAGACCCAAGCTGGGCCCGCCCGGTAGAGACCGACCAAGGGTTCCCGGGCTCCTCCAAGGCTGCTGGGTATTTCAAAAGCTTGGACCCTCCCCCGTCATTGAGCACACGACTGCGACGAAGCCCAAGCTCTTGCCTTCCTAGACCCCCAAATATGTCACGGTATACTGCCACATCATCCCAGAAATATATGACAGATGGCTTAGCAATGGGGGAAAGAGGTGGAGGACATGTGGCAGCCCAGGGAGGTGCAGATCAGCGTGGGGCCTGGGAGGTTCCATAAATGCTCAAAGTCAAATTCCAGCTCCCCAGTGAAGTGTTAGGAGAAAGTGGCTCTAGATACTCACTTTCTGCCCTTTCTTTCTACCCTTCAGTAAATGGCCTCTTTTGACACTTTCCCAAGCTCAGAAGGAGCAAGCGCCTGTAGCCGATAGATGCAGAGAAGGGCAAGAAAGAGTTAAATAGCTCCCTCTATTTCTCAGTGTATTTGAACAATTTATTGTTCTACGTTTAAATAGAAATATCCCTTTGCGTTGTGTCTCTTCAAGTGCCTGTTGTAGGATGGCCATATAGAGATCTTAAAGTATTTGAACTATAAAGATAAAGGAAAAAGAAATTGCCTATTAGATTCCTTTTGAGAGAGAGCTCCATTGGAATCCCATGTTTTTCCTTATGTTGGAATTTTTTTTTCATGATTTTTATCAAAAATGCTGTTTCTTTCTTGAGCAGAGAACTATTCTTGCTCCCAGATTAGCAGGTTACTTAAACAGACATCATATACTGACTACCATTTGCCAGGCATAGTTTTTTAGGTAGCAAGGATATATCAGTAAATATTTTCATTGTGGTCCCTGTTTTCATAGAGCTTACATTCTAGTCAGGAAAGACTGAATAATCAAACAAACAAGACAATTTGATAATTAAGGAGGAAGAATGGTGTGAACTTTCCTGATGGCCTCTGAAGGGATTAGTAAGGGGTGAGGCGGTCAGAAATGACTAATCTTTGATGGCCTGTACCAGAGTTTTTGTTTTTGTTTTGTTTTGTTTTTGCCATACTGGGGATTGAATCCAGGGGGCACTTTACCACTGAGCTATATCCCCAGCACTTTTTTATTTTGAGACAGGATCTCAATAAGTTGCTGAGGCTGGCCTCCAACCTGTGATTCTTCTGTCAGCCTCAGCTTCCAAGTAGCTGGAATTACAAGTGTGTGCCACATGTCCAGCTCAAAGCATTTTGAATGTAGGAACAAAAGTGTGATTTGGAGGCTGAAAAGGAGAGTATTGTGTGCAAGAATGATTCCCACTATTATGTATAATTATAATAATGTACTAATTAAAAATTTTAAGAGACAAAAAAAAGGGATGGGGATGGAGCTAGAGACTAAATCCTTTTCAGGTGTTTAAAGTGAAGAGAGGCAGAAAAATGGGCCTGTAGGTCAACTGGGGGCTGGGGAGTGAAAAGAATGGTGTCTTTTTTTTTTTTTTAAATAACTGGAAGATACTTGAACATACAATGCTGAGAGGAGTGATCCACCAGAGAGGGAAAGAAGTTGATGAAACTACACCAAGAAAATAATTATAGGATAGATGATAGACAACACCAGTGGAATGGACTTTAATGGAAATGCTTAGGCTATAGTGACAGGAGAGATTGAAAAACAGGAACAGCATTGGAAGTGTGCATAAATGCAGGTTGCTGGCAAGTAAACTGGCAAAGTATTCTTTTAAGATTTCTTTCATATTAATGATACCTACCCTGGGATTTGTGTGGGAATAGGGGTGTTGTTTTATTTATTTATTTATAATTTATTCTAATATGACAGCAGAATGCATTTCAGTTCATATTACACATATATAGCACAATTTTTCATATCTCTGATCGTATACAATGTATACATTCGTGTCTTCATACATGTACTTAGGGTAATGATGTCCATCTTATTCCACTGCCTTTTCTACCTCCAACACCCCTCCCTTCCCCTCTCCCTCCCCTTTACCCTATCTAGAGTTTGTCTATTCCTCCCATGCTCCCCCATCATCCTCTTAGGTTGTTTTATTTTTATGACTGATTTTTGAAATTTGAAGGTTTATTAATTTCTAATTGAAATTTCTAAAAGAAACATTAATTTTTGTTATAAACAATGGAATATTACTGATCAAATTGTACACAATTGTGTACTCTTTGAAAAATATAGCTACTATTATACATCCAGATTAGAAATACAATTTTGTGAGAAGTCCTTTTAAACAAATCAAGGAAGGTTTATTACCAGGAAAAGAAATAGGGATCAGACATATTCTTATGATAACTGGCATTTTGTATATTGAAGAGTTTTAGGAGCAAGTGTTTTCTGCCATTCTGATCTATTTAAGTAATTAAATACTTTCTGAAATTGTTTTTCTTGTGTCCAGATAACTGAAATAGCACAAGTACATGTACCTCTCAGTCCGCATACTGTGCTCCCTTATAAGTAACTTGTTAAAAAAGTTGACATGGTAACATATTGTCCTTTGTACCAGTAAGTAGCAGGGAGATTGTTTTATCCAGTCTAGGTAGAAGTTGGCTTAAAGTAGGCAGATGTTAGGTCTTTATCTGAACAGCTCCCAATCTGTCAGCTTCTGTAAGTAAGGTTTAGCCCACAATGTGATAAGAGACATAGCTTAGGGTATATAAGGTGTATTCTTTAGAGAAGATGTTCATTAATATACTTCATGTATATTGTCCTAGAAAGAAATGGGTGTGTGTGAGCGTGTGTTTTTGTTCTAGATTGTTCTTTAGGAGTCTGAACTACTTTCCCCCAAATTTGTAATCTGGCCTGTGATTCCAGTTTTTAAATACTTCAATATATTTCTCCATTTTTGAAAGGCTTTGAGAAGTCAACACAGTTTACCTATGATGAAATTAATTCAGACTTTGATACTTAGAAATGTTTCAAAGTGCTTTGTAAAATAAATTGCCTTATGTAAACACAAGGTACCATATTATTGGTGAAGATGAAGTTAAAAAAGAGTTAAATGTAGAATCACAATATCCTGGATACATAAAGTCTGTCTTAATGAAACATTTCACAGAAATTGTTGTAAAAATATAATTGTTTAATAAATTTAGTTTCACCTACAGTCTTGTTTCCATGGAATTATTGTTTTGAAAAATTAAAGGTGATATGAGCTGGGAAGGACTAGCCAGGTGAGAATGACAATATTGGATACCTTTTTTTTTTCTTTTTTAAAAATAGTTTTTAGTTGTTGATGGACCTTTATTTTATTTATTTGTATGTGGTGCTGAGAATTGAACCCATGCCTCACACAATAGGGGGCAAACCAACATATATGCCCAGAAAGAAGCTCTCTCATTTTTTTTGTCTTTTCTTTCTTTCTTTCTTTCTTTTGGTACTGGGGATCTAACCAGGGACCTTTACCAATGAGCTACATCCTAGCCCTTATTATTTTTTTTATATTTTGAGACCAATCCTTGATTGGTCATCCTGTCTCAGCCTCTTTAGTCACTGGGAATATAGCCCCTCCCTCCCCCACTTCCCCTCCATCTCTTTCTCCCCACCCCCTCTCCCTCTCCCCTTCCCCCTCATATCTTTAATATTTGAGAACAACACTGTAAACTCTCAGGTCACTATGGCACAGAGAACTGAGTCCATATCTAATTTTTTTATTTTCTATTTTGGCACTAGGAACACTTTACCATTGAGCTACTTCCCTAGCACTTTTTATACTTCATTTTGAGACAGGATCTCATTAAATTGCTGAAGGTCTTGTTAAGTTACCAAGGCTGGACTTGAATTTGTGACCCTCTTCCCTCAGCCTCCCAAATTGCTGGGATTACAGGTGTGTACCACCGTGCCCAGCAGCCCCTGTCATATTTAAGAAGGAGTTTTAAGTGTAAATTCATTCTGAAATGTTTCTATAGTGGTTAGACACTAGGAATTCTTTTTTTTTTTTTTTTGGTACCAGGAATTGAACTCAGGGGCACTCAACCACTGAGCCACATCCCTAGCCCTATTTTTGCATTTTATTTAGAGACTGGGTCTCACTGAGTTGCTTAGTGCCTCAGTCCTCCTATCTCAGCCTCCTGGGCTGCTGGGATTACAGGCGTGCGCCACCACACCCAGCTAGACACTAGGAATTCTTTTTTTTTTTTTTTTTTTAGAGAGAGAGAGAAAGAGAGAATTTTTTTTTAATATTTATTTTTTAGTTTTCAGTAGACACAACAACTTTGTATGTGGTGCTGAGGATCGAACCTGGGCAGCATGTATGCAAGGCGAACGTGCTATCGCTTGAGCCACATCCCCAGCCCAACATTAGGAATTCTTGATAGAACTTCTTTTGCTTTCCATCTTGTGGTGGCATACAATGTACAAGGCTAAGGCTACATATTTCTGAGTTATTTTTTAGTATTAAGATTACCATAAAGATTCCAGATCCCAAATTTGTTTCTTGGAGACTATGGATTCAAAATGAGTTACTGGCAGAATATCTTATAAACCTCTTCTTTCTACCTGAATAAGTGTTGGCATTTTGATGGCCATTTTCATGTACTTATTACTGACTTTGGGGGCTTGATTTTGTTTTGTAGGGCTAATAACTAGTATTTATATAAGACAGAAGAAAAAGATGTCATTCCGTAAAGGTATGCTCTCTCTGCAAGTTATGTTGTTTTTTATAACTTAGTCAAAGGTAAAAAAGATCTTAATACAGGTTTTTTCCATCTGTTTCAGTAAACATCGTTATTTTGGTCCTGGCTGTTGTTCTCTTCTTACTGGTTTTGCACCATAACTTCCTTGGACTGAGCAGTTTACTAAGGAATGAGGTTTCAGGTATGGGAAACCTTACTAATATCATGGAATTTGTTGAGGACCTGGAGTTTCTTGTATCTCACATCCTAATTTAGATAAGGAAATGAGAGCTTGCTTCTTGGCTTTAACAAAAACTAGGAAAGACTCTGGGAATAGGCATGGTGGGTACTCATTGTGCTCTTATGGTGTCCTCCCATACTTTTCTTCTCCTTGTAGAGCAAGTTGTTAGCTAAGAATTTTATCTGACAAGAATATTCCTTTTCATTAAAACAGAGGGGCCTCTGTGGACTGCCATCTGCTGACATTTCAGCAAGTCAGGGCTTCAGAAGATGTGAGCAGGCATATGACCCTGATATTTTGATGCATGATTTGGTCACCAGGAGTGTCATTCTGGTTACTTTCCTTCACCTGTTACTTTAACTTGAGCAACCACATCAGTAGAACTCTAGTTATAAAATAGAAATCATAAAAGCTTATCAGCTAATTTTTTAAAAACCATTGCATAATTACAAGTTATTTTAAATTGCTTGCACTTTTCTACCTTGGTATTGAGGGATGTTTAAGGCTTCAGGGTATTAGTCAAAAATCATTTTTGTATTGCTTGCTACCCACTATAGTTGATTCAGAGGAAGACAGTATACTAACTTTCCCCTTTCACTGAGTACTTATAGCATATAGTTTTTTTGTATATGTTGTTTTTTTTTTTTTTTTTTTTTTTGGTGCTTGAACCCATGGCCTTATTCAAACTAAGCACATGCCCTACCACTGTCCTGGTAAGCATGTTTTGTAATATGTATGTATATATTTATGTATAGTATATACAAATAAAAAGTAATACATGCTTCTGGTGGAAAAATTTTATAAAAAAAGCTTCATGAAGGCAATTTGTTTATTTCTTTATTTCCCATACCTAAGAATGATGATTGATCAAAGGAAGTGTCCAATAAATATTAGTTGAATGAGTGATTTAATTGCCTAGAGATAATTACTATAAACTTCCCATCTTTTTCTGTGTATATTTTTTCCTACAGAGTTGAGATTATACTAAATTGTACGTATGACATGTTTTTCCATGTGATTTTATCATAAGCATTTCACCGTGGTGGCAGAAACTCTTTAATATTTCACTTGCATAGTTTACTTGTTTCCATAGGAAATTGTCTTCTTATAGTTACTTCCAGATGATGACCAAATGCATTACATGCAACACACACATATACTTATTATCTGTTACTCATTTTCCACAATGGTAGGGATTTGTATGTTTTATTCATGGCTGTATCCCCAGTGCCTATGTATTGCCAATCACATAATAGATACCCAGTATATGATGGAATAAAAGAAGGAATATACAGTCATCCCTCTGTATCCATGGGGGACTGGTTCTAGGACTTCCCAGGACATTAAAACCTTTGGATATTCATATAAGATGGCATAGTACTTGCATATAATGTACACACATCCTATTGTATACTTTAAAGCATCTTTAGATTTAACTTTCTACAGTGTAAATGGTATGTAAATAGTTGTTATACTGTATATTTATGTAGTAACAACAAAAACAAGGCTCTTCTTCAGTATAGTAATTTTTTCCTCATATTTTTGATCTGTGGTTGGTTGAATTCACTGATATGGAACCAACTAGATATAAGGGACTAGTACAAAAAGGCAAGAAGGAAAGTTTACATCGTACTTTTAGTTACTGGGAGTAATGCGTTCTGTTTTCTAATTCAATTTTCTACTCCAATCTAGAAGCTTTTTCTATTCAAATTCGAATCGGGGTTGCAGATGTAAGTCAGTGGTAAAGCACTTCCCTATCATGGGCAAGGCCTTGCACTCTATCCCCAACATCACAGAAAACATTCGTTGGATGCTGTCTCATTAAATTCTGATTTCATGCCTACTTAAATGATTTGTAGTTTGAAAAACACTTATGGTTTATTTCTAGGTTTTCACAACTATGAATAAAATTGTGACTTTCGTGTGTGTGTGGTGCTGGGGAATCAAACCTAGAGCCTTGTGTATGCTAGGCACCAACCTATATCCCAACTGAAATTGTGACTTTTGATTACTTTTCAGATTTTGTCCTTAAGAGTGGTGGCAAGGGAAATGATTAGGTCAAAAGCCATGTACCTCTTTAAGGCTCTTGAGCCAAATCACTACAATACATTCTAGAAAGGTGCTGCTACTTTCTTACTAATAGTCTATCAGTGTTGTCAGCCTGATTTTTAAAATCTTCCACTTTTGCAAAAGCTTGGTTATATACAGGAAAACAATTTCTGGGTTGTATACTTCAAAGTTTAATGGGAGAGAATAAGGTAAATTGGTACCATAATATCACCTTACTTCTTTCCTTGTCTTGGACTCTGTATCAGAAGTTTATAAGATTGTGTTTGTATCAGTGCCTTCCTGTCTGTATGTTTTTTTCAGATTCAGGAATTCTGGGGCTTCAGCCCATAGATTTTGTTCCAAATGCTCCCCAACAAGCAGTTGAGAGGAGACAAGAGGAGATTCCTGTGGTCATTGCAGCATCTGAAGACAGGCTCGGGGGAGCCATTGCAGCTATGAACAGTATTCAGCACAATACTCGCTCCAGTGTGATTTTCTACATTGTTACACTCAATGATACAGCAGACCATCTCCGGTGAGCTCTGCTTACCTAATGATTCTGCCTCTAGTGGTGCTCTAGAGTAAACCAGCTCCCAATCCAGGACTGTTTTAATATATAAACATGTATATACACACATGTATGTATACATATGTGGTATATATTTATACAGTTTGGATTATACACTCTAAACTATGGTACATTTTTCCATGTGATTGTATCAAAAGCATCATGTCCCTGATAGCAGAAATGATATAGAGCTATGCCAGGAAGTAAATGAATTATGTACACTGTTAGCTCCAGTTATTATTTTTTTGGTTAATACAGCTTTCTCAAAGAAAGAAGCAGTGTTATTTACTGCTTCTTAATTATAAATTCCGTATCTTATAGATATGCTCTGAGTATTTTTAGAGTGGGAAGACACTTAGGAACATGGCAGGATGGTAGGATGAAGCTATGAGCAGACTCTGACCTAAATCTTAGTCCAGGGTGGCTATTTTCTCATCTGTAATTTTGGAATGAAAACATCAAACTCAGCATATGGTATGTCAAGCACTAGCACATAGTAATTGTTCAGTAAATTATCATTAACTATTTTAATTGCTGTGATTTATTATTCCAAGAAACAGCTTAACAGATTAACATTTGTCAAAGTTCTAAGACATTTTTGTCCTTGTGGCTTTCTTCATGGTTCATATTTAATGAAAAGTTATGATTTTCTCATATTTGAAAAACTCAGAATCCAACTAAGATATAGAATACTGCATTAAAATAGACTACAGAAATAACAGTGTCTTCAGAATGTTGATTAGGAGTAGAGTAGAAAACAATGTGCATTACTTCTTCAGGAAACACTGGCTTTTCTTAAATTACTTAACTTGGGTAGATATATTACTTAGGATCATTACAGTGAATTAATAGTCATTCTACAGATAAAGACTACTAGCTTTCTATATAATTAGCTTTCACTCCATTACACTTTGGCTTTTCTTCAGTGTATTTGGAAGTTTAAGAATTAAATGGTTCATGTGGTGATAGGATTTTCTTAATTCTATCATTTTTCTATAGTAGTTTTTGTTGCAAGAGAATTTCCATATCTTGGTTCAGGGAGGGATTTTAGTGGGAATAGACCTTATTTCAGATGATGAAACCAAGTCTCAAAGGAGCTTGAAAACACCCATTTAGTCCTTAGGATCTCTCTCAATAATATTATGTTCTCGGGCTACGGTTATGGCTCAGTGGTAGAGAACTTGCCTAGCATGAATGAGACACTGGGTTCATCCTCAGCACCACATAAAAACAAAATGTGTCTACCTAAAGATACATAAATAAATATTTTAAAAAACATTATGTTCTCATTAGGAAAGCAAAGGTAAGGCTATTATTTGGAAATATCAATATTTAGCTTAAACGGTTTCTTGTTTGTTTTTAAATCAGGTCCTGGCTGAAAAGTGGTTCCCTGAAAAACATCAGGTACAAAATTGTGAATTTTGACACTAAACTTTTGGAAGGGAAAGTAAAGGAGGATCCTGACCAGGGGGAGTCCATGAAACCAGTGAGTTCCATGCATCCTTGTTTATACTTGGGAGGATCAGGAAATCATTAGAATTCCTGGATAACTATGGGTTCAGTGCAAGTTTTGCCCAGGGGACCAAATTTGGACAGTTCTAAGAGTCCTTTGGCTAACTTCTGCCAAGGGTTCTAAGAACCTTTTATAATAAAAGCAGAAGCCAGGTGTGATGGCAGTTACCTGTAATCCCAGCGATTTGGGAGGCCAAGGCAGCCCTGTCTCAAAAGGGCTGAGGATGTAGCTCAGTGGTAGAATGCCCCTGGTTTCCATCTATAGTACCCCCCCCCCAAAAAAAAAGAAGCAAGGCATAGGCACTACCCTATGCCAACACTTCTTTCCTTTTTCAGCTAACCTTTGCAAGGTTCTACTTGCCAATTTTCATTCCCAGTGCAAAGAAGGCCATTTACATGGATGATGATGTAATTGTGCAAGGTACCAAATAATGTTACCATGAGAGCTTTTCTCCAGATTGTGGGCTGTAGTGTTTGTCTTATTTATGGTCTTTTGGGGCTAGGGCTGGGACTCAGTAGTAAAGCACTTGCCTAGAATGTGTGGGGTACTGGGTTTGATACTCAGCACTACATCATAAAGGTATTGTGTCCATCTACAATTAAACAATGTATATTATTTGTTTTTTTTTTAATAAAAGGTCACCATAGGGGGAAGTGGAACAGGGAATCCCAAGGCAACCAGAAATGTTAATCTTAACACCATATCCATTTCAGGTGATATTCTTGCCCTGTACAATACACCACTGAAACCAGGACATGCAGCTGCATTCTCAGAAGATTGTGATTCAACCTCTACTAAAGTTGTCATCCGTGGAGCAGGGAACCAAGTAAATCCCCCCCCCCCCCATAAAGGTTTAAAAAGGAAGGAGCTCATCCTTTTCCATTGTTTACATTCCCCAATTATTTCAACCCCAACTCAAGCATTCTATTCTAGATTTATAGACCTGACAACACAATTCTCTTTGAATATCTGGTGAAATATCAGTATCTAGATCCCATTGCCTTAGAACCTCAACCTTATTTTTATTGGCTAATTATCTTAGAAGTCTTAGTTTAACAAGCTATTTTCTTAACTGGTTATAAAATTATTAATCTTTTTCTGTTTGAAGCAGCAAGAGTATGTATTCCATTTGTTTTTAGTACAATTACATTGGCTATCTTGACTATAAAAAGGAAAGAATCCGTAAACTTTCCATGAAAGCCAGTACCTGCTCATTTAATCCTGGAGTTTTCGTTGCAAACCTGACAGAATGGAAACGACAGAATATAACCAACCAGTTGGAAAAATGGATGAAACTCAATGTTGAGTAAGTATATAACTGACCTAGTCAAAAACTTATTTCAACCCTGAGAATCTTGAGTAACAGAAGTTGGTCAGTACTTCACTGACATTTGTTATTTTTCCCACCAAGAGAGGGACTGTACAGCAGAACACTGGCTGGCAGCATCACAACACCACCTTTGCTTATTGTATTCTACCAGCAGCATTCCACCATTGATCCTATGTGGAATGTCCGTCATCTTGGTAAGTAAGTAATTAACCAACTCCTAAGCTAATAAAGGATTAAGTGTCCAAGGAAGGAACTACCTTCAAGAATTGGACTTAACACTGTTTCAAGTTGTTTGGCATGGTATTGCCTTGTGTTTGACAGGTATAATCATTTGGCTCTTTCTCTTAAGGTTCCAGTGCTGGAAAACGGTATTCACCTCAGTTTGTAAAGGCTGCCAAGTTACTCCATTGGAATGGACACTTTAAACCATGGGGAAGAACTGCTTCATATACTGATGTTTGGGAAAAATGGTATATTCCAGATCCAACAGGCAAATTCAGCCTAATCCGAAGACATATGGAGATCGCAAACATAAAGTAAACTAGAATTTAAAACTATAAGCATTTCTCAAGAAATCCTTGAAAGTAACAGTGTGGGAAGTAACAGTTGGTAGGCCTCAATTCCTATTTGTTGCAACCCATGGAAAAAGAGATGTTTCAGCTCAGTAAAGATGACAAATTGCCCTGTCTGGCAGTCAGCTTCCCAGATAGACTAAAAATATGTCTCCATCTGTCTTACCAACTGTTTGCTTACTACAGTGCTGACTGGCCAGAAGAAAGAACTGGTAAGACTGATATAACCAGTTCAGCTAGCTCGTATGGCTAGCTCAAAACTGCTGCCTGGTTTTAATTTTGTAAACCTGTGGCCCAATCTGTAAATAAACCTACATTTTTCAGTAGACTTCTTTGCTTTTAGATAAATACTTCTATCCCTTCACTGTTTAAGAGAGGAGTTCAATGTAAATTTTTTAAAAATATATATTTTTAGTCATTGATGGTCCTTTATTGTTTATATGCAATGTTGAGAATCAAATCCAGTGTGTCACATATGCTAGGCAAGTGCTCTACCACTGTATATATTTTTTAAAACTGTATTTGTATTAATGTATACATCATAACACATATTCACAAAATTTACACTTTGTCATGGCAAAACTGGCACATTATACACAGAACATTTTGATAGTTTTATAAGGATTTCCTTAACATCTTAAGCAAAGGACAAGTTTCTATTACACATAATCTGTGCTGAAATCATAAGCATCATCTTCTTGAGTCATTTTATCCAAGTTTAAAGAGCTTGCAGATTCACCTGAAATGGAGAAAAATAAAGTGAGGTTTACAAAGCAATTCTATGCTTAAGCTACTTTGTTAGAAGTCCTTAGCCTCAAGCTCACCTGCTGTAGATTCTTCAGGTGGAGGTGGCTCTCTTTTCTCTTCTATAGGAGGCATGTCTGAGATCTTTTCCTATGGGATAAAGAAATGATGCAGATAATTTAATAGTCTTTGAATGTACACTTGTTACAATACCAGAAAACTCACTTTGACTCAGAGAGAGAATACACTTACATCAGCTTCTTCACAGTCAACAATCTCTTCCTCACTGACCATGTTTTCATTATCCTTCCCCTCCTCCTGTTTTCTTTCTCTCTGTCTTGGTAATTCTTCAGGTATGTCCTTTTCCTCTATTACTCCATTTGTCAGACCCGAAGACTGGAAAAGTATGCTCTTGGCTAAATGAGGGCCCTTGATGGCTAGTAAAGGAAAATAAAAGACCATATAAACAGATATGACCTAATAAAGATCTTTTAAGCAGATGAAAATAAGCAGTGAAACAAAAGTCTCTCTCACCTTCTATGCTATGTGCATTGCTCTTTTCCAGTTCCTCAAGATTTAAGCCCCTTTTCATGCCTGCCACAATACTTTCATTAAAATGTGGAGGAGGAGTCCAGGAAGTTGGGGGATGACAATAGTAACTTAATGAGGCACTGAAATTAAAAATAGGATCTATAAAAAAACAGTTACTGCCAGGTGAATCCAGTGGCTTAGGAGGCTGAGGCAGGAAGATTCCAAGTTCAAAGTCAGCTTCAGCAACTTAGCAAAGCCCTAAACAACTTTGGCAAGACTCTGTCTCAAAAAAACAAAACAAAAACAAAAGGGCTGGGGATGTGGCTAAGTGCTCCTGGGTTCAATTACTGGTACTTCCCCCTCTCCCCCCACACACCCACCCACACAAACGTGCTGGGGATGGATGTGGCTCAGCAATGGAGAGCTCCTGGGTTCAATCCCTAGTACTCAAACAATGCCAATAGAATCCTTACCCTGTCCACTCAGACCACAGTAGTTTGGCAGCACGTTCAACATTTGGGCTTCCACCTTTTTGGTGCAGACCTCTCCTCTGAGCAAGTTTAGTAAACAATTCCAGAGAATTCTTATAGTCTGGGACAGTATAATGCAGTACAACCTTAAAGCAAAATAGGAAATTTCATTTGACTAATTGAGTAAATGAAAAAAAAATTATCTATTTAAAATGCTTATACTACAAAATGGTGGTGAGGAGCTCAATAGAAGGGGAAGGAGTTCTTTACCTGTCGAGCATCAGCCTGGGACAGGATGGCACTGGCAGCCTCCATTGGTTTTACTGTTTCAATACTTGCTGGACTCCGCAGAGCAAGTGCAGTTAAGGAGTTAAGTGGTGACACAATCAAACTTGGACTATCTATGATTGTGATCTGTTTGTCCAAGGGAACAATCTGCATGTTCCTGAAAGAAAAGAAATAGAATCACCAGGGGCACAGGTTATATCTGGAGGGCAACAGAGAACACGAAGCTCAGGGTTGGATTGAACAAACTCAACACAGTGAGTCAGATCCAATTTATCATCATTTGCTTCATGTTTACCTGAAAGCCTAACATTGTATTCATTTTTTTTTTTTTGAGAAAAGCACTACATGTTGTAGTTCATATACCTACCTAAACACATGACTATTTCCTCTACCCTAAATACTGTCATTTTTTTCTACCTGGCAACCTGTCTCTCATTTCCCAAAGCCAGGTGCAAACATCACTTTCTCGGAGGCGGCTCTTTTCTCTCTCAAATTAGTTGCTTAATTTGTCTTTAAAACTATATTGCAAGCAGCCACCCCACTCCAATCAATTCTTCCCCAAGCACACCGCTGGTTCCACCCTCTTTACTGAAAGGAAATGACCATCCTCTGGATAATAAAATCATATTTACTCATCTGTAAGAAAAATTCTTTGTTATAGAACACCATAATTTACCTTGTAAGACCCATGGAAACACCAACATTACATATCCGCTCTTTTTTTAAGCTGTTAATGATGCTGCTCTTGCCTACATTTGGGAAACCTACAAATAAATAATTCAGATATAAAACACAGTATGGACTGATCATTATGAAATTTCCTCTGCACAATTTTATGTTTGCCCGATGTTTAGAGCAAGAGTTGGATCTGAGTGTCTTCGCAACACTAGGACCAATAATTAGCTCCTTCATTCCTTACAGAAGTAATAAGAGGGCAGGAAAATACTATTAATGCAAATAAAGGAGGAGTATGCCTGTATGTATTCATTTGCATACACAAGGCCTTGCACATGAAAAACAAGTGCTCTTACCACTGAGCTACATCCATATCTACCATGAGCCAACTTGCTACAGTGAACTGAACTTAGGCGCAATTATGTAAATTTTTCTCTAAATCTTTTGTATGGTGGTAAATGGGGCAAGAGCTAATTTTTTTTTTTAATATTTATTTTTTAGTTCTCGGCGGACACAACATCTTTGTTGGTATGTGGTGCTGAGGATCAAACCCAGGCCGCACGCATGCCAGGCGAGCGCGCTACCACTTGAGCCACATCCCCAGCCCCATCAAGAGCTAATTTTTGAGTAAACTATTTCATAACCTTGTTGTCACTTAATATCAGCTAAGTAGATCTTGAAATTTGATTGAACTCAGGGGCACTAGACCACCGAGCCACACCCCCTGCCCTATTTTGTATTTTACTTAGAGACAGAGTTTCACTGAGTTGCTTAGCACCTTGCTAAATTCCTGAGACTGGCTTTGAACTCTCCTATCTTTCTGAGCTGCTGAGGATTACAGGCATATTGACCTGCTAAGTAGTTCTTGACCCAAGAAAAAAGAATGTGGTGAATTAAAACTCACCAATTACTCCAACGTGAATAGCTCTGCCGTAAGTCTCCTGAAAACCTCCAAGAAGTTTCAAGAGGCATTCTTTGCCAAAGCACACTTTATGTTTGAGTGGAACAACTTTCTTCATCTTGACATGTTAAAATTCAAAATACATTAGTTTAATTATTCTGACAATAGATAAAACCCAAGAAATCTGGCATCACTAGACAATTGCCTTTCAGATATCTCTGGATGAAATCAGAGTTGGATCTTATTGTCTTTCATTTTTTAAAAATCAACATTTTGCATACTCATCATATTTCAACCATTGAAAATCTGAAAGAACCACACTTCTCACCACTAATAGTAAAGTGTACCTTGGTTATCTTCCCTTTGTCCTTCAGGTATGTTGAGGCTTTAAACACCACTGTTGGCAATTCTTTCTTCAAATAATTTAGCCAGCTCTCCAAATTCTCCCTTGGTATTAGATCTGATAGGAATTACAAATACGACATATTCTTCAATTTAAATTTCACTATTGTTTGCCTTTTTCAAAAGGATTTAAATGGAAAATGAGGGAAGGGCAAGCTGCCCTCATCCTAATATCTACACTTCTGTATTTCAGTTCCTCCTGTATAGCTCAACCTTCCAGAACTGAAGTCAACCTCTACATTATACCCTACAGTTATTTCCAGGATTTACCCTCAATTAATTTAACAACCTGGGATTCTAACCTTAACAGTGATTATTCTTACATTATGTTTCAAAGAGTCTCTGTTCTGGTTTCTACTTTCTGGTTTCACCCTTCCACTGCTCAAACTTAGACAATCTTTCATTTAAATATTTGTCACATAAATTTCACTTGCTTTGATCTAATACTCAACATTGTGCAGGTGGCAGGAATTTTGAACACTGTCATCACATTTTGAAGGGGAAAACCAGGGATTAAGGGGCGCTTAACCAATGGGCCACAATCCCAGCCCTTTTTTGTATTTTATTTAAAGACAAGGTCTCACTGAGTTGCTAAGTCTGGCTTTGAACTCATGATCCTCCTACTATAGCCTCCCAAGTCACTGGGATTACAGGCATGCACCACTGCACCCAAATCTCAACAGTTCTTTACATGAAAGTACCAAATAGCAAAAGAATAGGAAAAAACAGTCCTATCACTTGTGGAAACAACCTATTTCCCACCACCCAGCGCTATCTTTGGCAACTACAGTGCACGTGCTCTGGCTTTGTTGAGGTCAGAGTTGGATCTTATCAGTCTTCAGTGACAATCAAGACTGTTCAGATGTTTTCCTCATACCTCACTCGTGCAGGTCGAGAAAAAAAAAAAAAGACCAAAGACATCCCTTTTCCTCACCTGATTTATTTAATACAAGTACCAGCTTTTTATGTCCACTCTGGACAATAGCATCTTCTACCTGAGGACACCTACAACCAAGAGGATCTCTGGCGTCCAACACTTCTAGCAAAACATCTGAGGCTTCAATCACCTGTCAAGGAATAAATAATCATAATGTACTCCTTGTTTTGGGAATATCTTTATCATGAGTCTACTGGGATTATACACTTGGCAACAAGGTAAGCTTAGAGTTGGAGCTCATGTCTTCATTTTAGAATGGAGAACATTGAAATGTTCATCATTTCTCATACAGCTTGCTCAGCAGCCTCTGAACAGCATGGGTTTTAAAGTATAAATACCCCCATCTTCTGAATATGTCACCACCCACACTGAATTATGTAGTCTGATAGGCCCTTTTAGCCTTGGGAACAACTACACCAAGAATATACCACCCTGTTGATCTTGGAGTTACCTTTACAAGGCTGGTGCCAGGAGTCTTAATTTTTTGAATCAATACCATTTTTTGACACTGACCTAGACTAAGGTACCTTTTTAAGTTCCTGACAATATAACTTCTTTGGGTGCTGTTTGCTCAACTTGGCTTTCTTAGTTTTGCACTGCTCCAATTCCTAGAGAACATATTAAGGATGAAAGGACACAAAATTAGATATATGGCAATTGTAACCTGTATTTTCCACGATTAGGATCAGTGTAGTTGACTTTTTTCCCCAGTATTTTTGATTGTACATAATATCTTTATTTTATTTATTTTTATGTGGTACTGAGGATTGAACCCAGGGCCTCGCACATGCTAGGCGAGTGCTCTACCGCTGAGCCACAAGCTCTGATTTTTAAAAAATATTTATTTTTTAGTTGAAAGCGAACACAATACCTTTATTTTTTATATTCATGTGGTGCTGAGGATTGAACCTCACGCATGCTAGGCAAGCACTCCTCTTCTGAAGTACAACCTGAGCCCCAATTTTTTAAAATACTGAAAACTGAACTCAAGTTATCTTCCTCCCAAAAGGTCCACTGTTGAGAGCCACAGCCAAAGGGGCCCCAGCAAACTTCCAGCTGCCAGCAAGCTTCAGACTGCCCCAGCAACATCTAGCTGAGTCCACCAACCTATATATATGCAACTCATTTCTTTTCTTTTTTTCCGTTGTAGAGTGAACACAATACCTTTATTTTTTAATGTGCTACTGAGGATAGAACCCAGTACCTCACACATGCTAGACAAGTGCTCTACCACTGAGCTATGACCCCAGCCCGTCATTTCTTATTTTTTAAAAAGATGTAATCCTACCTCCACAGGTTCCACATCAGATGGCTCACCAACAGGATTAGTTTCAAGTTTTCTTTTCTTTTCTTGTTCCTTCTGCCTATCAAGTTTCTGCTGTTGTTTTAGTTCTTCCAGCTGTGTCCAAGAGAAATGAGAAATGAGTGAGACAGTGATGATTAATGTTGTTAACTTATTTTAGGACACTTCTTTATTTTGGAAGTGTTTTGGTTAACATAACTTACCTGCTGTTTCCTTAGCTCAGCTTCCCTAAGAAGAGCTTCCTTAAAAGGAGCACTATTTGGAACTCCTGGGTCTTTCCTAGGCTTTTTGTGACCCCGTTTTTTAGCTTCCCTTCTCAATTTCCGATGATGCTCCCGAACCTATTATGAAAAAAAAAATTCCATTTAATTAAAAAAAAAAAAAATCTTTCTACTTGACCAGAATTTAAGTGAAAAACCAGACTGGCTGCAGTTCAGTTAATCCTTTAAAAATGTCCTAAAGAAATGGTTTAATTGGAATCATATAAGCAACAAATATATGTTTAAAACAGCAAAAAAAAAGTCACAAGGAGGTTGTTTGTAAGAATTATTATCATGTTTACAGATCTTATTACCAAATTATTGTACTTTCCCATAGCTGTACTCCTTATACATATAAGAGTTTGTATCTATGGAATATCTAAATTTCTAAATATTTAATCCAGTCTTCCTCACTGAAGATGGGGCAAAAATCAGATTTACAATACATTTAGTACACCTGTCCCAAGAAAAACACTTCTTACCTTTTTTTGGATTTTATACCGCTTATGACAAGTCATGCGTTTACTTGCTTTCCTCAACTCTACAAAAATAACAAAAAGTTTAAAATGAAATAGCCACAAATGACCAGTATATTTAGTTTTTGTTGAGTAGACTATGCTGGCATGTCTTTTTTTCTGTTAAGACGTTAGTTATACCTACATTTAATAATTATGTGGGGAATCAATACGAGCGTACATGCCATTTTCAAATCCCACTGAATGGATTCAATAGATCAGAAATGGAGCCATTCCCCGCACCTACTCTTCCGACATTAGAATGAGGTCACACACAGGAACGTGAGACCCTGAAGGACAGCCACTTCGGATCAAGCACCACCAATCACAGGCAGGAGGAACAGCGCGTTTGGAAGGCGGCTCTCCACTCTTAGCCGCAGAAGGGAAAACACTGGTCTGGTCTTCTCCACCCTTCGGGCCAAGCCTTCCTTGTGGACAGTGGGTTCACGGTTAACAGGATCGACTGGGGCCTTGCAACCCTCATTCTACGAGGGAACGCGGGAACAGGGACTCCACAGTCCACCCCCCACCTCCCCAGAGACCAAGTCATAAAAGAACGCCCTGGAGAGTTCTGCGATCACCAGAGGTAGGGGCCTCTTCACCCCCTTCTGGAGACCCCACTCACTCGGCCGCTTCATGGTGTAGTCGGTCAAAACAGCAGCAGCCGCAGAGATACCAGAAAACGACGTAACTCCACGATCGCCACGTGCTAACTGAGGCCACGGCTGAACGTCACGCACTCACGCTACTGCCGTAAAGTGCGACGCCGTTCTTTCGCGTGCGCGCGCACGCAGTGTCGCGCAGAATTGGGTTCGTCTGGCGGCCGCGGGCTAGTTTTACGGCAGCGCTGGGAGGGGTGAGGGCAGCGAGGGCGGCGGGTGCCGGAGACGGCAGCGGCCGCGGCCGAAGGAGCAATAGCAGCAGCCGTGGCGGCCACGGGGCGGGGCGCGGCGGTCGGCGACCGCGGCCGGGGCTGCAGGCGGCGGAGCGGCTGGGTAAGGCCGGGCCTGGGACGGGCGGGGCCGTTTCCCCTCGGCCAGCCGCCGGGCCTTTGTGTGGGCCCGGGCGGGCGGGAGCCGCGGTGGAGGCCCCGCCCCGGCCGTAGAGACGCGCCGGTCGGGCCGGGCGCGGGCGGGGCGGGGCGGGGCAGCGGGCCTCCGGACGGGCCCAGGAGCCTTGCCGCACCTGCCGGCCGGGACAAAGGCGCGCCACTGCCCGGAAATTCCCCGCGCCCCTCTTTCCCGCTCGTCGCCAGGCAGCTTCAAAGCTGTCAACGTTTCCCTTAGTTCCCGGTACGAGTGACAGGTCGGGAAAGTCCTTCATTTTCTCCGCCTTTCAGGGCCTTCTTTTTTTGTTGTGTTTTGACGGTTCGACACAAACTCTTCTAATGACTTTTCTTGTATAATTGTTCAAAACCGTGTACTTTTATTGGTGGTACTTATTTTTATAGTAAGGCCAGATATTTGAGCTTCTCATCTGCAACACCAGAAAGAATCGAGGTTTTGTAAACTATTTGCTGGTTTTAAAATATTTTTTCATCTTAGAGTTTTCATTACTTTCTGAAAGGGAAGCATAATCTTTTATTATAAAAAATAACATTGGCTTTACAAATGAGGAATACATACTAGAGTGGATGTAGAAATTCTCAACTATTAAAAGCATATGTTGGGGCAAAACATTTTAATCCAGACTCCTCAAAAAAAATTTCTAGATATTTTTAAATTTTATTTAGTTGTAATCTTTTTCTGAAATATGATTTGGAAGTAAATTGGATTCAAGACAGAGGAGTATAATTTTTGCTTTAGTAATTGTTTACACATCGACCATATTTTGAATTTAAGAGAAAATGGAAGATTGGAAAGAATCTTTTTAAGAAGTGTTTTAGAACTTCTTAAAACAGTTACAAATATGTGTGTGGATGAATGGAAGGGCCTTCACCACTTTCTTTGGCTTTAGGAGTATATACCACAAATAAGAATACTTTTCCAAAGTCTGCAAGGTAAACAAATTGTAGTTTGTTTATACAATAGCTGTGATCAAGCCATCAAATATCACAAAGAAGATTGTTGACTTTGAAGAATCTATTCTAAGTTAAAACACAGGCTACAAAATAACTTATATGGTTTGTTAACACTTTTTTTTTTTAAAGGTTACTAAGGCATAGATAAATACAAAAAGCTCTGAATGCCAATAGAAGGGTGGTTTTTCTCTGAGTAGAAGAATTGAAGGTGTTTTGGGTTTTTACCTGAGTATTTTGTTTTTCAAGATTTTGTTTTAGGCATGTATTACAGTATTAAATATCACTAGAAGCACAGAAGAATACTGAAAGTTTTATAAACTATCAAATATACTTTTTGATTATACTGAGTTAATATTTTCCCAGGTGTACGTTATAGTCTTTACTGCCCACTATAAATTATCATTGGTAGTAAAACTTTTGGACTTGTATCTTAAACAAGGCCATCTTAAAACCTGGAATTAACTTCAGAATCTCTTTCTTTCCTGTTCATGAAAAAATAATTTCTGAAGGGATGGTTACAGACCTTTTTAAACTATTCAAATAAACTTTAATTTTAAAGGTCCTGCTTAAGCTCCACTTTAAATACCTTTATTAAAAAGGTACATTGAGCATCCAGCCTGTACCCAATGCTATTCTCCAGAACAGGATTACAAAAATAAAGGAGACCCTGCTCTTGTGCCTGCAGACTATGTAATCCTAGAGTTAAGCTTTGAAGTGTCAAGGTGATTTCATGTATATATGGTCTTAATAACTCATATATGTACATACACACACACACACACAAACACACACACACATATATATTTTACTGTTCTCACATTAGGAGTGAAGAAACAGATCTGAGAGGTTTTGACTCAGGCAATATCAAACATAATTAGAGGTGGAAGATCTGAGACACCTAATCTTCCAGCATAGGTCCTGTTACTTTTCCCACCTTAGAACATTGCCTTTGTTACCAAACTTCCAAATTACTCTTTGGATTAAAAAAAGTTTTAAAATTATCTTTCACTTGCATCATTTTCTTATCTTACCAAATAATGATTCAAGGATTTTGGGATATTGCATTATCTAAACTATATACACTGGTAATTACTTTTTTTTTTTTTTTTTGGTCATTTGATCTCAATGGATAATTTATAAAAGTAATTGTGAACTATCAAAATAGTTGAAGACTAAATTCATGTGATGTCTTTCTAATACAGATAGGACTTTCAGGAAAAATTTGTCTTTCTCTGAATTTTGGGACAGTGGGGCATTTTTCTAGATTCTGCTCACATGAGCCATTCTCGGTCTGTTCCAGCTTACCAACACTTGGTGTCACATGTGAGCCTCCCACATGTGTTCACTCTCCATTCCAGCTCTGTGATTGAACTCTGCTCTTATTGACTAGGGGGCAGTTGGGCAGGCATGCTTCATTCCTGGAATTGACTGTCGTTCCATGTGAGTAAAGGGGAGGCTCAGTGAGACATCTTTCAGCATATGAAAGCATTTGGTTTTAAGATGGAAGATATGTCAGGTACTGTTGGTGCTTCAGCCTTTGCAGCAGTTTGATAGGTGTCAGACAACTGATATGCCTGTTTTCTCTATCTTTCTATAGCAGTTCTATTTGAATGTTTCTATGTTTTCTATGTACTCATTTTTACTTTTTCTGACCCTTCTTTTCTATTTCCCCTTTCTCTGCCTTATTCTTTTTCAGTTTTGAATATACTAACACTGAATCAGCACTTCTAAAGCCCTGCCTTCTCTCACTGGCTTCAGTTGGCCTTCAGACATAATGAGGAGACTGGCTTTTCGAGGCGCTGGTTGTGCTCTGGTAAAGCTGGTAAATTACTGATCATCTAAACCCTTTTCCTTTTGTTCCTTGCCTTTTCCCTTCCACCTTTCTTAAATCCTTTCCAAAAAAAGTCCCTCCTGTGTTCATGAAATTCACCTATGTCCTTGTCATAGCTTATTTACAAAGGATTGGATCTTAATTTTTTCAACTTAAAAGAATTGAGGCCAGTTTATCAGCCTTTTATAAAATGAACAAAAATCAAACACAACTTGATTTTTCTTGGCCTAAGCTTTTGGGAGGTTTAGCCACTTTTAGCCAACTTCAAACTGATATCCCATATAATAGACAAAAGCTTAGAGGAAGGAATATCATCACAGTAGGTTCTGTTTTAAATAACAGAAGAATTTCTTTAGAGGAAGAAATGAGACTCTATTTGTCTCTGTTGCTTACCAGGATTTTTTGTTTTACTATATTCTATTTCTGGAAGATCCCAGGCTTCTCTCTCCATACTACTGGCAGCCAGTGCTCTGTGGATAGGAATTCATTCATGGTTTCCTGAAATGGAAGGTTAATGAGTAAAACTGGGATCTATTTTTCTTTTAGCTTTAGTGAAAGACTTTTGAAATCATAATGTGCTGTTTGATACTGTTGCTAAATTGTATAAGCATTGTAGAACTTTCTTGGATGGATAACCTTTCCATGTATCTATATCAGATCATTTTAATGGTTGTATTTCTTATGTTATAGTCAAATTAACATATTTGTAAGGTTGTGTTAAGATTAGTTTCTAAGCAGTTGGTCAGAAACTGAGAGCAAATATTTATGTGTTTCTGAACCTTCAAGCAGGATGTAAAAGCTCATGTATGAGGTGCTTTTCCAGATAATTTAATGAGAGTAAAGCTTCGATTTCAAATTTTGAGGTTTAGAATATGTCATATAATTGAAAGGGAGGTTAGTCTGGATTACTAGAAGAGTTTCACAGCACAGTTTTGCTACTTCAGGAATGACAAGTCACGTTAACGGCATTAGCAGGGGTATATCTTGTGGGTCCTGCTGTAACAAATGGGAAAAATTCATTTTCTGGGTTATTAATTTCTGAATACATCTGAAATGCTTGAAAGATAATTGCCTTCTCTCCCTTACTTTCTCCCCCTGCGTTTTTTATACAATTCATTTGCCTTAGGCACTACTTTCTAGTCTTCTCCACATTGTGGCCCACTTGGAGAATAATCATAAGTAGCCTCCAGCAGGAATGATATTGGGGCCTTTGTACCCCAGATCTACCCAGCTGCCCCAGAGGCTCAGGGATCAATACCTCTAGTACACTGTTGTACCTATATGTGGTGGATTGGAAAACTCCAGTCCAGAGTAAATCTGGGGCCAGAAGTGGTTGAGTCATTCAGAATGGGTGATATACAAATGAGTATACTTCTGTTGAATTTTTTCATCAAAGTTTAAAGTGTAGCATTCTGGTAAGTAAAGAGGCTGAAATGGTGAAGTCCAGGACTTGAATTAAAAAAAATGAAAAAGAGCTTATAGCTAATTAAACTCCTTTGCAACAGTTAAAATATCCTTTTAGATGAAGCAGTAATTTGATAGTAGGCAGCCAGTTGAGGGGTTTGTCGGCAGAGTCAAAATTTAAATGTAAGAACATGGAAATTATTTCTTACAGAAGAAGTTGGATTCCATGGGTTCCAAGAGACGAAGAGCTACCTCCCCTTCCAGCAGTGTCAGTGGGGACTTTGATGACGGGCATCATTCTGTGTCTACACCAGGCCCAAGCAGGAAAAGGAGGAGACTTTCTAATCTTCCAACTGTAGATCCCGTGAGTAACTTGGGTCACACAGTTTCTACCTGATTTCCTTACTCTTTCTTTTATGGTGAAATAGTTCAGATTCCTCTCTGCTTTTTTCCTCTGGCTTGATCTTTTAACTTTTATGAAAAGTATTTGTTTAGCCACAAGTTCATTGGTAATTATATTATTTAGTATTGTGAAACATTGAGTATCATTATGTCATTTAATAAAATGAATGCTTGCTATGTGATGGGTACTGTTCTGATAATTGGGCTATAGCTTTTTTGTGTGAGGCAAGCCCATTTTTCATGTGGAGCTTAGTTAGCTTTCAATATAGGAGAAGCAGAATTTACATATTAACATTGTTCTGCAAGTGAACAAGTAATAATAAAATGCCTATAGTAGTGATAAATACTAAGAAGAAAAGTTTGGGTGGTTTGAGTTGTTTTGGCCTGAATCTTTTGGAAGATTCTCTATGATGAGCAGGTACCAACCCTGCAGAGTCGCAGGACCAGGGATAGGTTTGATATGTTGTGATTACAGAGAGATGGAAAGGAGTGCTGTGTGCAGTGGCACACACTTATAATTTCAGCTACTTTGGAGGCTGAGGCAGGAAGATTGCACGTTTGAGGCCATTCTGGGCAACTTGGTGAGACCCTATCTCAAAATAAACATTTTAAAAAGGGCTACACATGTACTTCAATGGTAGAGTGCTTGCCTAATATGCAACAAGTCCCTGGGTTCAATCCCTAGTAAATGAAGAAAGGAAGAGAAAAAATGAAAATGGTCAGGTAGGAGGAGACTGGTGAGCTTCACCCAACCATGGCATATAAGACCTTTGGGTTCTCATCTGATAATTTGGGGATTTATCCTTCCTCTTTGTTTGCCTTTATAGGTTTTTTGTTGTTGTTGTTGTTTTGTTTTTTGTTTTTTTTTTTTGAAGAGTAATTGATTTATTTTTTTGGTAATTTGTTTCCTCTTTATACACGTAGATTGCTGTTTGCCATGAACTCTACAACACCATCCGAGACTATAAGGATGATCAGGGCAGACTCCTCTGTGAGCTCTTCATTAGGGCACCAAAGCGAAGGTGAGTTGGAAGTACATCAGTACACTGGGAGGATTTGTTGGAGGGTCCATGTTTAAAGTTGTTTGATGATTGAGTTTTCCTTTGGAAGGAATGGCTTAAAAGATACGGGAGTCCATTCTTAGTCCTAGTTGTCAGGACTAAGTTGTAAGGCTTTTCAATTTTAGTAAAAAAACATAATATAAAATTTATAGTCTTTACTATTTTTAAGTACGTATTAAGTGTCAGATATATTAACATTATTCTGCAACAGCCTCCAAAAATTGTTTCATATTCCAAAACTGAAACTTTATACCAGTTAAACAATTTCCCATTTCTCCTACCTTTCAGCTCCTTGACAACCACCATTCTGCTTTCTGTTTGTGTGATTTTTAACTACTTTAGATACTTGTTATGAGTAGAATCATACAGTGTTTATATTTTTATAATTAGCTTATTTCATTTAGCATAAGGCCTTCGAGACTATTCATCTACACTGTAGCATGTAATAGGTTTCCTTTCTTTTTAAGACCTACTAATAGTCCATTGTGTATGAATATCACATTTTGTTTATTCTTGTGTCAGTGGACTCTCGAGTTGCTACTTAGGGCCTTGCTAAGTTGCTGAGACTGGGATTATAGGCGTGCATCACCACTCCTGGCTGCTCTCAACCAGCAGGCTAGTGCTATGGGTGTCTCTGTGGAATGCATGCTCTCTCGGACATTAATGGGAGATTAATTAATTGTTTAAGTGTACATAATTTGTGACTCTCTTTTTGAGACTTAGTGTTGGTTAATGTATTAGGTTACTTGTACATTCAGTTTAACAAAGTTGAAACAAAAGGAATTTCTTGTGTACAAGTCCTCTGAAGTCTCAAGTACTATTTCTTTGTTCTGCTGTTCTGGGGTATCTCCCTTTTCTGTGTGGTCTAATAAGAATGTGGCATACTTTGGGGTTTTGTTGTTGTTGTTGTTTGTTTGTTTTTAGTACTGGGTTTGAATCCAGGGATGCTTTACCACTGAGTCATATCCCCATTCCTTTTTAGTTTTTGAGACAGGACCTTGCTGAGTTGCTAAGGCTGGCTTCACACTTGTAATCCTCCTGCGTCAGCCTCCCAGGTTGCTGGGATTACAGGTGTGTACTACCAAATCTGGCAGACTTCAGTTCTTGTATTTGTCAGAACCTAGCTGTAGTGAAGCTGAAGGCTATTGTCTTTAGTAGCCATACAGCAGCTAAGAATGCAGTATCATCCTAGAAGGGAAAATGGACTTGAGTAGACTCTGCACATCAGGGCCAGTGTTTCTCAGTATTCTGGTTTAAACATTAATTGTAGTTGGAATGAATTCTGAGTTGGATTGGAATTGTTCCTATTGGTATGAATTCATGGTTTCCAAAGTATGTAAATAAGTGTGTGTGTTTTCCCTAGCTCTGTGTCATGAGACAACTTGGAAGCAGCAACACCCAGTAGCAATGAACAAGTTAGTACAACCTAGTCCTCAGATTTGTTTTTTAAATGCTGTGTATCATTGATAGGAATCAGAGTTCCTTGGGGAAAACAGTTGATTTCCAGGGGATGGGGCAGAAGAAGTGCAAAATGAACCTGGAACATTATATTGTGCCAGGAAATACGCAAGTGCTCCTAGGGTGATGAGAACTTGTCAGAAGGACATAGAAAATAGAAGCCTAAGCCAGGTATGGTGGCACACACCGTAATCTCAGTGACTTGGAAGGCTGAGACAAGATGATTGCAAGTTCAGAACAGCCTCATCAACTTAGTGAGACTTTGTCTCAAAATGAAAAATATAAAACTCTGGGGATGTAGCACTATAAAGTACCCCTGGTTTCATTCTCTTGTACAAAAAAAAAAAAAAAAGCTGTCTTACAGCCTCCTGTTGGCCAAACCTGGTGCAGTTTGAGCATCAAAATAATTATTATAAGCGCCTTTAACCCACTTTGTAAGATAGGAATCCAAGAGTACATGTTAAAATAAATGAGTAAGTTGAAAGTATGAGGCTTCTGCGGTACTTCCCTAGCAAATATGAATCAAGAAAGAATAAATTGGTCAGTAGAAAAACCTTGCAGACACCATCATAATCAAATGCTCAAATTAATCTATCTGAGTAATGGGACAAGACAAAAATGATGTGCCACCTGATAGGATTCAGTGAGAGGAATGCAGCATCATCTCTGTTATAGTCCTGCTCAAGTAGCATAGCATGAGTTTAATTACCAAGAAAGTAGAAAAATTCAAATGGAGGCACATGCTACAAAGAAACTGGCCTCTAATCTTCAAAAATACCAGGATCATAAAAATCAACAAAAGACTGAAGAGCTATTTCAAAATGAAGGAAACTAAAGAAATATAATTAAATGCAACCTATGATTCAGGACTTGATTATTTTGCTATGAAGGACAAGTTTGGAACAGCTGGCAAAATATGAATAGGGTCTGAGAAGTAGATGTATCAAAGTTTATTTTCTGATTTTGATGGTTGAATTATGGTCTTTGAAGGAAATATGCAATAAAATATTAGGAATGATGCCAACATTGACTAAAAGGTTTAAAAAAAAAGTTCTTTCTGTTACTACAATTTTTATGTCAGATAAAAAAATATACTAATAAAAAAAGTACAAAACAACAAAATACACACACACACACACGTATACACAAACTAAAGAATAGTTATGGGCTGGAGTTGTGACTCAGTGATGGAGTGCTTGCCTAGCACTTGTGAGGCACTGAGTTCATTCCTCAGCACCACATAAAAATAAAATAAAGATATTGTATCCACCTAAAACTAAAATAAATATTTAAAAAAAATGAAATAAATAGAAAAATGGTATTATATCCATCTATAACTAAAAATATTTTTTCAAAAAGGATTATAACATGTTAAACAAGGTCCCATGAGAGATTAAAGCTTCAATGATCATGAAATTCTTTGTATGTTACAGCTCTTCTCTTAATATTTCTAGAAGGGAGCTAAATACCCCTGTGGAAGAATTTTTTTAACCACCACTGGGGATTAAACCCAGGGCCTTATATATGCTAGACAAATGCTCTGTCCCTGAGTTACATCCTAGCCTTGTGGGAAAAATTGAGAAAACCAAATTATTTTTCAGAAAGTTTACTTGTTTTATGAAACACAGTATGGAAAAAATCTAGAAGTAATAATAAACATCCATGAATCTAAATCTGAGAAATTACCTTGGGATTTACCATCATAATTGCTTTTGAAATTCCTTTGTGTCCCTCACTATCCCTGCCATCCAGTATATACATAATCCTGAATTTTGGGGTTATTATTCTCATACCTTTTTTAAAAAAAAACATTCTGGTCATGTTTAGATGGATCTTACTATCCTTTTATCCTTAAGCCAACTTTCTCCTTTGTAACTTAAGTGATTGATATTAAAGCAACATAGGTATCAGATACTTGTTAGTTATTGACAAGAAAAGATTTTGTGGTCACTAACCGGAGAAAAATAAGCCTGTTTTTAAGTGTAGAGAGTTTTGAAATGTGTTTTTTCCCAGCTACTTTGAAACACCATGAAAGGTTATAAGAAAATACCATTTGCAAAAAAAAAAAAGAAAAAAAAATAGAAAATACCATTTACATGGGTTTAGGGCTGGAACCCTAAACCTTAGATATTTCATTTATAATGAATATTGTATAAAAATTCATCATGGACATTACTGTAGGTTTTTATATTATTAATATATTTAAAAAGGAGCATACCTGTATCTTGCTTTTGTTATTCCCCTTTTGTTCTAATAATGGGAATGAGATTGATGTCAGATTCTAATTTGGTCTGTCACTTAGAATGTTGGAAGTTACTACAGATAGTTTTGAAATATATTTTTTTGTATACTTTGGATTAATAGTATTAAAAAAATTTAAATTATAACAGAAATCAACCAGACTATTATGAAGTGGTTTCTCAACCCATTGACTTGATGAAAATCCAACAGAAACTAAAAATGGAAGAGTATGATGATGTTAATCTGCTGACTGCTGACTTCCAACTGCTTTTTAACAACGCAAAGGCCTATTATAAGGTAAGAAAGCATCAAATTTGGAAACTATTCAGTTTGGTAATTCCCTAGCTTTTTAATATTACCAGTCTGGTGTTGAGTAGTGCTTTCTCTTTATGGTTGAATTCATACTTCTCTTATTAGTAGAGACTGAACACTAGTGATTATGAGGCATTCTTGTTCCTTTTGAAAGGTATCTGCTCAAGTCTTTTGCCCATTTTTCTCTTGGGTTGTAGGGGATTGAACCCTATGCAATCTCCCACTGAGCTACACCCCCAGGTCCTAATTTTCATAGTATCTTCTGGTGAACAGAAGTTTTTTTATTTTAATGTAATTAAATTTATCAGTCTGTATTTTTGAATGAGATGTAATTCTTACATTCTCTTTAAACCATAGAATTCAAGAATTTTTAGTTATTCACAAACCCATATAGCCATACACTTAATTTCTTAGAAGAGGGATTGAGGCCCTCATGTTTTCTTTTCTTTTTTTTTAAAGGAAGCTCATACATTTTTTTGTTTGTTTGTTTGTTTGTTTTGTTTTTTAGAGAGAGAGAGAATTTTTTAATATTTATTTTTTAGTTTTTCGGCGGACACAATATCTTTGTTTATATGTGGTGTTGAGGATAGAACCCGGCACACATGCCAGGTGAGAGCGCTACCGCTTGAGCCACATCCCCAGCCCCTCATATTTTCTAATCATAAGAATTTTAAAATGTGTGATAGTAGAGTTTTTAAAATTGTGCCTTAAAATACTAGCCTCTGCTGGTACAAGATGTTTTAAAGGTAGCAATTGATTTATAGTAAAATACTAAAGTGATTTTGTTTTTTCCCTCTTTGCTAATGTACAGCCAGATTCTCCTGAATATAAAGCTGCTTGCAAACTCTGGGATTTGTATCTTCGAACAAGAAATGAGTTTGTTCAGAAAGGAGAAGCAGATGATGAAGATGATGATGAAGATGGACAAGACAATCAAGGCGCAGTGACTGAAGGAGTAAGTGTATAGCTGGAACCAGTCATGGATAGGCTGTGGGAAGGTGGATGGGGCACTTACCTGTGATTCCCTCTGGGCCATTGTGGGAAGCTGGACTGACTTCCTGTGCTGTTTTGTTATATTAGTTAACTGGGTAAATAGACAATTCTCTCAGGTGGAGAGCCCAGCTCCAATTTCAAATGATCCTGGACGTTCTGGACAGTGTGTTTCATGCATGGTTGTTTTTATGAATTGCTTTTATATTAATGCATGTTTTATGCACAGTTTTAAAGAGAATCTTGGTATTATTGAGGACTAATCCAACATTGCTGGACATAAGACATTATGTAGGGTAGTCATTGTTTTGATTATAAAAATCAATAGAATCACCTTAGGAATACTTTTATGGGTTAGACTGGTTACTATTCTTAGGACTTGCCAGGAGTGCTTCTGCTTCATGAATTCTGTAATTGTTCTGTGCTTCATTTGGTTTTCCCTGTGACTGGCTCTTTTTTATTATTCTAATGTTAGTTAAAAATAGTGTCAACCAAGAGAGAACTTTCCTGATCCCCCATCCAAATTGCTATACATTCTCTCTTTTCACCCTCACCTGCCCCAGTGTCTCATTGTTATTGCCTGTGTTCTTCCCTTTTTATTACTATATGTGAAATAACTTATTAGTTAATGTGTCTATTTTCTGTCTTCCCCTAAGTACAATGATAACTCATCAAAGGGTAGCACTTGTTTTTTTTTGGGGGGGGGGCCGGGTATTAGGGATTAAATTCAGGGGCACTTGACAGGGTCTCACTGAGTTGCTCAGCACCTTGCTTTTACTGAGGCTGGGTTTGAACTTGCTGTTCCTACCTCAGCCCCCCACCTCAGCCTCCCGAGCCACTAGAATTACAGGTGTGTACCACCGTGCCCCACAGAGGGTAGTATCTTGTTCACCTATTCCTGGCATCAAAACTATGCCTGACATGTAGGTACTGGTAAATATTTGCTTAATGAAAACATTCAAAAAGGGGGGAAAATAGTGGGGGGATTAGAACTCTCTTCTGCAACAGTATTGTAAAAAAAAAATGCACAACACAGAGCATTCCACTTTCTTCTATAAGTCACCTAGATAGACCTTTTGTTGAAACTCCAATACAGAAATAAACAGTGGTGGCTGAAGTTCTCAAAACTACTACTTAGAGTCTCAAAATAAGTTGCCAGGTACCACATTAAGTTCTTTGAAAAAATTAAGTGATTGGAATTATATAGAAGACAGTTAATAATAGGGATTCCCTGGAATTTTACTTTCTTCAATGTGTATAGGGTAAGCAACTTAACCCAGGCTTTCTTAGGCTGAACATTTGATTTGATTTCTAAAGCTCAGCCTTACTTCAGCATCCACAGCTCTAGTCAGAAATCAAAATTGCCTATATTTACTTATTTATTTTATTTGTATAATAGTTGAAAAATTGTAGGATCTTGCACATTTATATTTATGCTTTCCAAACTTTTTTAGCCTAAGGGTTTTATGAACAGGGAAGGAATCTTCAAGCTTCTAATTTTTCAATCAGTGATTTCCTTGGAGTTTTCCTGATTGTTGGAAAGATCATATGAATATATTCACATACCTCGTTTCATTTGTCATCAGCAATATCCAGAGTAGCAGGTTGTATGGGAGGAAAAGAGTCTGTTAACTACAGAACAAAACATTCCTCTTAGAAGCAAACTCTGATACCATGGTTCAGCCACAACACAATGGCTTAAACACGGGAATTTCAGTTTACTTTCAGCAGGATCATGATGGTTCTCTGAGCTTATATACTTGGAAGTTTTGACCAAATCATACATCTTACATGTTAAATATTTTCCGGGTGTTTGTTATTGCCAGGCCTGAGTGACTTAGAGCCCTCTCTGTCAAATTGAGACCACACCAAATGAAAAAGGTTTCTGTTGGTTTTGGACAAAAATACCAAATGTTTTTACAATTTAAACCATAATAACCATTAATATTTCATCTGCACAAAATATGATTTGGATTTGTAGTACTATTTAATATAAACCTAGACTGTAGAAACTTACTTCAAACTTGGACTTTACCTGGCCAATTACTCTTTGGGATGTATACTTGCCTGTGTTGAGACAGTAACTAAGCTAGGTATAAACCAATCTGTTTAAGAGCTGAAATGGTATGAATCAGTTTAGTTAATCTCCATTCACATTTTTTTTTTTTTTTGGTGGGGGGTACCAGAGATTAAACCCCATGGCTCTTAACCACTAAGCCATATCGTCACTTTTTTTTTTTTTTTTCCCTAATGTTTTATTTTGAGATAGGGTCTCACTAAGTTGCTAAGGGCCTTGCTAAGTTGCTGGGGCTGCTTTGACCTCCTGAGGCACTGAGATTTCAGGTGTGTGCCACTACACCCAGCCTCCATTCACTTTTTTTTTTTGGAGGAATGGGTATTGGGGATTGAACTTGGGGCCACTCAATCCCTGAGCCACGTCCCCAGCCCTATTTTATATTTTATTTATAGTCAGGGTTTCACTGTGTTGCTTAGTGCCTTGCTGTTGCTGAGGCTGGCTATGCCCACGATCCTCCTGTCTCAGCCTCCCAAGCTGCTGAGATTACAGGAATGCACCATCACGCCTAGCTTCATTCACTTTTGATATAACTTGAATTCAATTGTTAGTCCTGGTGGAGAATCCAGTGGTTAATAGCACGTAATCATAATTTTATATAATATGTAGTCATTGTGCTACTGGAATACCATGACTCTAGTGGATGTGAACAGCAGATGTATAAATGGCTAAGTATTGTGGGGCATATTTTCCCAAGTTCAGTTGCTCAGACCATAAAAAGATACATTTTGATCAATTCATACCTATGGTACTTGAAATTTGCTTTCATTATATTAACTGTGGAGTCGGCATGACTGTAATCCTAGCTACTTGGGAGTCTGAGGCAGGAAGATTGCAAGTTTGAGGCCAGCCGTAGCAACTCAGATCTTCTCTTCTCATAGAAAAAGGACTGGAGGTGTAGCTCAGTTTTAGAGCACCATGTTCAATCTCCAATAATACAGACACACACACACACAAAAAAAAAAAAAACAAAAAAGAAGAAGAAGAAGAAAGTGTTACTGTGGAAGAGTCAGAAAGGAAATGATCCAAGAGATTTATTTTCAGAAATAATGTAGAAACCTCATTAGTTTCTTATAGGCCATTCTGGGGATACAACTCATGTACATCAATCAGAGCATTTCTGTGGTATTCTAGAAACTTGAACTTAACAGTTGATCTTTTGAATTAACTTTGTAATCTTAGAAGCCAAGTTTAATATTTGGCATGTATTTATTGATTCTGTTACAAAGTATTTTTCTCTCTCCCTACGTTTCCTAGTCTTCTCCAAGTTACCTTAAAGAGATCCTGGAGCAGCTTCTTGAAGCCATTGTTGTAGCCACAAATCCATCAGGACGGCTCATTAGTGAACTTTTTCAGAAACTGCCTTCTAAAGTGGTAAGTGATATGATTAAACACAGATGAATTAAGGTGATAAATTTTTTTTAAGTATTTCAAGAATTTTATTATTAGTGAATACAGTAAGATTAAAAGGAACATGTTGGAAGTATCCAGGATATCCTCCTCGTGACCTCACCTGCAAGCAGAGAACATGGTCTGTTATTTTACTTGAACACAATGTTGTTTTTTAAAAGGTAATGATTTTGTCAGTCTGTCTGTCGCTGAGGGTGGAGGGCCAGATCTTGCTGTGTTGCCCAAGCTGGTCTCAAACTCAAGGGCTATTTTTGATTGCCTTTCTTTTTTGTTATTATGATAAAATATATGTAACATAAAACTTACCATTTTAGCCATTTTTAAATGTACAGTTCTTTGGCATTAAGTTCATTTACATTGTTGTGTAATCATCACTACTGCCCGCCTATCTGCAGAACTTTTCATCTTCCAAAACTGAAACTTCCTACCCATTAAGTAACAAATCCACTTCCCTACTCTTTCAGCCCCTGGCAACCACCATTCTACTTTCTGTCTTTATGATTTTACTATTGAGGGGATCTTATATAAGAGGAACCATACAGTGTTTGTCCCTCTGTTGACTGGCTTGTTTCACTTAACACAAAGTCTTCAGGGTTCATCCACGTTATAGCATGTGTTAGGATTTTCTTCTTTTTTAAGGATGAGTAAATCCATTATAATGGTATACCACATCTTGTTCATGCATTCATCTGTGAATGGACACACAAGTTGCTTCCATGTTTTAGCTATTGTGAATCATGTTGCTATGAAGATGGGTGTACTAATATCTCTTCAGGACCCTGCTTTCACTTTGGGGTATATACCCAAAGGAAATTTTCTGTAGCATATGGTAATTTTTTACTTTTTTGAGGAATCACCGTACTATTTTCTTGTCTTAAAATTTTAAATCATACAACGAATGTAATCATTATATCTTTCTAATCAAATCCACACCTAGAATAGCAGTGATCATATGCTTGCTTTCTGTCATAACTGTCCTACAGCCATTGAAGATGCATCTTTAAATAACCAATTTTATCAGTAACTGATGCATTCTCTCATCAGTCAGCAAGTACTTCTTGCATATCTATGACATGTTGGGTGTCTACATGGCAGTAACACAAAGGTAAATATGGCATGGTCCTTGTTCTCAAGAAAATCAGGTAGTGGAGGTGGATAAAAGAAGAAATGATCACAGTGGGGGTTAAATCTATAGTGGAGTCCTTCTGAAAATATACTCTTACTTAGAAATATTAGAATTCTGGGACCATGAAAGTTTTTGTGGTTTCACAGGCAGTGGTATGAGTTACATCTGTAACCGTGTTAATTGTCTCTTGTATGTGAAACTATAAAGGGTTCTTTCTGATCCTTTAAAAGCTTTCACTTTCTAGAAAATCTTCTTTGTAGAGTGAGAAAGTATGCGAGGCAAAATATGTAATCAGCTCTCTAGGAAATCAAGGAGCGCTAAGGGAGGAAGTACTTCCTCTCACCTTGCCTTCTGAGGAAAGAGAAAATTTCCTTTTTTACAAATAAAAAAAGTTTAGGTGTTTATTTTATCATTAAAGAATAATCTTGGAAACAACCCAAATGCTCATTAATAGACAAATCAATAAGCAAAGAAGTTGTTTATACAAACAATAGAATATTATTCAACCTTAAAAAGGGAGGAGATTCTGAAACATCCTACAACATGGATGAATCTTGAACATAAGCCAATGAAATAAACCAATCACAAAAGGATAAATAATGTATGACTCCTCTTGTATTAGGTTCTTGGAATAGTGAAAGAGACAAAAAGTAGAATGGTGATTGCTATGAGGGTAGGGGAGGGGAGAAGCACAGTCCGACTTCCTCTGAACCTCTTGCAACTGCAGTTATTTCCGTCAAGGCACAAAACTTGCAGGAGAGCCTGAGGGTAGTGAATAATTCTAGGCATTGTGAAAGCCTCAGTGGTATCCCCCAACATGTCCAACCCCTGGGGATGAACTAGTATGATAAAGTAGAAATTACTTATAATTTTGCTTCATTTCTTTCATATAATTTCATTTAAAAATATTTTATTTTGAAAAACCTTACTTTGATTAAAGCATTAATAAAAGCATTAAGTTAAACATGAAGCAACAAATTTTTATGATTTCTTATAGTTCCTTGTGAAGTTTATATGAAATATTATATAATTGTTATTTATATTATAAAATTTAAAAAGCTTATAAAGAGACCCATTAAGAACTTTTTTCTGGCTGGGAATATAGCTCAGTTGGTAGAGTGCTTGCCTTGCATGCACAAGGCCCTGGGTTCAATCCCCAGTACCACATATACACAAAAAATAACTTTTTTGATTGCTATCTGGGGACCTTAAATTTAGACATTTATGATTCTGTGAATTTAGAATTTTATGTTAAATTGTAGTATATTAGTTGTGTAGAATGTGTAACTATCAATACCAAGTGTAAACTCCTACATCTGTTGAATATTTCATTAAGCTTCCCAACCCCCACCCCCCCAGTACTGGGCATTGAACCTAGAGATGCTTTGCCACTAAGCTATATCCCAACCCTTTTTATTTATTCTGAGGCAGGGTCTCACTAAGATGCTGAGGCTGACCTTGAACTTGAGATCTTTCTTCCTCAGCCTCCTGTCTCTGGGATTACAGGTGTGTGCCACTGCACATGGCTCATGAAGCTTCTTAAAATAACATTGTATTTTGTTTCAGATATAAAATACTGTATGTCTTTATATCTGTGAATGTCACAAAGCTGCTCAGTTTCTTGGTTGACAACATATTGTCAGTATGATTCTTGTGTTTTCATTAGCTCGCTGCTTTCACTCATTGAGCAAACCTGGGTTTTTGTCTTCCAGCAATATCCAGACTATTATGCAATAATTAAGGAGCCTATAGATCTCAAGACCATTGCACAGAGGATACAGGTATGAACGTGGCCATATGTAATCATATATGGTTTGGAGCAGATTGGCCTATGGACTTAGAGAATTTTAGAAAGCAGGGAAGTGAGGGGCTGGGGATGTGGCTCAAGCGGTAGCGCGCTCGCCTGGCATGCGTGCGGCCCAGGTTCGATCCTCAGCACCACATACCAACAAAGATGTTGTGTCCGCCAATAACTAAAAAATAAATATTAAAAAATTATCTCTCACTTTAAAAAAAAAAAAAAAAAAAAGAAAGCAGGGAAGTGGATATCTCTTTAAGGGTTATTAGTATTATCAAATAATATAAACAGAGTAGTACAACTTGCAGTTTTGGATTAAGGACAAAAATTAGGGCTAGGGGTATAACTCAGTGGTAGAGTGCTTGCATGTTTTGGGGAGGCTATGGGTTGAATCCCCAGCATCAAACAAAACAGAACAAAATTGCTTTAGGGTATCTTAAACAACAGAATTTTAAGTGAAAATAAATACTATGCTTTCTTTAACCTTCTTCACTACTCTCCCACTCAATTTCCCCAGAAATGATAGATGTAGTTAATACCCATATGGATTTTCTATATACCTAGCCCAGTGCTAGATATATTGGCTAAGTCATTCTTACAATGACTATATGATGTATATCCTGTTATTCCCATTTTAAATATTATAACACTAAAGTATGGAGACTTGTAGCCAAATATGTACTAAATAAGTATTAACTAATTGTGAATGTATGATTAGGATTTGTGGTTTGATGATTATATGTTAAGGTAGGTGAATGCAGAAAGATATATATTCTTCCAGAAATCTAGTTTCTAGAGTGGAACTTGCTTCTTTTCCTAGCTCTTCATCTTAAGTAGTTGTATCACTTGGGTCATGTGACTATCTGCTTCCTCTGCTGTATATTAGATATAGTATAACCACTTGGCTGTGATGATATATGTAAACTGTCTCATGTAGCAACTATTAGATGAGCCCATAATCACTAGGAATCACTCATCTTCCCAGGGTAAGAAGATTATGCTACTCCTGGGAGATAAAGCAAAAAGGAGAACAATGTGTTACTTAGTCTCATTGAATAATGAGACTGTGGCACAGTGATTTGCTAAGAGAGAGAAATTTCCTTGGCTCTAAATTTTAAGACAGCAACAAATTAAAGAGTAACAATGTAGTAATTATAGATTCCATAGATACATTTTCACAGAATGTTAAAATTCGGACTCTAATTATCATCTGGTTTTGAGGCAGCCCAGTAAGTGCACCGAATGCTCACTTTCTGATTCCCTTGGTCTTCATCTATCTAGGGGGAATGATGTTTTCATAATACTGAAAATCAAATCAGATTTTAAACACCTCTAAGTCAGCCCCAGTCTTCTCTCTTTGCCTTTTTGCCTCATCTTGTTCTTATTTCCAAATTATTGGAATAATCTTTCCTATCTCTCCGATCAAAAAGCTCTCTAGTCTCTTTCTTTATCTTGCTTCCTAACCCTGGCTTTCTTCCCACTGTTCCAATGCTCAGAAACTTAATTTCACTTGTCACAACAACTTGTACCAGTTCCATAATAATCAACTCTAGCTACCATAAGCAGAAAAGGAATTTATGAAAAAGGATCGATTATGAAATCGTTGGAATGAAACACTGGGGAACTACTTTTTGGAAAATAAATAGAACTCAGGGATGTCATGGTACTGCCAAGATTACACACAACCTGCTTGTAGTACAATTGTTATTACTACTGTCATTTGCCACTGTGGGCCCTGCTTAGATTCTCGGCCTCTGCAGGAGTCAGTAAGAATTCCTGCCATTCCCTGGCCATTGCTTTAGACACTGAAGACCCAGGCATAAATTAGCTTGTCCGTGATTATTTCCCTTTGCCTTGCTGATAGGTTGTGGGTAAAGCAAACTTTTGCCCACTTCCACCCTCATGGTGGGAAGTAGGGCCTTCCCTGTCACCTGTTCTAGGATTCCTTCCAAATAAGACAGGCATTCAAAAGTGTTAGTTCCACATAACAGATAACCATCCAATCTCCATTGCCTGCTTTTTTTGGATTCTGCCTCATTTTGCCTTTGCCTTTCCATACACTTTTGTGCTACAGTTGTACCCTTCCCCACCCTCCCCACTTAAATTGGTTTCTTTGAGTTTCTCTAGAACTACTTCTTCCTGTGTACTTATATCATTAAGTACATGTATACACATTATATGTGTTTCTTTTACCTAGCATGCATTCCTCCCTCCTTTCCTTTGTAAATTGAGGCAACTATGTGAGTATTTCTAGGTTATTTTGGAATAAGTGAGCTTTAAGATGTGACAGCTCTAGCCCAAAAAGAGTACATAGAAAATGTTAACCTCTATGCTGGACTGATTTTATAATTTACCTCAGGTGGTCCTAATAACTCAAGGAAGTTTTCCTTCACATTGTTAAGGCCACTTTAGTGAATTAGTATTCATGAAGCACCCAGAACAGAGCTTGGATCATTGTAAGCATGTGTTGGCTAACTAAAACATTTATCTTACTTTTTTTTTTTAATTAAGTTTTTTAATGAAAATAATGTAGTTCTGGTTTTGTTACCTATTATAAAAACTTATTTGTAAATGGGTAGTAGGAATAATTTATGAAAGAAAATTAAATATTTTTCACATATATACTTTCCAATAAAGTCTTAGACTTATGGTGACAATTTTAAAATATGTGGAGTTCTTTTTTAATTAAAGGTTTTACTGATATTTTTTAACATTTATTAAGAGGAACTGCTATGTTTTGTTGTTTACTGTAGAATGGAAGCTACAAAAGTATTCATGCAATGGCCAAAGATATAGATCTCCTAGCAAAAAATGCGAAAACTTATAATGAGCCTGGTTCTCAAGTATTCAAGGTTAGTTTTTTGTTGTTGTTATTTTCATTGATGATAGTAAATACTTTAATTTAGGTTCAATAATTTTTATAACAATTTTATTGAAGTATGTCACATGCCATAAATTTTGCCCATTTGTTTACTTATTTACTTTGGTATTAGGGATTGAACCCAGGAGTGCTTAACCGTTGAGCCACATCCCCAGCCCTTTTTAATTTTTGAGATAGAGTCTCACTGAGTTGCTGAGGTTGGCTTTGAACTTGAGATCCTCTTGCTTCAGCCTCCTGAGCCACTGGGATTGCAGGCATACGCCACTTTACCTGGCTCAAATTTCACCCATTTAAATTAATAGACCCAATTTGATGGATTTTAGTATATTCACAGAGTTAGCAGTCACTCTTCCCCCCCCCCCACCATCCCCAGCCCTAGGGAACCACCATCTTTTTGTCTTTGTACATTTGCCTATTCCAGATATTTAATATAAATGGAATCATACAATATGTGGTATGAATTCTTTTGTGACTGAATTCCTTCATTTAGGATAAGGTTTTCAAGGTTCATCAGTGTTATAGTCAGTACTTCATTCTATTGCTAAATAATATTCTATCTTATGGATAAACCCTGTTTTATTTAACCACTCATCAGTTGCTAGATACTTGTTTCCATTTTTTTGTTGATTTTGAATAATACTGCTGTGACATTCAATATAAGTTTTTAGGTGGGCATATATTTTCATCTTATGTACATACTAAAGAATGAGATTAGTCATATGGTAACTATATACTTAACTTTCTAAAGAACCAGCAAACTCTTTTCCAAAGTAGATGGTCCATTTTACATTCCCATTAGTGATGTACAAGTGTTGAAATTTTCTACATTCTTACCAACACTTGTTTTCCATTTTCATCCTAATGGGTGTAAAGTAGTATGTTATTATGGTTTCGATTTGCCTTTCTGTAATGAATAATAATTCATTTTTACATGTGTGTATTGTCCCTTTGTATGTCTTTGGAGAAATGTCTATCCATATCCTTTGCCCTTTTTTTAATTGGGTTACTTCTCTATTTTTGAGTTGTAGGCGTTCTTTATATATTCTGGATATCATGCCCTTAAGAGATATATGATTTTTGAATATTTTCTCTCATTCTCTTGTCTTTTCACTTTTGTGATAGTGTCCTTTAATCCACAAAAGTTTTTAATTTTGATGAAGTCCAGTTATGTATTTTTTTCTTTGGTTGCTTTTGTTTTAGGTTATCACTGCCCAGTCCAAGTTCATAAAGATTTACACCTATATTTTCTTTTTTTCTTTTTTTTTTTTTTAAGTTTATAACTGTGACTGTATTTATTTATTTATTTATTTATTTATTTTTGGTTTTTTTTTTTTTTATTGGTTGTTCAAAACCTTATACACCTATATTTTCTTCTAGGAATTTTATAGTTTTAGCTCTTACATTTAAATCTTTGGTCCACTTTGAATTGATTTTTGTAATTAATAGGTAATAGTTCAGATTCATTCTTTTATGTGGGGTATTATCCTGGCACCACATATTGAAAAGATTTCGTTCCCCATTGATCATCTTGGAACCCTTGTTGAAAATCATTTAACCAAGATGTAGGAGTTTAATTCTGTATTCTTGGCTCTGTTCAGTTCATTTAATTGTTTGTTCTTATGCCAAAGTAAGGTTTTTTAATCCTTTTTTCCCAGCTAAATATTGATTTATTCCCTGCATTTAAATTTCATAAATAATAAAAAGCAACATTTATAGTGTAAATACAATGTAAAATAGCTTTTCCGTTGCTCTGTAATTCCCTCTTAGAAATTTTGTAGTCCTGCTTGTAGAAATTCCTTGAATTAATCACATATCATTGGGAATTTAGGAAAGAATGCTCAGAAAATCTTTTAGTAGTAAAATCATTAGATTTTCCTGAACCCTGACCCAGATACTATTGCTATTGCCAGTTAATGTTAACTCTATCTTTCATCTTTTGAGAAAGTTTGAGTGAAAATCGGAAATGAATTCTGAAGTCCTGTGTTCTTAGTCCTTGGATAAGACATTTTGGTAGTATATTACTGATTGTTAGTTGATACAGTTAAAAATTTTACTTTTCAATCTAATTATTTTTCTAAACCTTTTCAAGAGAAAGAAAACCTTGGATTTGACTTTTAGGTTGTATACAACTAGGATTTGTTGTATTTTACCATCAGATCTTTGTATATTACTTCACTAACTGTGAAAGAAATAGAAGCTTTTTGCATTTAATTAGTGACAACTTCATGAAGATGTTTGAGAAGCTTACAGAAAAGTTAGAGGATGCAGCTTTGTGAATGTTGAATAGATGTCAGCTTCAAATGGAAAGAGTACCGTGAAAGGTACCCAGTGTGTGAACAAGGGAATTTTTTTTCTATTCCTTTTTAAGCTGAGTAACTTTATTTTGACAGGATGCAAATTCAATTAAAAAAATATTTTATATGAAAAAGGCAGAAATTGAACATCATGAAATGGCTAAGTCAAGTCTTCGAATGAGGTAGGTTAAGAAATATTTAAGATCTTTATTAATTTTCTTCCTTTTTTTTTTTTTTTTTTTGGTGTGGTACTGGGGATTGAACCTAGGGTGGCTTTACCACTGAGCCACATTCCCAGCCTTTTTTTTTTTGAGACAGGGTCTCACTGAGTTGCTGAGGCTGACCTCAAACTTGCAATCCTCCTGCCTCAGCCTCCCAAATTATTGGGATTATAGATGTGTGCCACCACATATTACTCAAAAAATTTCCAAGATCTTTGTGTTTTTGTGTTTGCTGAATTTTCTAATAAAATCAATACAGTAGAAAACAAGATTTATGTTACATTTCAAGATTATATTTAGTTAATAATGTGATTCTGAAAAGAGTAGAGTAGCTTATCTAGCCTCTTCATTGTAGCTGAAGGGGGGCTTTATTTAATAAGAAACACTTAAGGTAATACCACTATATCCTCCTCTTACCTTTATAAATACATATTGATGTAATACAATATTATGGTACTTGGATATAATGTGCAGTAGCATATATTTGCAATATATGAAGATCTGAAGTACCATTCTAGTTGGTTTTTCCTTTCCTAGAACTTTAAGTTTGAACAAGTCTTAATTCTGGAATTCTGCTTTCTCTTACCTGAAATGAAAAGGTTGGGTGATTATTTTCAAAGCTCTCTCCTTGTTCTCACATGTATTTTGTTATTATTTCCTCTGGCTCTACAATGACCATAATCTCTCAAGGACTGGCTGTGGTCTGCTGTCCTCTGCAGAGTCCCATGGTCCTGGAGAAGAGCCTGCTGCATAGTAGAGGCTCAGAAAAATTCAACATTTCTATTAGGAAAAAATAGAAAATGTCTTTTTTTTTTTAAATCCAGAATTCTGATTAGCTATCAAGTTTCTGAGGTTTTTTTTATCTTTGACTAGGACTCCATCAAATTTGTCAGCGACCAGGCTGACAGGCCCTTCGCACAGTAAAGGCAGCCTTGGTGAAGAGAGAAATACCACTAGCAAGTATTATCGGTAAGAAAAAGAGGGTTTAGTCTGAGAATTGACCCATACTTAGGACAGTAGGCATATTAATATTTGTCTGATGGCTATTTTGAAATAATATTTTGGGATGATTTTTTTTTTTTTTTTTTTTTTTTTGAGACATGGTCTCACTAAGTTGCTGAGGTTGACCTTGAATTTGCAGTCCTCCTGCCTCAGCCTCCCAAGTTGCTGGAATAATAGGCATGTGCCACTGATCCCAGCGTACTTCTGGATTATGAGAGTTATTTATCAAGTGCTTTATTTAAAAAGTTGAGATACTTGTAGTAGGTTTTACCTCACATCTCAAATAATGATTAAGGATTCTTTAACCAATTAGTGTTTAGTATTAGTTATAAATAAAATGTGAGATTTAAATACTTATTTGCAATAAATAAGTTTTGTGTTTAGAATAGAATTTTTTGTCATTTAAAAGTATGAACATCTTAGAAGAGAATAACTGGTGATGGTGACTGAGTCTTTACTTTCTATAAAATAAAGAGTACTGCTGCATTTAAGTAAAAAGCGGATTACAAGTTGCCCCACTCCAGGCTTTCTACTACCACTGCCACTTTCTTAGAGGAAAAATTAGTTTTTCTTGGATAACATTGATGAGGAATATTAAGTAGCAAAAAGATAAAGAGGCAGTTAATAGAAATTATTTTTCTGGGGCTGGGGCTGTGGCTCAGTGGTACAGTGCTTGCCTAGCACGTGTGAGGCACTGAGTTCAATTCTCAGCACCGCATATAAATAAATAAAATAAAGGTCCATCAACAACTAAAAAAAAAAATTTTAAAGCAAAAGAAATTATTATTCTTTGTTATTAAGTACTTTGTTAACAGCTCCTAATGACTTCCAATATCTTGTTTTTCTTTGTAGTAATAAAAGAGCAGTCCAAGGGGGCCGTTTGTCAGCAATTACCATGGCACTTCAGTACGGCTCAGAAAGTGAAGAGGATGCTGCATTAGCTGGTAGGCATTAGATTTTGGCTAAATTAAATGCCTTCTAAAGTGGATCCTTTTGGTTGGTGTGGCCTGAAGTTTGTTGGTTTTTGGAGAATGTGCTATTTGGTTCCATTTGATTGCACCCCTTAGTTGGTAGCTGATTTATCAAAAGCTTATTGCTTGGTTAAAATTCATATCTGGGTAAATATAAAAACATGAAAGAGATAAAATGATGTAGAACGGATAATATCCAAAAGGTAGCCATATTAACATCACATAAGAACTTTCGGAGATAAGTGAAAAGATTAAAAAAAGATTCAGCCTACAATAGTAAAAGATTTGTTTCATTGGGAAGGAGTTCCAAATATGTAAATCAAGAAGATGGAACTTTATGGAGAATTTGAAAACAATACCCATCCAACAGAATTCCTCTTCTCTCGTTTGCTAGATAAGTAGAAAAATTGAATCTACTTCCTCATAAGTATGATGCTATTGAAATGAGTTACCGCAAGCTTAGTGGTGTAAAATAAATTTTTTCTTACAATTATGGAGATCAGAAGTCTAAAATCTAGGGGTCAGCAAGCCAGTTTTCCAGATATTTTAGGGGAGAATGTATTTTCTTGCTTTTTCTGCTTCTGAAGACTATCTGTACTTGGCTTGTGGCCCCTTTTCTCTATCTTCAAACTGCATCTTTCCAACTTCTGCATCTGTTGTCCCTTCTTCTTGCTGCTTTGACCTTGTTGCTTCCCTCTTGTTAGGATCCTCTTGATTACATTTAAGGGCACACCCACATAATTCACAGATTAATTCAGGTTAATCTTCTCATGTCAAGATTATTAATTATTATTATTATTAATTGTTATTATTATTAACCTGTTGGCATATAAGGTAACATTTAGAGGTCCTATTGACTAAGACATGAGTATAGATTGGTAGTTATTATTCAGCTTATCATATGTATTCTACATTTAAAGAACACACATTCTTCCTAGTTTCATATTTATAAAAACTGACCATCTACTCAAAACAAATTTCAATAAAGATTAGGTGTTATATAGCCCCCATTTCTTTTTTTTTTCTTTTCTTTTTTTTTTTTTAAAGAGAATGAGAGAGAGGAGAGAGAGAGAGAGAGAGAATTTTTTTTTTTTAATATTTATTTTTTAGTTCTCGGCGGATACAACATCCCCGTTGGCATGTGGTGCTGAGGATCGAACCTGGATGTCAGGCGAGCGCGCCACCGCTTGAGCCACATCCCCAGCCCTAGCCCCCATTTCTGATAAGTGCAGCTAAGACATCAACTAACAATGAATAGAATTTAAAAGTCTAAACATCAGAAATTTTAAAATAAAATTTTATCTAAAAGAAGAATTATCTCAGAAATTTAAAATACTTAAAACTGAACAATTGCAACAATGAAATAATGCATCAGAACTAATTGAGTGTAGCTGAAGTGATAATTCAGAAGGAATCTCATAAGTCTGAATGCTTCTCTTTAGAAAAGCACCTGAAGGAATGAACTAGGCATCCAACATTAGTAAATAATAAGATAATTTTTGAAGTTAGAAAAAATGAGTTATAAAGCTAATAGCAGAAATTTAATTCATTAAAAAAGAAACCTATAATGGAAAAAATTAATGGGGTGAAAAGTTATTTTGTTAAGACTATTAATAAAATAAGTTTATGTTGGAATTATCAAGAGAAAAACATAAGAGGTAAGTAAATAATATTAGGGAGGAGAGAGACATATAGAGATTAAATGAAAATGTATTTACAGCATATACATTTAAAAATTTAAATGAAAAAATTCCTAGAAAATGTTAAATGTGTAAAACTGATTCAAAAATTAAGCCAGGCTTGGTGGCACGTGCCTGTATTCCACACTGCTCCTGAGGCTGAGGCCCAAGGATCACAGATTTAAAGCCAGCCTCAGCAACTTAGTGAGGCTGTAAACAACCTCGGGACACCCTATCTCAAAGTGAAAAATAAAAAGGACTGGGGATGGCTCAGTGGTTAGGTGCCCTCTGGGTTCAATCCCTGGTACCAAAAAAAAATTAAAGGCTGAGATTATTCATAGAACCAGTAAAGAATTAAATTATCAGTTAAAAATCTTCCCACAGGCTAGAGTATATATGTCCCTGGTTCATCCTCAGCCCTGAACAAAACAAGCAAAAAAAAAAAAAAAAAGCAAAAACAAATAAAAAACCTTCCCATATAGAAAACACCAAGCCAAACATTTAAGAAAGAAGATTTATAATTTTTACCTCAGTGCTGGAGATTGAACCCAGGGCCTCACACTCTACCACTACATTTCACTCTCTTAGACAACAGAATTTTATTAAAACATCTGCACAGTAGATGAAATGAGCTTCCAGTTCATTCTGTGAATCTAATATAACCTAGATATCAAAACCAATTAGAAGCATACTGTATCTGTCAGTGTATATAATACATGATGACACAATTGGATTTATTCCAGTAATACTAGGTTTGTTCAACATTAAAAAAGATAAAATACCATTTACTGCATTAACATTAAATAAAACCATACAATTGGCTCATCACATATATTTGATAAATACTACAATTCTCATTCATGATGAAAATTCTTAGCAAACTAAGAAGACTTTTCCTAAGCTGATAAAAGGCATTTCTCTTTTTAAGGGAGAAATGTTAGAAATAGGGTAAGAATTCTGTTACATTTTTTAGTTAAAAAGTACTACACAGCCTACAGTTACAACAGTTAATGTATGAGGATCAAAAAAGAAGAAAGATACATACATATTGTAGTTGACAGATTTTTTTTCTACTCAAACTCTTCAAATAAATTACTAAAATGAATAAAAAATAATAAGTTGCAGATATAAGATCATTACACAAAAATCCTTCTCTGGAATAAGGCACAAAAAGAAAATTAGGTATATATCCAACAAAAGATGTGTAAACTCTTTATAGGAAATATCAGAGATGATGACTAGTTTCAAATCCTTGTCTGCTTCTAGCCAGCTCTATGACTATATTAAAATCTCATCTGACAGCTTTATAGGATGAATGACATTGTTTAAGTTGCTAATCTCTTTTGCCTAGTTTTCTCATTTGAAAAAATAATAACAATATCTGTTTCATGTGGTGGTATTAGGACTGCCTAAGGCTTGTGCTTATCAAGTTTTTAGCCCAACTTAAGTACTTAATAAATGATTGTTGGTCTTACCTGGGAGGAGTACATAGCAATTATGGTTATTGTGATCCAGCCAAAACAATTTAAACTGTGATCTTTATGCACTATTTAAGAAATCAGGGAACTGAGCAAAATCTGAAGATGATTCTGTTTTACTTTTTGTGGTGTTTTTATGATTTAGCATCTATTTAAAAATTCCCTCTATAAGGAATACATCATTCATCAGGGATGGTATAAATCAATAGGGCAAAGTCACAGAGACTTAAGGTTAAATCATGTCTGACATTATTGGCCTAATGTAAATTTATACTATTCTAAATGTGTTAACAGTTTTCTATTATTGTAACAAATATCTGAGATAATCAACTTATGAAAATACTTTATTTTGGCTCACAGTTCTGGATGTTCTAGCATATGATCAGACCCGTGGTTAGGCAGCACTTCACTAGGCTCCACCTGTTAAAAGTTTCCACTACCTCTCAATAGCACCACTCTAGGGGATAAGCCTTTAACACATAGGGCTTTGAGGGACATTTCAAATCCAAACTGTAGCCCTGAACTTCATGGTATTATTTTAGTTCTGAAGACTCTGAAAGATTTCTTCCTTCTTTTGGCCATACATGCCAAGGAGTCTCTGAGGAGAGCCCAGAAAGAAAAACTATTTTGCAACCTTTTATAACCAGTATAACTTTTACTATTTAGCATTTTATTTCTGTGAAATGTTTCTCTAAACATATAGTTCTATGAAACATTTCTCTAAGCATGCATCCTTAGCATCATCTTTAATGGAGATTATAGACTATTTTTAAAATTTTTCAAATATATATAGGTCTGTCTGTTGAAGGAGGTATTAAATATGGTTATTTCATGCTTTATTACTTTCTTCCCCTGTGAATACTTGTTTTTTGTCTTTCTAGCTGCACGTTATGAAGAAGGAGAGTCAGAAGCAGAGAGCATCACTTCCTTTATGGATGTTTCAAATCCCTTTTATCAGCTGTATGACACAGTTAGGAGCTGTCGGAATAACCAAGGGCAGCTAATAGCTGAACCTTTTTTCCATTTACCTTCAAAGAAGAAATATCCTGATTATTACCAGCAAATTAAAATGCCCATATCACTACAACAGATTAGGTAAGATTTTTCTGTATTACTCTGTGTAAATCTGTTTTCTTATGGTCTAGCCTGAATATATATTATTGTTTCCTAAAATGGATAAGGATTTTAAAAGTAAACTTTTTACCTAATCATTTGTTTGTCTTTTGATTAAGAACAAAGTACAAAAACTTTCCTGCTTACACCTTTCATTGATACTTTAATTATGGTAGTTAAACCATATTTAAATTTTATATTGATAGTTGAATCATCAGAATAAGCATAGTCAATTCTTGGAGAACTTATTAGCTGAAACCGTACTTGAAAGATGGTTCCATCTTGGATTCCCTTTCCTGTTTAGAAAATGTTTTGTTCTGCTTTTTTTTTTTTGAGATGGGATCTTACTCTGTTACCCAGGCAGATCTTGAACTCATGCATACAGTTAGAAAATGATCATTTGGCAATTCAGCCAGACAGAATACTTAAACCACTATAGTATCATTAACAATGGTAAGAAATCATAACAACAGTTAAAAAAAAAATCCAAATTTAAAAATAGGCAGAGGCCAGGCTCAGTGGTACATGCCTGTAATCCCAGCTTGAGATGCTGAGGCAGGAGGATCGTAAGTTCAAAGCCAGCAACTTAGTGTGAGGCCTTGAGCAATTTAATGAGACCCTGTCTCAAGATAAAAAATAAAAAGGGTTGGGGATGTGGCTCGATGGTTAAGGGGCCTTGGGTTGAATCCCTGGTTCACAAAAAGAGAGAGAGAACAGAGGGCTTCCATAGGAGGTTTAGACACTGCTACTGCTGTTGCCACTGTGTCTGTAGTGATCCCTGAGAAGTTGCAGCACATTTTGTAGGTACTCAGCACCAACATGAATGGGCAGTGGAAAATAGCCTTCTTCCAAGTTGGAATTTTCTGATGTAAACTTTGCTTTATTAAGTCACTATTTCAGCACACACATCACCCCAACGCCGCCCGCCATGTCAGTTTTGTGGACACCCCAGTAGGAGTGGGTGAGAAATAGGGAAGTGATTTAGACCTAGATGGTAGTACACTAACATTTTGAAGGGTCAATATGTAGGATGTGTAATCCCTTCTTGGGTCACAGAACCCATGGTGCCTACTAAGAAACTTGCTGTGCCTGGACTCCCTTCTATGTATGCTATGTAGAGCAGCAGTGAAGTGTAGGACAGTGCTATCCAATAGAACTTTCTGCAAAAATGGAAATGTTTTATTGCCTATGTTATCCAATATGATAGTCACTAGTCATGTGTGGCTGTTGAGCATTTGAAATGAGGCTAGTGCCACTGAGGAAGTTGATTTTAAATTGTATTTAAATTTAATCTCGGGCTGGGGATGTGGCTCAAGTGGTAGCGCGCTCGCCTAGCATGCGTGCGGCCCGGGTTCGATCCTCAGCAGCACCACATACCAACAAAGATGTTGTGTCCGCCAAGAACTAAGAAAAAAATAAATAAATGTTAAAATTCTCTCTCTCTCTCTCTCTCTCTCTGTCCCCCTCTCTCAAAAAAAAAAAAAAAAGAAATCTTTAAAAAAAAAAAAAAAAAGATGTCGTGTCCGCCGATAACTAAAGAATAAATATTAAAAAAATTCCCTCCCTCCCTCCCTCCCCCTCCCTCTCTCTCTCTCTCTCTCTCTAAAAAAAAAAAAATTTAATCTCAGTAGCCACATGCATCTAATGTCTACAATATGAATAGTCCTAGGAAGATTAATTGGCAGAAGGAAGATAGTTGAGTGTCCCCCAAAACAATAAAGAATGGATGGATAGCCAGATGTAGTGGCCCATTCCTATAATCCCACCTACTCTTGAGGCTGACAGGAAGATTGCAAACTCAAGACCGCCTTAGCAGATTAGAAAGGCCCTAAGCAATTTAACAAGACCCTATCTCAAAAATTAAAAAAAGGGGCCTGGGGCTGTAGCTGAGTAGTAGAGCACTTGCCTTGCAGGTGTGAGATCCTGGGTTCCATCCTCAATACCACATAAAAATAAATAAAGATAAAAAAATAAAAGTAAATTTTTAAAAAGGGCTATGGATGTGGCTCAGTGGTATAACACCCCTGGGTTCAATCTTCAGTACCAAAAAAAAAAAAAAAAGTTTGAGAATGGAAAACTAGAGCTGAGAGATAGCTCAAAATTAGAGTACTTGCTTAACATGTACCTGGCTTTGATCCCCAGGCCCACACACAGAAGTGAATAGGAGCTAGTGTGGTACCTCATGCAACTTTTCACTGTGCTGGGATTTGTTTTCCCCATGTTTATTTCCATTTTCTCTCTTCCTTCACTCCAAGTCTCAATTGATTAGGTTTAGTCTGATAAATCTCTGAAGATCTGTTAAGTTGTTGTTTGCAAGTTTGGATTCTTTTAGGTGTTGAGAACACTTAGCATCCTTTGATTTGGCAGGAATAAGATTAATAAACTCTGGTGCTAGCTGCATAAGCTGGTAGTGAGGACTGAATTTATGCTTAGTTTTTGTTTTTTTCCCCCTTTCAGATATGTTTTCTAATATTTGTATTCCTTAAGTGCTACACAGAATCTGAATAGTATTTTGTTAAATTTTAAGTGAAACTTTACATGCATAACAGACAATTCTGTTCTAAGAGAAAATTTGGAATCTCCATTGATTCACTGAAACTGTTTTCACACATTTTGGTTCTTTAATAATATTTTTGTGATTTTTTTTTTTAAGAGAGAGTGAGAGAGGGGGACAGAGAGAGACAGAGAATTTTAACATTTATTTATTTTTTCTTAGTTCTTGGCGGACACAACATCTTCATTTGTATGTGGTGCTGAGGATCTAACCCGGGCCGCACACATGCTAGGCCAGCGCGCTACCGCTTGAGCCATATCCCCAGCCCTATTTTTGTGATTTTGATGACTAAAATCAATCAAGATTTAAGAGTTTATCCTTAAAAAAAGAAAAAAAAGTTTATTCTGTCCACATAGAGATAGAGCAAACAGTGATTCTTCATTTAGAACAAAGTACATAAGGCCTTTCAAAGAACTGGTATTATTAATAACAGTAGTGTCTAACCTATCTTTTTACTTAGGACTTTTAAGTAAAATAAGCAAAAACCTCAGCTTAGGCCATCATAGTTTGTAATAAGTTATATTGGAGGATAGCAATAAATGGATTCTGACAAATTTACCTCTCATTTACCATTGGAAAATCAATTAAGCTATCCTTTTATATCTTCCTTGAGTAAATATCTTTCCAGATGTTTCTTCATGGCATTGCCATTATTATTATTATTTTTTAACCTGCATGAACTAGAATATTCAGCCTCTTTCCTAACCCCAATGCTGGGGATTTAACCCAGGGGGACTCTACCACTGAACTACACCTCCTACACCCCCATCTTTTTTATTTTATATTTTGAGGCAGGTTCTTACTGAGTTGCTAAGGCTGGCTTAGAGCTTGTGATCCTTTTCCTCAGCAGCAGGATTATAGGCATGCACCACTATACCGGGTTAAAATGTCCTCTTATTTTCAGAAATGGGCAGTTCTCCATGATTCTTCATTGAGGTAGTTTAAAATCTCTCTAATTTTTTTTTTAAAGAGAGAGAGAGAGAATTTTAATATTTATTTTTTAGTTATCAGTGGACACAACAAGATGTTTGTATGTGGTGCTGAGGATCAAACCCGAGCCGCATGCATGCCAGGCAAGCACGCTACCGCTTGAGCCACATCCCCAGCCCTAAAATCTCTCTAATTTTATTTCTTCTTAAAGTTACTTGTTATCCATGATCATGGTTTTTCCATTAGGGATTGAACCCAGTGATGCTTTGCTAATGAACTACATCCCCAGCTCTTTTATTTTTGTTTTGAGATGGCCTAACCAAGTTGCCAGAGCTGGCATCAAACTTGAAATCCTCCCAAGTTCAGCCTCCCAAGTCACTGGGGTTCAGGCATGTGCCACCAGGCCTGGCATGCCTCCTTTTTTATCTTTTTTATTTTTTTTTTTTCGTGGTGATACTGGGGATTGAACCCAGGGCCCTAGGCATGTGAGGCAAGCATTCTACCAATTGAGCTATATCTCCAGCCCCCTCCTTTTTATCTTAACACAGTCACTTGCAAGGCTTCTAACCATTATCACTAGTGAAGATACTGTAGAGTGCTTGTAAGGATTTTTGCATTGGACTTTCAGGAAGAAAAAGTATTTCATCATTTTCAAAGTGGAACGTACTAGCCATTTATTTGTCTTTCACAGAACAAAACTAAAGAACCAAGAATATGAAACTTTAGATCATTTGGAGTGTGATCTGAATTTAATGTTTGAAAATGCCAAGCGCTATAATGTTCCCAATTCAGCCATCTATAAACGAGTTCTAAAATTGCAGCAAGTCATGCAGGTATGATTTCTTAGTTTTGCTAAATTTGTTGTATGTATCATCAAAATAGTATTACGTTTATTGAGTGTGTTCTTTTAAGGTGAATGATTTCCCCCAACATTATCAAGCCATTCATTTCAACCACAGTACTGCTAACTATTATTTTAGAATTGTTACGACCATTTTGAGGAGAAGTAATAATTTAGAAAGGAGTAAGCTTCATGAATAGAGGAATCTCCTGAGTAATTTTAGGATTGTAGGGAAATTACCCTTTAATCCTAGATGACATTCTGTCATTTAGGTTTTATTTTTTTGGTTCTAGACTTTTTCTCTGTTAAGATGGGACTAGTCTATAAGAAAAGGCATCTGAAAGGTAATTATTCATTGTATAAGGTCCCAAGAGTTTTAACAGATCCTCCCTGAAAGTACACCTTTGATGGTATCTGAAGTCACTGGCCATCTAGGGGTTTTAAGACAAAATAGTAGATTAGAAACTGAATTTATCTCACAGTTTTTGGTAGAATCTTTTTTAGAAAGATAATCTTAACACAAGGAAGCAACTAAAGCACCCATAGGTTCTCTTCATTTTGTATAATCAATATTGCACTTCTTAGTGTTGTGAATGTCAGGCGTTTGTTCCGCAGTACTGTGTGTGTGTATGTGTATATTTCCCATGCCTGTTGTGGTAGGACTTTCATCTTTCTTTGGCAAAAAATCTTTAAAAATGCATGTGTTGAAAAATAGATCTCTTTTCACCTTTCAAAGATTCAACTTTTTTCTTTTTTTCTTTTTTTTTTTAAATTATACTAGCCAATAGCAATTTTTTTAAGAGAGAGTGAGAGAGAGAGAATTTTTAATATTTATTTTTTAGTTATTGGCGGACACAACATCTTTGTATGTGGTGCTGAGGATCGAACCCAGGCCACACGCATGCCAGGCGAGCGCGCTACCGCTTGAGCCACATCCCCAGCCCTCAACTTTTTTCTTAACTTCACTGTCTCTTTAGAAGTCATGGGTGCCAGAGATCACCTTCGAGTTGGCCACCAAAACAAGATGTCCTACAACTTGCCTTAGTGCTTTTAACCAGTTAAATCCTTTTGTAGTCTTAAATGCTGTAGCTAACATTGATTCTTTAACTCTCTGGATCCATTTTTTTAACCTACTTTTCTGTCATGTAGGCTTTTGTTAAACTGGGTTATTAAAAATATTTAATGAATCTTTAATTTTGTGTATGCTAGGTGGTGTTTTCTGAATGAATCTGACATGTCTAGCTCTTTAACATTCATATATTGCTACATGTGTTCAACAGAGTAAGTCTGACTCCTGAAACCTGCTTTGTTATAGACAAAGAAGAAAGAGCTTGCCAGAAGAGATGACATAGAGGATGGAGACAGCATGATCTCTTCAGCCACCTCTGATACTGGTAGTGCCAAAAGAAAAAGGTATATGATCTTCTCATAGCTAGAACTAACTCAGTTCCTGTTTATTTTAGATAAGTACAGAAAAAATATTTTTTTAAGTGGTGAAGTATTGATTATAAGTTTGAAATATTTGATAACATCTTTTGGAATTCATTTATAAATTGGATAATTAGTTGTTATTATTTTTCTTTAAGTACCACATTGCTTTTAGATGACACAGGGGAAAAAAAGATACCTACATATGCACTTTGGCAAACATGTAATTTTTACTATCCAGATAAAGATAGTAAGATGGCTTTTTAAGATTGCCACTTAAATCTAATTTAGGTAATTTCTACATAGTGAATTACAAAGATGTAATATGAATTAGGAAAGGTAAGGAGAATTCAGTTCTACCGCTACAGTGAAGTAAGTCATTGCTCCTTACCTTTTATTTTTCCTTTTTAGTTTGATCTTTATTTGTGATTTTAAGAATGTCAGATTGTGTAAAACCATCATAACTTCTTATAGTTCGTAAAATGTTAAGCTAGATATTTGGATGTTTTTTGGTTTTCTTCTTAATCTTTCTTTCAACTTCCCTAACCCTTTCTTCCTCTCATGGGTTTTGTGGAAGGGGATCTTATTGTGAGATTCTGAAACTGGGCTCCTATAAGGAATCATGCACATGGAGTTTCTGTGGCCTGATTATTGTGGAACACTGTAGTCTTCTTTAAACCCTACTGCCTTACAGTCTTTGCAGCAGCAGTGAGTCTAGGGAGGGTACCTTAAACAAGGAATAAGCTACTCTGATAGCAGGGCTTGACAGAGTCAAAACTGAATGAAGAAGTTATTAGTAGCTGTAGACACAGTTCCATACATACATTAAAAGATCTGCTAAGATCAGAAGATTTTAAAAAGTGGTTTAGAAAATAGAAGCTATCCTGTCTTTCCCTCTTTTAAAGGACATTTGGGAAAATTTTTTTAGCTCTGAAAATGACTTTGCAATGCTATGCCGTGGTAACTAAATTGAGTGGTATGCCCTGAGATGTGAGTCTCCTCCGTCACTAGCCTATGAATTTCATCCTTCCAAGTTCTTAATTCCTTGTTATACCAGGGACTACGGAGGAAAAATGTGAAACCAGATCAGAGACATCAAATCAAGAACATCTTTGAGTGTAATTATATAACTCTACTTCAGCATCACCTGTGTTTTCCAGATCAGTCACCAATCAAAGATAAAAACTTCTCAGGCAAAAGAAGGTAATGGAGGCAAAAGTGATGATACAGTTAGTGCCAGCACTGGATGAAAAGAGAGCTCTTAAGTAGTTGAGTGTTAAGAGAAGAGTTCCAAGGAAGCATAAACCCAAGCCAGTCTTTAAAAATTACGTCTCTGTGGCTTGTAGTTTGTGGGACACCCAAGTAGATGAAATGAAAATTATTGCCCTAAAACCTCCTGTAAAAAACAAACTTAAGCATTATGTTATTACAATTATGAACTCCCTTGGCAGGGTGTGGTGGAACACACCTATAATCCCAACTTCTTGGGAGGCTGAGGCAGGAGGTTTTTCAAGTTTGAGGCTAGCCTCAGCAATTTATCAAGACCCTGTCTTAAAATTAAAAAATAAAAAAAGGGCTGGGGATATAGCTCAGCGTTGAAGCACCCTGGGTTCAATCCTCAGTACCATCACCAAAAAAAAAAAAGATTCCATTTCAGACAAAAAGTTTCTATATGAACAGGTTTTCTAGGAAGTATATTTTGTATGACAAAGTGAAAGAAATAAGAGAACAACTATAATTCATCTACCAAAGCAGTGAAAGAACAAACTTGGGTTTAAGATGAAAGCATGAATGTACCTTAAAAGATTGAGAGAATTAAGTCCTGTACTTTGGTCTGTAACAAAGGAAATAAAATGATGAGTCTTTCAGAATGTAGTTATGTTGAGAGGCTTTGGTAATAAGAAATAGACTTCTCCAGAAGTCAGGCAAACTGTAGCCTCGAAGGTTGAGTTAAGCTTGGCCAGAGAACTCAGGGCCTACTTTTGCAACTTGACTCCTAAGTATTGTGTATGATTCTATCTTTGCCTTTTTTTTTCTTTTTTAATACCAAAGAGTGAAAAAAAATGATTATGGGTGTGTTCTCTTTATTCTGGGAGTGCATTCTTCTCCCACTCCCCATTCCTCTTCCTAAAAATCTATTTTCTGTCTTCCATGTTAAAATGTTCCAAATATTAAGATCTTTTATGCTTTGGACTGAATAATCCTCTTTTTCTCAACCATATTTGGTTTGTGCATGACCCTCCAATGTTGCTTGTTTTATTTCTCTACACATGTAATGTTTATTTCTGCTTTCCCAGGAACACTCATGACAGTGAGATGTTGGGTCTCAGGAGGCTATCCAGGTGTGCAGTCCTTTTTTATGTGTAAAAATATTTTTAAAAGTATAATTCTTCTGTGTCATGGTCAGTATTAAAGGTGAAAAGTGAAGCCTTAAGCATGTAACAAAAGTGTTTGGGGTGCTAGTTTATTTTACAAATACAGAAAGAAACACTGTCTAGAAGTCTAATAAATGAGATGAGAATTGGCTAACCTAGATATGTTCAATACTAGCCTTAATTTGTTGCTGGCTTTGCCAGGGCCAAAAGTCCTCCTCACCAATCATTGTGCTACAGTAAAAGGTAGAGATTGCTAATACGTACCGTGGCATTATTTGTAACAGGGACTGACTGGTGCTGATGAAAGGGTTCAGGGACATTTTTTAGTGATTGGGAGTGGTGGAGGGATCAAAATTACAAAATTAACAATGATAATCCAGATGAAGTCGGTGCATGTGGGCACTTGTGCATTGGGCTAATGCTTCTTAAGCATGGATACATTTTCTCAGTCTCTGATCTGTCCATGTCTTATTTCTTTAAAACTCTCCATTCCTTTGCATGATACTTATGATTTTAAAGTCTATGAATTGCCATTTCACGTTGCTAATGATAATCGTGTAGTGCTTTTGTTTTCATGTTTGCCATCTGATATTCAGTGTCATTTGCTTTCAGAACACCAGACCCTGCTGTTACAGATCATAAAGGAGAACATTTAGTCATTTCTTTTACTTGCCAGGGATTTAGTGGCCAGGGAAGGAGACAGGTTGAAAACAACTGAATGGAATCAGCATAGTAAAAGAACTGTATAGTGCATACAACTATGTAGGTATACTTTTTAAAATGTCCTGATTGCCTAGATAGTTTTAGGAAAGTTATTTCCCCACCTTGTTTTTCCTTGAAAGCTAACTGTTCTAAAGTTGCCTACATGTTACTGCCATATGTAATCCATTTTACATATCTACATATGCATATACCACTCAGGATTTTCCCTAAGAAATTTTTTTTATGAGATGATAAATTTTAAAAAATACCAAAGGCTCTATTCTTTTGTATCATTCATAATATGTGGCACCAAGCTCTAGGAGTTATTGGAAGTAGAAATAGGGGACCTCATGGGATGGTGTTATGAACCAAGCTCTAGAGACCAAGTGCCTAAATTCAAATACCAGCTGTTTTTATTAGCTCTGGAATATAAGCCTCATTTCAACTTCCTTACTTGAAAAAGGAGTTGTGACAATCCCAATATAGGATTGCTGTGAGGACTCAGTTGTAAAGCTGAGTTAATATGTGTAAAACTTACAACTGGGCCTATATGAAGTGAGTTCTTAGTAAATATAGGTTTGTTTTTGGAAGTTGTGCCTGTTGATATTAGGACACAGTAGATTTCATTTTGTTCTTTTCCAAATCTCATTGGAAAATGTGAATGAAACGTTTTGTTCTAAAGCCTTGACTACTTTAGAATGAATTTCTGTATGCTTTATAAAAGAACTAAACTGTGGCCAGGCATGATGGTGCATTCCAGCTACTTGGGAGGCTGAGGCAAAAGTATCAAAAGTTCAAAGCCAGCCTTGACAACTTAGCAAGACCCTTTCTCCAAAAACAAAAATGTCTGAGGATATAGCTCAGTGGTAGATTGCTTGCCTACCATGCATGAACCCCTGCATTCAATTTCAAATATTGCAAAAAAGAACCTTTGATTTACTTAGTTTAACAAGCACCACTGACACTCTCAAGCCAGGGAGTTAAGTGCCAGGAGACTTTGAAGCCTGTTGGTTAAATGTGATTAATGAGGCTTTTAGTGCCAACCAGCTTTTGGGAAAGTGAGGGACATGATGAAAGCCACATATTATCTGATTGAAGTGTTCTGATTATTCACTTTGTGGCCTTATTCATTTGGTCTCTAGGTCTCAGTTTTTACTTCTACATAGTTAATAATTAATTGTACCTGAATCTCAGAGTTTGAGGCTTAAATTACAGTACATAGTAGATAGAAGTGATAATTGTTTTAACTGTAAATTGAGTACATATAAAAATAATAGCTTCAGAGAAAGAATGATGGTAAGGAAATTTGAGAAAGTGGTCAGTTACAAAGATTAGGGTTGAGACTAAAACATGTATGAACAGTTGAAAGAATATCAGATCTAGAAGGTCTGTGAAGTCTTCTGGAAATTGTTGATAAGCTGAGAAGAGCAAAAATGGTTATGATTCTGATGTTTCAGATTGGGTTGGGTTCAGGAGGATTGTGTTGATCCTAGAAAATAAGGAATTCAGAACAGAGCCCCTACTAGCACATAATCTTTGTACAAATTAGAAAACGCACCAATTTCATAAGACGCTTTTCTTTCATATATCTGAAATTTGCTATAATACACTGGTTTTGTTAGGATAGGACTCTTTATGGCCCATCTGTAAAATTCTAAAATTGTATATATATATATTACAACAGTATCTGTTATCTCTAACTTAGTATTCTCTTAAATATGACCCCTTCCTTGAGTGCACAATAATTAACAGCCTTGGTTTTGGATTCCCTTGAGATAAATTTTACTTTCTATGTTCAAAGATGCTGATATATATTTTTTTAAAAAAATGATTGTGCAAGTTACAGGGTGTGGCATTTAATTTTATGTTCTTTTCCCAAAATGGAGAAGCAGTCATAGTTAAGGAATTGAAGGCAGTGAAGTAGGATGTATACAGGGGTTCTAAGAAGAATCTGAAAAGCCAAGTGACATTGAAAACAGTAGCTAGAAAGTATCAAATAATGGACTATGATAGCTTTTTATAATGTAGAGTTTTTCTTATTCAAAAAGTAAGAGCCAATGCAATGGTGCACACCTGTAAGGAGGCTTAGGCAAGAGCATCACAAGTTCGAAGCTAGGTCCAGCAATTTAGTGACACCCTACACAACTTAGCAAGACCCTGTTGCAGAACTGAAAAGCGAGGGCAGTGTGTGTGTGTGTGTGTGTGTGTGTGTGTTTGTGTGCTGGGGATGTTGCTCAGTGGTTAAGTGCCCCTGGATTCAATCTCTGGTTAATAAAAAAAAAAGTATTTGAAGATTTCAGAATTCATGGATATGATAAGGTTCAGTGTCCTTATTAGAAAGAGATAAACATATCAGCCAGCCAGGCTAATACAGATGTTAAACAGTATGAAGTTTATCTCTTAGTTTTTTCTGGCAGCCAAATTAAAATTAGTGGACCATGGTTCTCAGTCTCAATATAAGGATCTGGGAAAAGGTAAAGAAAATAAAAAACCTGAATTTGTTCAAAGAAGATTATAAAGACCCTAGTAATAGAGAAGTTTTGTTTGCCTTTGAGGATGGAAACAATTAGATATCACTCTCTAGAGTAAATGATACAAATGGAGAAAGGATACTATAATAAATTATAGTTATCAGAAAAATTTCTCATATACAACTAGATTTTACATCCTGGGTATATTTCATTCAGAACTGTCTGGTGGTGTCAAGAATTACTGGCACTGGAAAAATTGACTTGCCCTTCTTTTACTTTGCTGGCAAATTTCAAGTAAAAACTTTCCTTCTCTTTAAAAATCTTTTTAAAAATCTGCCCTAGATTCAGTCCCACACCAGAGTATTTGTAGCTTCATACAGAAAAATTCTTGGGAGTGATATGCTGCGGCAGTAGAGCTGATTTCCTCCTAGATCGGGGTCAGGGCCTTGACTGTTAGGCTGCCTGGAATTCTGGTAATGAGGACTGTTTTCATTCTGGATCAATTGAGATTTTTTTTAAGCTCAGGGCTTCAAATTGAGTTCTGGTGTCTTTGGTTTGGTTTGGTTTGGTTTGGTTTGGTTTTGGTTTTAGTTTTGGTTTTGTGATGCTAGGGATCATACTCAGAGTCTTGCAATATGCTAGGCAAGGGCTCTACCACTGAGCCTTAGCCAAAAGCCCTTTGTGTCTTCCTTTTAAAATTAGCCCCATACAGCCAAGCATGGGGGCACATGCCTGTAATCCCAGCAGCTTGGGAGACTGAAGCAGAAGGATCGCAAGTTCAAAGCCAATCCCGGCAATTTAGTGAGACCCTGTCTCAAACTAAAAATAAGAATAAAAAGGGCTGGAACTCAGTGGTAAAGTGCCTCTGGGTTCCATAACTAGTACCAAAAAATTAACCCACACATGTGAAACCTAAATAAACCATATCTGATCTGAATGGTTTAGGTATGAATTTCTGTGATATCAAACTCAAGTTCTGAGATTTTCCTTCAAAGACTTCCTGAAGGTTAAAGTCATCTGCATTCTAATCTGTGCCCAGATGTGGAACTGTGCCCTATTGAAGCTTTGTTCCAATTCTGTCCCAATATCCACTTGCCAAAGACCTAGAATTAGAGAACTCTTCCTCTCATATCATCACTCCAGGATGTCTCTTTGGAGAAATGATACCCACCAGATGAAAAATCTTCTAGATTATCTAATAAATACTCACTGTACACAGAGAAAAAAGAATGGGGGGGGGGGAATGACACATTGGCAGGAATGATCCCAGGTCCACAAAGGAAAGCTATCAGAGTTAAAATTAAGCAAGTTGTGGGCTGAGATTGTGGCTCAGCGGTAGAGTGCATGTCTAGCATGTGCGGGGTGTTGGGTTCAATTCTCAGCACATAAAAATAAAAATAAAGGTATGTTTAAAAAAAGAAAAAAGATTAAGCAAGTGATGAGAATGATCCCAACCCTAGGAAACAGGCTCTTTTCTTTTTTTAGATCACTTTCTATTTGCCTTAAGCTCCATGATGCTAAGAAAATAGGCTGATTTAGGATATCTATTTTCTTAACTTTTGTTCTTTATTTGAATTCTGTTTCTGTGTTTGAAAAACGTATCTTGGAGAGAAAGTATCTTTGGCTTGTTCATTAACAAGCAAACTAAAAACAAAGTTATAGGACTGGACTAAGAGGCCCATGCAGCCATATAGTTTGTTTCAGGAATGAACTATTTTTCCCTTGCAGGATAGGAAACAGATAAAACATAGTTACATCTAAGTGCTATGTTATAGGAGCTTAGGAGTGTTTGCTGAATAGGAACTAAGTCAGAAGTCATTTCTTGATTTTACCTATCCAACTGTTCTCTTGGAAACTACTGGTTAGAGTCTGGCTAGAAGTTCTTTCCCACTGTCCTGAAGACAAGAACGTTAAGCAAAAGTGATAGTGAAAGATCATTTCTTCTAATAATTCACTGAGCACCTCACCTTGCACAAGTCATTTAGCCTCTCTGAGCCAGTTTTCCATAGGACATGAGACCATTTGCCATCCTGGACCCCTTTTGAATCTGGGGCCCTTGTACTTTGTTCCATATATCAATTTCTCAGTATTGCACTTCACTTAGGGAATTTGGAGAACCAAATGGGAATTCATGCTCAAAGATGAAAATTTACTCTATAGAGGGTTTAGATGAACCAGTATCTAGACTTTCTTCCTTAAGTTAGGATGGGATTGTACAGCAGTGCTGATCAGAGAAAGAGAGGAGACTGATCCTGGCATGATCAATTTAAGGAAGACTTGAACCCACTATAGATACTAACCAGGCAGACAATCTTCTTTTTTTCTGGCAACCAGAATATACTATTGTTCAGAGTGGTTATCCTGAAAGAAAGAACACTTCTCTTTATTAGTTTTTTGTTTTGTTTTTGTTTATTGTGCTTGGAAGTGAAGCTGTTAATAACAATAGAAAATAACTAGCTTTATTTCACTTTGGCTCTGTTTTGTTTTTAAAATGTATTTTGATTGATTTTAGAATTATATTTATTTTGGTGTTAGTCAAGTTTGTTTGTTTTTCAAACATTGCATTTCATGAGATATTCTAAACAGGTTTGTCTGGTGTTCACTGGTTGATCCAGCCAGGGTTACTATGTTTTAACTGTTTTGGAAATTTTCCCTCTATTTGCTTATAGCTTCCAGCATGTTTACTGTGTTTGTGGCATATGTAATAAATAAATTGTAATCATTAAAAAGCACCTTCCCACAAGATTAATTTGTTTTATTTCATGTTCATCTCTTGTATAAAGAAAACTGAACCTGTTGTCATTTTTCCCTTCTTCTACCTCCCCACTCAACAGTAAAAAGAACATAAGAAAACAGCGAATGAAAATCTTATTCAATGTTGTTCTTGAAGCTCGAGAGCCAGGTTCAGGCAGAAGACTTTGTGATCTATTTATGGTTAAACCGTCCAAGAAGGACTATCCTGATTATTATAAAATCATCTTAGAGCCAATGGATTTGAAAATAATTGAGCATAATATCCGCAATGACAAATATGCAGGTGAAGAGGGAATGATAGAAGACATGAAGCTGATGTTCAGGAATGCGAGGCACTACAATGAAGAGGGCTCCCAGGTGAGAACAGGTGGGGTTCTGAAGTAGACACATTTTCTTTTGGGTGCTGGTAGAATAATGCATTTTGAGAGACCAGCTCTAGGCTTAACCTAGTTTATTCTTAGTGGATAAATAAATAGTTTGTCTTCTCATAATTGTTTAAAATGAGAGACAGTACAATACAAAGATTAAAACTTCATACTTTGTAAGCTGGCATCCTAGATTTGAATCCTGCTTTGCCAGTCCCTGTGTGAGAAACTTATCCTCCTGGGCCTCTGATTTCTTGTCTATAATTTTGGAATGATTATAATACTTGCACCAGGGTTATTATAAGATTTATAAGAGATAATGTATATTGAGCATTTAGAAGACTGCTTGAATCTGAATAATTTTTCATCATTTTTGGGGGGGAGTGGGAGGTGTTAGAGATTGAACCCAGGGCCTTGAGCACATGCTCCACTACCAAACTGCATCCCTAGGTGCATCATTATTATTACTATCCTCAACAGCCATACTTCTGTAAAGACAACCCATGGAATTACACAGTTATGTGAGAGTCAGTGTGATGCTTCCATAAAAGCACCTCTAAATCATTGATTTGGATACAAAACATCTTGATGTTTTGTTTTGTTGCTGGTCTTTGTGTATGCTACCTAGGCATGTGCTCTACCACCAAGCTATATCCGAAGCCCATGATTTTCAGTTCTTTATCAGTATAGGTAAGGCACAATCTTCCCTCTCTGATATTTTTTCTGTTTCATATCTTTTATACACTTTAAATCTCCCAGAAACAAAATAATATTTCAAACCATTTTTTTTCCTTCTTCTGTTACATTTGAATATAAAATAAAATATGTGCTGGGGATACTGATAGATGAAAGAAATGGTTCCTTCTATAGTAGGGGTTTAAACTATATCACTGACTATTATACCATGTATCACTGATGGGAATAAAAGCTATCCCTTAGTGAGGTAGCCAAAGAAGAGAGGTCACTTAATTGCTCAGCTGCTTTGCTCTGATGGGTAGTTAAGGGAGGACATAGCCTCTCCTGAGAAAGAAGGCGGCAGCTATGGGGCAAGGCCATTAGGTAAATAACCTTGTTGTTCTTCAGTACATATTACAAACCTTAGCTCAGTCTTTAAAGAGAAATCTCTAAGCAGAGGTTTGTTTGTTTTTTTAAATATTAGATTCCAGATGTTGAATTCAGATTTGGGATTTAACAATAGTTTAGACACTTTTCTCCAAACATCAGGTTCTTTTAATTTTTTTAAAAAATTTTGTTATGCACTGTTGGGGATTGAACCCAGGAGTTCTATACAACTGAGCTACATTCCCAATCCTTTTTATTTTATTGTGAGACAGGGTCTGGATATATTGCCCAGGCTGGCCTTGAAATTGGGATCCTTCTGCCTCAGCCTCCCAAGTAACTGGGATTACAAGTGTGTGCCACCATACCCAGATCCCATGAAATATTTTTAATCTTTAGTTTCCATTGGACTAAGTCCATTACCTTGAAAATCTAGTAGAAAAGAGATCTTTGAAAAAAAACACACATGTAAATGTGTTTTGAAACTTCTGGAAAACACTGCAGGGTTTCTACTACAGTGGCTCTCAATCATTAGCATGTGTGTCTATACATTAGAATCACTTAGGAAGCTTAAAAACATACAAATTATTGTGTAGGCCCTTAACTCCCACCTGTCCTAAACCATATTTTTAAAATTTCCTTACAGCTGTATATTATACCTTGATAAAACTTTTTTTAGAAAATAAGTATGTTTTCGAACCCTAGGTATACAATGATGCCCATATCCTGGAGAAGTTACTCAAGGATAAAAGGAAAGAGCTGGGGCCGCTGCCTGATGATGATGACATCACATCTCCCAAACTCAAACTGAGTAAGGCATCCTCACTCTTTGTTATTTAGTGTAGCCTTTCAACAGGAAATTGCTGGTTTTCTGAAATAATATTTAATTAAATGGTGGATATATTTCAACTCAGTGGCACTCCAGCATGAAGTTTCTTCCCTCTTCTCAAGTAGTCTTATTTTACCATGTTTTAAGTAAGGATAAATATTTTTTTCTGTTTCTAATACCTGGAAGAATATGGTGGCAGGTTTTTTGTTTGTTTGTGATTCCTAGAATTAGCAATGAGTTCCACCATTTCCTACTGGACAGAAATTGAAATTAGAGATGTACTACTCAGCTCTCAGTTAACTGCACTCTATGCCTGGTGGTTTTATTTGAAAGTTGTAAGGGAAAAGAAGAGACAGCAAAAGTAATTAATGCCATTAAAAAGATTTTTGCCGTACTTAAAAATAAATAAATAAATAAAATAAATACCAAACAAATAATAGTGATATTATCAGATATTCTTTAGAGCCATCTTTACTGAAAAAGAAGAAAGCAAGAATCTGTTTTTGTTTTTTTGTTTGTTGGTTTTTTTTTTTTTTTTAATGTGAAATGACTACAAACTGAATTTCACAGTTGCTTTGGGAATTATTTACTGCTAAGTGACGGTTCTTTTTAAAATTTTTTTATTTTTGGTACTGAGGATTTAACCAGTGGGCAATTTATCATGAATCTACATCTCCAGCCCTTTTTATTATTTGAGACAGGGTCTCACTAAGTTGCTGAGGATGGCAATCCTCCTGTCTCTGCCTCCCAGGCCTCTGGAATTATAGGCGTGCACCACCATGCTGGGCAGTGATTCCTTTTGTTAAGGCATTTATCTTTTCTTGGAATTGTAAAAGCATACAGAAAATGTGCAGAAATTTAAAACTTATTTTACTTCGTAGGACCAAAATATCTTTTAAAACTAGAATTTGGCTGAGAATGTAGCTCAGTGGTAGTACATTTGCCTGACCTGTGTAGGACCCTGGGTTTGATACCCAGAACCAAAAAATAAAAACAAAAAAACTAGAATCGATTTCATAAATTGAGTTGGAAGGCTGATTAATGATCTTTTTATATATATATTTTTTAGTTGTCAACAGACCTTTGTTTTATTTATTTATATGTGGTACTGAGAATTGAACCCAGGGCCTCACATGTGCTAGGCAAATGCTCTACTACTGAGCCACAACCCCAGCCCCCGATTAATAATAGTTTAATATGTCTAAATATAAACAAAGATGTATGCATATCAAAGGGAAAGGGAATTTTAATGTAGAGTGTTAATTCTTTTTCCGTTGTGAAAATTTTAAACATACACAAATGTAAAGACTAGTACAATGAACCCTTGTATATACACCTGTTACTCATCATTTAACAAGATTGTACCACACTTATTTCCCCAATCCCTTATGTCTTTTTTTTCCTGAATTATTTTCAAGCAAATCAAATCATGTGTTGTTTTTACTTCTGTACACTTCAGCATATCTCTAAAATATGCAGACAGTTTTCTTAATCATGAAGACTTTATCACACCGAACAAAATTAGCAATAGTTTCTTGGTTTCACTTAATACTTCACAAATTTTTAAGTTTTACTGATTGTCTCAATGTATTTTTACAGTTGGTTTCCTCAAATCATCATCTAATTTAGATTTAATCATTCAGGGGTTTTTGTTTTGTTTTGCAATGCTGGGATTTGAAACCAGGGCCTCACACATGCTAAGCAAGTGCTCTACCACCAAGATTCTGCCTAAGCCCCCTATGTTTGATTGCTATGCCCTTAACCTCATAGTTTAGAACAGTCTCCTCTTTTCTTTTCTCATGCCATTGATGCACTGAAGAAACCAGGTCGCCTTGTACAGTGTCCCACATCATTTTGTTTCTGTGATATCATTTAACATTTTCCTTTATCCCCCCTCTATTTGTTATAAACAAAGGTTAACTTTTAAGCCCTGATTCTATTTAGTTACAGCTTGACATTTACTTTTGCATCATATCTGTTTGAGGTAGAAACCAAATAAGGCCCACATTGCATTTGACTAATATTTCTTTTTATCTATAAACTTTCACCTTTCCTTTTTATCTGTCAAAGAAATGGGATTTGTATTATAGTTTCCCACAGTCTGTATTTTGTTAGTTGTATCACTTTCTATTTTCTATACTTTAGTCATTAGAGCTTGAACGTATTTAGGCTCTCCTGTCCTCTCCCTTTGATACAAAAACCAACTTCATAGGTGATATATGTCAGGTGGCACATGATATCTGGTTGAGTCTTTCTATTAACAAATCTTGATGCTTGCTTCTTTAACTCATTAAAGAGGTATAAAATATTGACAGTTTTAACTTTCTTTTCTGTTTTTGTGGTACTAGAGATTAAAACCAGGAGCACTGTACTACTGAACTACATCCCTATCCCTTCCTGAGTCAGGGTCCCTCTGAGTTGCAGAGACTGGCCTGGAATTGTGATCCTCCTGCCTCAGCATCCTGAGTCACTGGGCTTACAGATGTACACCACCATACTCAGCTTAATTTTATCCTTCCTTGCTCATTTAATAGGTGGACTACTTTTGCATAGAGAAACTTGCTTTATCCAATATTTGGCTACCCATTGGTACAGATTTTTGTTTGTTTTTGAAATGGTAAAAGCTTGATTTTTTTTAACAAGTTTTCAAAATAATACATTAGTTTATAAACATCCTCTAATATTTACCAATATTTTTTGTTTGTGTGTATCATTAAGAATTACTAGGTTAAAACATAATGTTGAGTTTTAACCCATTGTAATTGCCCTTATTTATGCTTAGCTTCTTTCAGGGTGGTGCCTATGTTCTTTTAACATGACCATGGTTAGAAGTTATTGATAAATTCTTTACTTCTGTGATTTGAAGATGTTCCAGACTGAGAATAAGCCATTTTTAAAATTCTAATCTTTTCTGTGTTTCTACTTAAAGGTCAGGGCTATTTTGACATTAGCATTTTAAAACTGTAGTTTGAGATTAGTGCTACTAAGTTGGTTATTGTTTGTAGGATTTTCAGTGTTTGGATATTTAAAGATAAAATATATTATAAACTCAATTGATACTTTCGGTTGAGATTCAGGCTATAAAGTTTTTATCAATGTGTCCCCTATTTTAACATCTATCTCTTTTTCCTGTGATGAAAATCTCAGTTCTCAGGGATTCTAGAGATGGGAAGTCACAATTAGATTAAATAGCTACTTATTTGCCTCATTCCACCTTATCCAGTTACCTCAACACAACAGTTTTATTTTCTCATCAAAAATATGATTATTGAACTGGGGTTGTAGTTCTGCAGTAGAGCGCTTGCCTAGCATATGTGAGGCCCTGGGTTCCATCTTCAGCACCACATATAAATAAATAAAATAAGGTATCATTATGTCCACCTACAACCAAAATATATACATATATATAAAACATTTTTTAAAAATATGATTACTGAATATAAATAAGATTTTCTTCAAGGTTTTTTTGTTGTTGTTTTATAAGTAATTTGGAATAGTTTCTTTCTTAGGGTTATACTAACAACTCCATACAAATATGCATTTATTTTTATTTTATGTATTTATATTATCTCTCTTCAGGTAGAAAGAGTGGTGTTTCTCCTAAAAAATCAAAATACATGACTCCAATGCAGCAGAAACTAAATGAAGTCTATGAAGCTGTAAAGAACTATACTGATAAAAGAGGTCGCCGCCTCAGTGCCATATTTCTGAGGCTTCCTTCCAGATCTGAGTTGCCTGACTACTATCTGACCATTAAAAAGCCCATGGACATGGAAAAAATTCGAAGTCATATGATGGCCAACAAGTACCAAGATATAGACTCTATGGTTGAGGACTTCGTCATGATGTTTAATAATGCCTGTACATACAATGAGCCTGAGTCTTTGATCTACAAAGATGCCCTTGTCCTACATAAAGTCCTGCTTGAAACTCGGAGAGACCTGGAGGGAGATGAGGACTCTCATGTCCCAAATGTGACCTTGCTGATTCAAGAGCTCATCCATAATCTTTTTGTGTCGGTCATGAGTCATCAGGATGATGAGGGACGATGCTACAGTGATTCCTTAGCAGAAATTCCTGGTGTGGATCCCACTTTTCCTAACAAACCTCCCCTTACTTTTGACATTATTAGGAAGAATGTTGAAAATAATCGCTACCGGCGGCTTGATTTATTTCAAGAGCATATGTTTGAAGTATTGGAAAGGGCAAGAAGGATGAATCGGTATGTTTTCAAAGCCATTTCTTTTGAAGATGTGTGGTATTTAATGCAAGACAGATAAAGGAATACTGTACTATTTCAGCTTAGGTACATGGTTATAGTTAATAGCATGCTATTCTGAATTCTAAGTAAGCCAAAACTTCAAAAGAGTAAGTATATTCTTTGAGGAGGAGAGGATACCCTACTGAGTTATCTAGATTAGAGTCAATGAGAGGATGGAAGACAGAATTGAAGATCTTGTGAAAAGCATATGGCCTTTCACAGAACACATTTCTTAAAGGACAAGTGCTTAGGAGTTGAAATAAGAATTAGAAATAGTAATAGGATTTTTCTTTTAAAGGTTTGTCTTCAAACAAAGAATTAAACAGCACCAAATTATTGTTTTGAGGTTAAACATATATAAATTTGGTTATCATTTAAGTACCCCAAAAAATGGCTTTTTTAAAAAAATTAATCTTGAAGATTTCTTAGAGAGCCTGCTATAGATATTAAATGCTTGTAAGAAAAACAGTCAATTTTAAATTTCATTCCAATTTTAGTCTGTGTTTTTTCTGTGTCAGCAGCTGTTCAATTCAATCAGTAATTACTGTGTATCTTCCCTGTAGTCTTTAAAGCACTTGGGAGAATATAAAATGTTAAAGATATAAACTCTGTCTTCTTGGAGTTTATAGACCTTTAGGTAGAGCTTTTAGCAGTCAGTGTCTTTACAACTGTGAAATTTGTGAAGCCAGCATTTGCTCTGAACTTTAAAAAAAAAAAAAAGTAATGTTCACTTTTCCTGTTGAGCACCTACTCTTTGGGAAACACCATATTAAGCATTCCCTGTGGATAATCTCTAACTCTAATTTCTAGTAGTCTTTCTAGGTAAGGGATCATATTCCTAGTTCACATGTGAAGATTTAGAGGCATGGGCAGAAAAATTGCCCAGAGTTGTACCCTAGTAGGTGGTGTGGCTTATCTTGTTTCTCACTGCAGAGGGCTGCTAGTGATAGTTACCAGTCATGAATAGTCAGTGGAGTGAGCCATGGATGATAAGCCTTGAGTTCTGTGTTCTAAAACTTTGAAGTCTGATGGATGAGACACGACTTTTGCTTAAGGAAAAAATATCTAGACGTGAGACAGCATATAACAACTGATTTAGAAAAGATGATGGGATAAGGAACTGTGGGCTAAAGTTCTCCAAAGAAGGAATAAGGCATCTGGGAGTGTAATGATGGCTGGAATTCAAATGAAAAGAGAAGTGGATTTTCAGATACAGTGAGTGGTTTGAACAAAAGTAAAGAAGGGTTAGGAAATGAATATGTTACATTTGAGAGACAGGAGTTAGGACTAGATTGGAGGGTCCCTTGAGTGATGTGTTTAGGAGTGGTCCTCATTCTTTTGACAATAGGGATAGACATGAAAGGGGGACATTCACATTTAAAATCTGAAGTAGTTTTTAACTCAACAAAGTTTTGTTGAGTAACTACCAGTTAATAAACATGTTTAAATGTTTTGGGTATATTAGTGGACCAAACAGATAAACCCTGCTTTCATGGAATATAGACTTCCATTTCTGCTCTCAGTTTATTTTAAGGAGTCATTAAGTCTAAAACCACTCTGCTCCATCCCTTTTTCCCTAAACTCATTTATATCATGGGATTAGTTCTGTGAGTCTTCTAAAGAGCATTTTTCTCCTAAATTATTAGGAATTCTGTTTAAATTGTATAGATAACATGTTTGTTTTAAGAATTAAGTGGACTTCTATCTCTAGGAATTGAGCTCTTTTCTTTCTCTAGTTGTTGACATGATTGGCTTTTGTTTTTAAGGACTAGAAGATAGATCCCAAGGTGCATCCCCTACTTCCTGCCCCCTTGAAGATTGAATCCAGGGACACTTATCCTCTGAGCTGCATCCCCAGGCCTTTTTATTTTTTATTTTGAGATAGAGTTTTGATAAGTTGCCCAGCCTTGCCTCAAACTTGCCCACCCCCCTGCCTCAGCCTTCTGAGTAACTGGGATCAAAGGCATGCAGCACCACACCTGGTTCTTATTTATATGAGATGGTAATACAGTTTCTGTCATACCCAAAGCTTGTGGAAAAACCTAAGGGATGCCATTTTTATATTTGTGAATGAAGATAATATTGTGACTGCTTATAGTACTTAATAAAAATTAAGAATAACCTAATGAGAATTGAGAGTCAGGTGCCATGGCACACCTGGAATACCAGCTACTGGGGCAGGGCTGAGGAGTCAGGATGGCTAGTTTGAGCCCCACCTAGGCAACACAGTGAGACTCGGTTGCAAAAAAAGAAAAAGATCGGTGGAAATGTGTCAGCTAGTAACAAAGATGGGCATCCCAGATAATGTAGGCATTCATTAATTCAATGAAGTCTATTTATAGTAGAATCTGAATGGTGTGATAGAACAGAAAAGTTCACTCAGGTGACTTGACAGTGGTTTGTCTATTAGCGCATTCAGTAATACCATAGTGCTGTCTCATGCTAGTTGACCCTGGGTTTTCTAATCTGCTGGCAGTATTCCTGGATTAAGTGCTCTGAGTTCCTTACAGGTATAAGAAGAACCCAGGGAAACATCACAAGCCTCTTACACACTTAATTCTTTCATTTTGCTGAATATCTGCCTTATGTTAAAAGATTATTTATCGATTGAGGATAATTAGAGTTCTTTTTCCATCTTGAGTTTTTTGTTCTTGCACATTTACTGAACACTTGGCCTCTTATAATTTTATGTAAACTATTATAAAGTGAATTTAATTTCAGAAAAACAAGCTTCACATATATATCTAGTCAAAAAAACAGGTGTGATGTCAAAATAGCATGTTAGGGTTTTCTTCCTTTGGTAAGTTTTGTTTTTATTTCTTTTCTACAGGTATTAGCATTTCTATATCATCATCTAAAAACCTATCCAGAAATATACTTCCCCAGCTTGGCTATGTTTTTAATTGTTTACTACTCCCTTTGCTGTTGGGGTGAGGCATCAGGAAACCTCAATGGAGTCTCATAGTCTAGTGGCATATGTCAGCGGATGGGTGACTGTGTTTACTTCACCTCTCATACACCCCCAACCAGAATATCTCTGTGACTGCTGATGAGACATTCGTCTATGATTAGTTTGGTGAATAATTTTTTTAGTCCTTGATGTTCTTAGTAGGCACAGTAACTGCCTTCCTCAGAGCCCAATGAATTAGAGATAATAATATAATTTCTTCTAGTCTAAATTCTAAAATTTGTTTTGCCCGTTCCCTTTACTTTATAAATGAGGAAAGACGCTTAGAAAAATTCTGCATATGACATAGATTTTTTTTTTTCATCTTTCACTATGTTGCCTTTCCTGAATCCCCAGAATTACTGTTTCCAAGAAACTAAAATTACACTAACTCTCAGGCCTATAACTGTTAAAGAATGCCCTCATGGCTTTTCAGTTTAGGTTCACTTATATACCAAACCCTACTAACCTAGGCAGCCAAGATGTAGGACCAAAAAGAAGTAGTAGACATATAACCTAAATCTTTTGTTAATACTTTATATAATACGTTGATTCGCAATTAAGGGAATGAAAAAGCTAATCCAGAGATTAAATGTATATTTCAGAGATTAAATATAAGTGTTAGACTTGGTCTAGAGCCTTGGTATAATCCTTGCAGCTATCTTCTACTACAACTGATGGATGCATATGCCATGTATCTTCAAGGAAAAATGCTGAGGTCTTTCCTTTTACGTAAGCTGAACAGGAAACAGGTGGGCATGAGGCTTCCCGTAAAGTGACACCTTAGATTCTGTTCTAACAAACCTCAAGAATATACCATTATAATAGTCAACAAAGTAAGGAAGCATTTAGTAGACTCTCACATTCAATTGAGGTGTTTGAAAGAAACAGCTTATATGTTAATGGATTCTCTTGATGCCATTATAGGACAGATTCTGAAATATATGAGGATGCAGTAGAACTTCAGCAGTTTTTTATTAGAATTCGTGATGAACTCTGCAAAAATGGAGAGATCCTTCTTTCTCCAGCACTCAGCTATACCACAAAGCATTTGCATAATGATGTGGAGAAAGAAAAAAAGGAAAAATTACCAAAAGAAATAGAGGAAGATAAACTAAAACGAGAAGAAGAAAAAAGAGGTTGGTTTCTTTTCATTATATTAAATATGAAGAAATATTATACTCTATTTTAGCTGTCCTCATAATTAGCTGTTGAGAAGAGTCCTGTCTGTGTGAATTAGTATTGACTATTTCACATTAAGCATGATGAGATGAAAATATTTTTATCAGTTTGGTTATTCAGATTAATCAGATTGAGAGTTACCTGTGTATCTAGGAACAGTTGGTTCACAAGTGTGAGAGCCTAATGTCTCTTCATACTACTGGAAGATGAAACCCAAGGGGTATGGCTAGAACTCAAATGCATTCTCAACATCATTCAGTAGTGTGGCTTTCCTGGTAAGTCCTTTGGGCCAGACAGCTAGACGGTATTTTTGTTGAAAGTTTCATTTTAATTATAATTATATCAACCTAAAATGTTACTTTGAGTTGGTTGCCAGAATTTACAAATATTTTGATAATGAGGAGTTTTTAATTATAATTTTTTTTCTGGTACTGAGAATTGAACCACCCAGGGACACCCCACCTACACCCCCATCCCTTTTTATTTTTTATTTTGAGGCAGGGTCTCATTAAGTTGCCAGAGCTGGCATCAAACTTGTAATTCTCCTGCCTCGGCCGTTTGATTAGAAATTTCGTCATTTTTAATATTTCCATTCATATAGATATTTAGATTTTCTAAACGTTTAGTTAGCTATCAGCATTACTCCTCCTCCTTAGATTTCCCCCCATCCCTTAGGCAAGAAAACAAAACGAATTGATTTGAAGCAAACTCAAGTAAGCGATGGCATATCCAGAAAAGAAAAGAACTTGATTGGTGAGAATAGTAATTTTGCTAGTTTAGGGCAATTTTGCTTCCAGAAGGATATACTCATTCAGGATGATAAAATGAGGGTAGAGGTAGACTCTTTGCCAGCCAAAAATGGATGATACAGAAATGAAAGGAGTCTTTGCAGCTTTGCTGCCTGAGGTTATGATCCATATTAAGGAATGTCCTAGAAGTTTGAAACCCACAGAAGATCTGAGATAAGCTGTCACACATTTGTGACTAACTAGAAAACTATGTATTGGGGCTGGGGATGTGGCTCAAGCGGTAGCGTGCTCGCCTGGCATGCGTGTGGCCCGGGTTCGATCCTCAGCTCCACATACAAAACAAAGATGTTGTATCCTCTGAGAACTGAAAAATAAATATTAAAATTCTCTCTCTCTCTCTCTCTCAAAAAAAAAAAAAAAGAAAACTATGTATGTGTGAGGGAGATGCAAGAACCTGGTTAAGAGCAAAATCCATGGGATGCTTGAAAATTACTGCAACTTTAGATGCATACCCCCACCCCTGCCCCATAATCAGCAAAGGGTAAAACCTTATGGGTTTGAAGTATTTGAGCACAGCCTTCATCTAAATCATTAGCTGACCCCTAACTTTCGAGATATAGCAGCAACCCCTAGTGTCAAGTCCCTTGGTAGACCTAAATAGTAATCTCAGAGGAAAGAAGAGAAAAAAGGGGGAAGAAGAAATATTTGAAGACATAATGATATTTTTTTTATTAGTTGTTCAAAACATTACAAAGCTCTTGACATATCATGTTTCATACATTAGATTCAAGTTGGTTATGAACTCCCATTTTTACCCCAAATACAGATTGCAGAATCACATCTGTTACACATCCACATTTTTACATAATGCCCTATTAGTAACTGTTGTATTCTGCTACCTTTCCTATCCTCTACTATCCCCCCTCCCCTCCCCTCTCATCTTCTCTCTCTACCCCATCTACTGTATTTCATTTCTCTCCTTGTTTATTTTCCCGTTCCCCTCACAACCTCTTATGTGTAATTTTGTATAACAATGAGGGTTTCCCTCCATAATGAGAACAACTAAGAACAGAGCAGGGAGGAAGAGCAGGAAGAAAAGATCAACATTAAACAGATACACTAGGTGGGAGGGAAAGGGAGAAAAAAGGGAAATTGCATAATGATGTTTTTTGATAAAGAACATCACAAGTTCACAAGCTCCAAAGACCCCAAGTAAAATAAACACAAAAAGAACGACATTTAGAACATCATAGTCAAACTGCTGGGAGTAAATCTTGAAAGCAACAAAATGACTCATCACAGACAAGAAAAGAATAATCTGATTAATGACTGCCTTCTCATATAAAATAATGGAGGCCAGAAGGCAATGGTATGATATTCAAAAAATACAGAGAAGAAAGATAAAACTAAATCAAGATTTGTATAAATTTTTTTTAAATGAAGTTGCAATAAAGATGTTCCTAGATAAATAAAAACTAAGAGACTTTGCTGCTGGCAGACCTATACTATGAGACATAAATAAAGAGCTTCAATCCCAGAAAAGTGTTACCAGATGATAACTCAAAACCATAAGAAGAACCGGAGAGCAATGGAAATGGAAAATATGAGGATAAATGTAAAAGACTCTGTGTATAATTTTTTTTAAATTCTGTCTAAAACATTGGATTGTCTAAAGCGGTAATTAGAACACTATAAGGTTATTATTATAACATTTATAGAAGTCATATGTATGACAGGAAGCACAAAGGAAGGGGGCGGGGGATATAGATCAGTGGTAGAACACTTACTTTGTATGTGGAATGTCCTGGCTTCCCTCCCCAGCCTCACCCAAAAATAAATAAAAAAGCACAAAGGAAGAGAAATGTAACTATGTTGGAGCAAAGTTGTAACATTTAATGAAATTAAGTCATAAGTTGCACACACTGGTGCAAGACTGCAATTCCAGCAACTCTAGAGGCTGAGGCAGGAGGATCAAAAGTTCAAAACTAGCCTCAGCAACTTAGTGAGGCCCTATCTCAAAGTAAAAAAAAATGAAAAGGTCTGGGGATGTGACTCAGTGGTTAAGTGCCCCTGGGTTCAATCTCAGGTGCCAAAAGAAAAAAAAAATAAGCCATATAATTTGAAAATTCAGTGTTTATAAAATTAAAGAGATGGTGCTACATTTAGGCATATGGAAATGCCTCAATATCCATGAAACCAACTATAGGAATTAAAATGAATTTCAAAAAAAAACTTAACAGTTATAAAACAAGGTAATAAAAGGAGGAAAAAAAGAACAAAAAGACATAAGACTCATAGATAACAAAGCAAAATGACAAACATAGTAGCAGCAGTAATTCCATTAAATGTAAATAAACTAAGCTTTCCAATCAAATGGAATTTAAAATGTAAGATTCAACTATATACTTTTTGCAAGAGATTCCCTTATATTCGGAAACACAAATAAGTTGAAAAGGAGAGAAAAATGCAGACTGTAACCATAGTTGGAATAGCTGTTAGCGGAAAAAGTAGATTTTAAGAAAAGAAATAATACTAAAGACAAAGAAGGATATTTAATACATATAATGTATATGTCAAACATAGTGTTTCCCTCCTGTAATTCCAGCTACTCATGAGGCTGAGACAGAAGGATTGCCAGGTTGGAGGCCAGACTCAGCAACTTAGCCTGTCTCAGAAATAAAAAGGACTGGGGCCATAGCTCAGTGGTAGAGTGTCCCTGTCTTCAATCCCCAGTACCACCAAAAAAGGGAGGGATGGGGCTTAACATATTAGGAACAGAATATTCTTAAATGTATATACACCTAACAGTGGAGCTCCAAAATACATGAAGAAAAAAGTATTAGAATTGAAAGAAGAAACAGAAATTAACAAGAATATAGTGATTGACAGAACTACTAGGTCAAAAATCAGTAAACATATGGAAGACTTGAATAGCAGTGTGAACCACCTTGACCTGATTTGTCAAACACTACACCAAGTTACTATAGAATACATCTTCTTTTCAATTACATGTGGAATATTATCTAGAATAGGCCATATACTAGGTCATAAAAAGAGTTTTAAAACCAAAAGATTGAAATCATACCAAGTTTGTTCTCCAAATGCAATGGAATTAGATTGTAATTTAGCAACAGAAAGAAATGGGGAGGCGGTGCTTAGAAATTATAAATAACCCATGATTAAAGAAGACATTACAGGTGCAGTCAGAACAATCTTGAAATGAAAACAATATTTTAAAATTTATGGAATAAAGCTAACACTTTTCTTAGAAGGAACTTTATAGCTTTAAATACTTATATTAGAAAGGAAGAAAGATATAAAATTATTAAAAGAGACACAAGCATACCACAATGTAGGTAGGAGGAGAAGAAATAATAAAAAAACAGCAGAAAGCCATAAAGAGAAAACAGGAAATGCCAGTGCTATGCTGGGAAGATATTTGGACGACCTGAGTTATTTCTACCTGCCAAGTTTTGTGTTTTTTTTAAGTTTAGCTGACTCTTTTCCCAGCAATATAAAATCAGAAACAGCTTCTTCTGGAGTTACTCTAAGATATTTCTCAAAGTGTGGCCACTTTACCTTTTTACTTGTACTAACTCAAAGACTATATTTCCCAGCAGTGTGATTGGGTGGTAGAAGTAGGTAAGAAACAGGATGCAGAGTCAATAGTAGGAAGAACTGACTAGGAAAGGCTATAAAAGCAGTATACTCTGAGAGCTATTTTAACAACTTATTTCTTACCATAAAAGAACTACAATCTGCTTCAGATTATCTGTGGTTACTTTATGAACATTAGAAGATGCAGCACACCAGAAAGTTGAATAATGGTCATGAATATCAGCCCTCTTTGTCTTTAAGCCATGAGAGGAGGATTGTTAGCAACAACCAGATAAAAACCGAGGGAATCTAGAAGATTTTACCCTGTTTTGTGTTAACTCCCAGAATGTCTCATACAAGAGTAAGTAAGCAAAGAAAAAGAAACAGAACTTATGGTTAAGTATGGCAGATTATTCACAAATGCCTACTGCTTTTCCTTCTTAAAACACCTCTAAAAGGATGGAAAAGGAATTTTTAAAAAGCATTAAAAAAGACAAACACACAAGTATTTCCATCCCTTAAAAAAATAAATTAATGGACAAGGAGATGGTGGTAACTAAAATTTGGAGGCTGGAAAATTGATGTGTAAGTTGCCAATACTGGTTTCAGTGTCTATAGTAGATAAATCCTTCAAACTGGCCAGTTCCTGTCTCAGAATTGCACAGGGAATAGAACACCAGGTACTTCTAAAAGTGGAAATAACATGTGGGTCTGAAAACAGGAGGACTGGTTGAAAGTCTAAAAGCAGTTGAGCCTTCAGTGCCCCACCTCAGCCCTTCCCAATACTTCAGATTCCAGACAAATCTGAGGGTAAGGGTGAAGAGTAAAAGGAGTAAAAGGATTTATACTAAATAGGGAACCCCTTTGGCCCTTCTAGCTGTTTAGCTCTTAGCATGCTGTCTATCTCTTTTTCCTTTTTTTTTTTTTTTTTTTTTTTGTGTGTGTGTGTGTGTGTAGTACTGGAAATTGAACCCAGGGACTCTCTACCACTGAGTTACATCCTTAGCTCTTTTTGAGTCAAGGTCTAGAGAGATGCCCAGGCTGGAATGGAACTTGCTCTCCCTGCTGCTCCATTTTCCAAAGTAACTGTACTTGAGATTACAGGCTTGTGCTACCATACCCAGCAATTAAAAAAAAATAATAATAATAAGTTGTCCATTTTTCTATTAACAGTCTATCCAAGGCAATTTAGACTTTTGTCATCATGCTTCCCCGAAAAAGAGAATTTTTTGTTGTTTTGTTTTTTGGGTTTTGTTTGTTTGGGATTGAACCCAGGGCTATTCCCTAGCTACCCCAGCATTTCCAGTGAGCTACATCTCCCTTTTTTATTTTTTACTGTTTTAATTTTGATACAGTCTCACTAACTTGCTGAGGCTGGCCTCAAACTTGTGAGCCACCATGCATACTTCTGAGAAATTTTCCAGTCTGTTTGCTGCACAATTTCAAAACCACTAACATATTTTTAGGTACTTGTTACTAGTAGTGCCCTTCTAAGAGGTACCAAAACCTCATCTAAATATCCTCAGCTCAGAAGTCCCAAATGAGGCTGTAGATATAAAACATCATGGTACACAGTTCCTTTCTATCTGTAGACCTATACAACTTTGGGAGGGAGCCGCCGGTTTCTTTGCTCTTGAAGGCAATGAGACATGTATAGATATTTCTGTTCAAAAACAGGGAGATGGAAAAAAGTATTACTGATTTCAAGGAATTTTTAAATGCACCTAAACAAATCCCAGTGGGTTTCTAGGACTGAGAACATCCTCTGGCTTAGTACTCAGCCCTTGAAATCCTCCTTTTTCATGAAAGATGCTTGCAACTTGTTAGTTTTATCAGCCTGTTTCCTGTATCTAGAATTTGGGGGTTGTTCAGACTTTTTGTACTCTGTGCCCTTGTCTGTCCATGATATTGTTTTTGCTGGTGTAAAATTCTCAAGAACCTTTTGGTCTACTTTGTATGTCAAGGGATTTGCTTATTCTACTGGTAAGTAACGTTTCATCAAAATTAGCAAAACTGGGGCTTGGGATGTGGCTCAAGCGGTAGCGTCATCTAGCATGCACAGGGCACTGGGTTGATCCTCAGCACCACATAAAATAAAATAAAGATGTTGTGTCCACCGAAAACTGAAAAATAAATATTTAAAAATTCTCTCTCTCTCTCTCTCTCTCTCTCTCTCTCTCTCTCTCTCTCTCTCTCTCCCCCTCTCTCCCTCTCTCTCCCTCTCCCCCTCTCCCCCCTCTCTCCCTCTCCCCCCTCTCTCTCTTCTCTCTCTCTTTAAAAAAAATGGCAAAACTATTTTTTTTTTATTGTAATGCCAGTATTAGAGAATGGAGACAGAGGCCCCTTGTACTCAATCAGTAAGGAACTTAAATTGAAGTATGCTTTTTGGAGATTAATTTGAAATGTGCATTAAAAATCATTTTAAATGCTTATTCCCAGTTCTTTTATTTATGTAAAATTATCCTAAGGAAGTTATCAAATAGGTGGGTGAAGCATTATCCTCACCACCAACAACAACAAAAAAAAACTCTGTGGTATTTGCAAATGATAGCTTATACTGGAACTATGAAAATGTTTTATTTAACAAAAATAAAAGTCTTTATTGAACAAAAGCATTTTATTTCAGAAAATATTAATGATATATTGTGTTTATGTATGTCCATACACACACATATATATGGTTTACAGAATACACATATTCCATATTTTCTCAATTCTAAAACTCCATTAATTGTGACATAACCATGTAATAACTGTTAGGAAAAACTTTTTCAGGAACATTAGGATAGAGTAAAAGTACATCAGATGTTTTCTCTAGGATTACATGATCTATAAGTGACTGATTTTCTTCCTTATACCTTTCTGAATTACTGAAAATGACTATGGCATATATTACTAAGGTGATTATTTTTAATGTATAGAATCTCATGGGTTTATTAAAATTAATGGCAGTTGATTATAATTCAAAAATGTAATTTTGAGGTTGGATGTGGTGATGCACACATGTAGTCCTAGCTACTTGGAAGGCAGGAGGATCATTGGAGCCCATGAATTTAAGACCAGCTTGAGACCAATTTAAAAAAAAAAAAAAAAGCTTGAGCAACATTGCAGGACCCCTACACACACCCCACCCCCAATAAGGCAATATTGAAAATGTGAAGATCATACTGTTTTTTCTGAGTATTCCCTTTGAATGTGACAAACAGAATTAAATGTATTATTGTATGTTGTTTGAATCTTGCATCTGATTGCAGCATTTTCTTTTAGTAAGTACCTTTTTTTTTTTTTTTTTTTTAAACACAAGAAGCTGAAAAGAGTGAAGATTCGTCAGGTGCTACTGGCCTGTCAGGCTTACATCGCACATACAGCCAGGACTGCAGCTTTAAGAACAGCATGTACCATGTTGGAGATTATGTGTATGTGGAACCTGCAGAAGCCAACCTACAACCACATATAGTCTGTATTGAGAGACTGTGGGAAGATTCAGCTGGTAAGTTTATTTTAAATCAAAGGTACATTGGGAAGATGTGGCTCTTTTATTTCTTCTTGCTCCTCAAGAAAGAAATTTTAATTCAGATATTTTATGCCTTCCAATTATAGTTTTTCTCTTGTCTCAATAAATGTAATCATATCAGTAAATGTGAATACATACCCTCCTTATAAACCCCGAGTGTAACACTGTTGGGCAGCATCAGTGTCATAGTTGAATGAGAAAAATAAGTTTTTTAAAATTTAGTTGAAATTTATTCATTCAACTGATAACCTATTAAAAACACATTTTGAACCAAACGCTCTGTAGGATGGCAGAGATTCAGAACAGAAAGGTTTGGGCTGGAGGTAAGAAAAATAAATTATTATAGAAAGACATTGTGCTTTGGCTTAGAATTTGTCATTGATAAATCTATCTAGAAAAATGGCCTTTGAGACATGGAGAATGAAGAGAAGTTAATTAAACCAGCCAAGTGCAACTCAAGAGGCTGAGGCAGGAGGATCACAAGTTCAAAGCCAGTCTCAACAAACTAGCAAGGCCCTATGCAATTTAAAGAGACTCTCTCTCAAAATAAAAAGGGCTGGGAATATGGTTCAATGGTCAAGCACCCTAGATTCAATCCCTGGTACCAAAAAAAAGAGGAAAAAAAGTTAATAAAACCCAAAACAGGGGAAAATGTAATCCAGGCAATCTAGTTTTGTCAACTGCCCATCCTGAGATATTTTTTAATTCCTTCAGCTGTATGCTATGTTCTTTGGTATATCTGTATATATCCTTACTAAACCACAGAACTTAAGTGTGTGTTGACCCCAACAGATCTCATTGCCTTTGTTTTTCTACATAATGCATGTCTTTGAATGTAAGCGGAAAAGTAGCTTTTTTTTTTTTTTTTTTTAGTTCTCCTTCTACTTCACAATTTTAAAGTATAATTCCTTATAAGGTAATTATATTAAGAAATTAGGAAATTGTCTTCTGAAAAAGCACAGTGCTATATGTTTAGACCATGGCATAATGACTTGATGGATTATTTCCTCATTTTTAAAAAATATATTTTTTATTTTTATTTATTTTTTTAAACAGTTTTTTTTTTTGTAGTTGTAGATGGACATCATCACTTAATTTTGTTTATTTTTATATGGTGCTGAGGGTTGAATGCAGTGCCTCACGTGCTAGACAAGCACTCTGCCACTGAGCTACATCCCTAGCCCTTAAAATATATTTTTTAGATTTTTTTTTTTTTTTAGTTGTAGATGGCGCAATACCTTTATTTTATTTATTTATTTATTTATTTATGTGATGCTGAGGATTGAACTCAGTGCCCTACACGTGCTAGGCAAACAGTCTACCACTTAGCCAGCCCCTGTTTCCTCATTTTGACAAGAATGTGTGGTTTCTGTTAATGATGATTCTCTCTCTGTTTTTGAGGTGAAAAATGGTTGTATGGCTGTTGGTTTTATCGGCCAAATGAAACATTCCATCTGGCTACACGAAAATTTCTAGAAAAAGAAGTTTTTAAGAGTGACTATTATAATAAAGTTCCTGTTAATAAAATTCTAGGCAAATGTGTGGTCATGTTTGTCAAGGTAAGAAAATCAATTAGTTCTAAAAATATCAATCATTTGCTCGGGATAAAATTTAAACTGTTTTTAAGCTGTATCTGTATAGCTCTATGTGGAGATTTGGGGAGAAATTAAACAGAATATGGTTGCAAAAGACCATTTCCTGCCTACACTTGTTAACTGTGTGAAGTTAACTTATTGCCAGGCTAATTTTAAGAGTGATATTTTCTGAAAATAATCACTATACATTATTAGTTTGGTTTTTAGGTAATAAGATGTACTTTTTGTTTATCTGTCTGATAGAGGTACATAAGTCCTGTCCAATGCTGTTGACTTCTAACTCTGTGAAATATTAATATATTCTCAAAGGGTAATCAATAAGCTAAATGGAATTGTTCATATTATAAGTTAAAGGGTATATGTTTAATCATTTCAGTAGGCAAGGAAATATTCCTAGATCTCTAGACATTTATTGGTTTGTTGCTAGAAAGTCTTCATAGTTTAACCTTTATTTGGTTGATTAGTATTACTTTTTTGTTTTTGTTCAGAAAATTTACCTGACTTGTCTCGTTTTATGTCCCATAGGAATACTTTAAATTATGCCCAGAAAGCTTTCGAGATGAGGATGTTTTTGTCTGTGAATCACGGTATTCTGCTAAAACCAAATCTTTTAAGAAAATTAAATTGTGGACTATGCCCATCAGTTCAGTTAGGTTTGTCCCTCGAGATGTACCTCTGCCTGTGGTTCGAGTTGCCTCTGTATTTGCAAATGCAGATAAAGGGGATGATGAGAAGAATACAGATAACTCAGAGGACAGTCGAGTTGAAGATAATTTTAACTTGGAAAAGGTATGTAGATAACAAACACACAAAAAAGAATTTTACACCTCCAAATATCTGTTCCAGAAGACAAGTGATTAAAGTATTCAGACTCAGAAAATGATTGACAGTATGAAACCTTAGCCAAACAGAGAGGAGGAAACTCAGAGGAAAGGGAGGGGGGGACGACTCAGTACTTAAAAAAACAAAAGAGTAGAAGCAAAAAATAGAGTTTAAAAAGTAAATCCAGAGACTGGAGATGTAGTCACTGGTAGAGTACTTGTGTAGAATTCTTGAGGCCCTGGATTCATTTCCCAGTACCATAAGACCAATAATCTTTAAATAAATAAAAGTAAATTTAAGAGCTAATTCTTTGACAAGTCCAATGAAATAAACTATCAACTCTCTTAATAAAGGTAAAAGAGGCCGAGTATGTTGGTGTACACTTGTAATCCCAACAACTTAGGAGGCTAAGGCAGGAGGATTGCAAGTTTGAGACCAGCCTCAGCAATTTAGCCAGATCCTGTCTAAAAATAAAAAGGGCTGGGGATGTGGTTCAGTGGTAAAGCACCCTGGGTTCAATCCCCAAAAAGTTCAAAAAAGGTAAAAGAAGATAGGGAGGGCAATAAGCTCAGACAGACAAAAGGTGAATGAAATTTAGTCAGTACATTTTAAATAAATTTGGAAACCAAAATAAAATGAATAATTTTCTAGGATATGAATTGTCAAAGTGGAATCAGGAAGAGATACAGCACAAGTGAACAACATGAAGAAACTGAAAGTGTCAAAAAGCTAATCCTAAATAGTACTGAGCTTTCCTTTATTTAATTGAGGGGCGTTTAATTTAAATGCTATTTGAACTGTTTCAGAGCATGGAGAAAAAGAAAACTCCCCAGTTGTTATAAAGCCAAAACAATCTGGATTCCACAATTTGAAAATAAAAAGCAGAAAATTACTGCTCAGTCTCATTTATGAAAACCAGGCCAAAAATTTCTTAGGGGAAATTATTTTTCAAGTGAAATCAAATTATTTTTTTAGAAAACTTGACCAAAGAAAGAGGAGTACATTCTAGGAATGCAAGCATTGTTCAAATTACAAAAGTCTTTACATGTCATTATGTTAATAATTCTGTGTAGGTAAGCATGAATTATATTATTTAAGCTTCTGAACAATTCTGTTTGGGGGGCACACTGTCGGTGATCTTTATATTATAGATGGGGAAACTAAGGCACAAGAGGTCAAGTAACTTGCCCACCCTCACAGCAGCTAGTAGGTAACAGATCCAGCAGTTTATTCAAAAACATTATGAGTGTTGATGACACAGGTTCTACTATACCTTTTCATGTCGGCATAAATAGTAAGACTTTAAAGACTGTCAGTTGTTAATGTGAAGAAACTAAGAGGCAGCAGAGAGTGCCAGGCTTCTAGCTTTAGCTCTCTTCTTTCTTCTATATTTTTTTCCTAGAGTAGAAGTGTACTCCTTGGGTTGGGTGATAAGAGACCAGATTGGGAGGATTAATGGGCCCTTAGGGGCAGAATGGCAAAAAGGGAGGAGTCCTGACAGGGAAGGAAGGCTTCTAACGTGGACTCTCTTCCTTTCCACTCTGGGTGGTGTGGGTTCCTGTGGCTTCTGCACCTTCCACATTCCTGGTCTGTTCTTACCTACCTTTCCAGGGATGTTTAACTAGTCTCGAGAAGAGAGGGTTGTATCAGGTTTTCCAAAGCCAATCTTATCCTGTCACTCTGGTGCATCTCCTAAAATTTGTCTGTTCTCCTCTTTCCTACTTTGTCTGGGATGAGTTTGCTGGGCACTTCTGTGGTGTGAAGAGGGAGTCCTCCTGTTGTCCTGATGAGTGAATCTCCTGGTCAAGGGAGTTCCCAGTTGTCTTGTTTCTTCAAAGACTTAATCAGTGGTTAAAACTGAAAAGATGTAGAGGGAGACAGGCTCTTTCTGTACCCAAATAAGTCACAAAGGCTGGGCAACTACCAACTTACTTGATTTCTCGTTCTTGGAGGTGACAAAAAGGAAGTATTACTTTTCAGAATGGACAGTAAATGAACTTTGCCACCCTAAAAATTGAATGGCTGAATTTATATTTAAAAAAAAAAGTTTAAAAACCAATAAAAGGAATTGAGGGAGCTCAAGTAAGTACAATAAATGGGGAGCTTATATGAAGTTTGCTTCTTATACACTCTATCTATAAAAGTATGTGAAATTTTCCAATTCTAAATGCTAATAAGTCCTTGCCAGACTCAAAGATACAGAAATTGGAAAGAGGGAGAGGGGATAAAAGCATCTTAGGCTAACGTAATTTTATGAAAATTATCTAGAAATTTTAATGATTACAGCAGTTTTAATTTCAACCACCTAATTTTTTGGTTTCTTAACCTTCATCAAAACTTCTACTTAAGTTTTTTTTTTTTTTCCTTACATTGATGTGAAGGAAAGTCCTGCTTTCTTTTCTTCTCTGTCCTGTCCTTCATGGTTAGCTGCTTTTCTTTAGCCAGTTTCCTTTACCACAGGAAAAAGAAGATGTCCCTGTGGAAATGTCCAACGGTGAACCAGGTTGCCACTACTTTGAGCAGCTTCGTTACAATGACATGTGGCTGAAGGTTGGCGATTGTGTCTTCATCAAGTCCCATGGTCTGGTGCGCCCCCGCGTGGGCAGGTGAATGTCCTTGAAATAGGGAAGATAAAGTTGACTCTGAGGTTTGGGGCTAGTAGACATGAATAATTAAGACATAAGTCCCCCCCCCTGGCAATTTGTCTAGCTGCTTTTCACACCATGCTTCCCCTGCTTTCACCTCTAAAAACACATTTTTTACATTCTTCCCACCATTTACTTAACTCTCAGCTCAGAAATCTCCCTGCACATTTTGTATGGTAATTCTAAGCTTAAATTTGAAATAGTACTTCTTTAAAGAACCCTTTCCTTTACCTGTATACTGGCTTGTCTCCCTGTTTCCCATTCCCCCAGGCACTATGTTTTTCCTTGTTAGAAACAAGAGTCTCATGGGGCTGGGGTTCAGTGGCTCAGTGGCAGAGCACTCGCCTAGCATGCATGAGGCACTGGGTTCGATCCTTAGCACCACATAAATGTACAATAAAGATATTGTGTCTACCCAAAATTAAAAATAAATATTAAAAAAAAAGAGTATCACACATGGATATTTATATTGTCTAGTTTCCATACCTTGAATTTCCAGATACCCTGCAAATAGGAACTCTCTGTTTTTGCTCAACTTTGTATTCTCTGCTGAAATCAGTGCATGAAACATAGTAGGGGCTCATATATTTATGAACAAGTAAATTGATGTAAGGAAGGTTAGATGGCAAAAGTTCAAGGAGTCAGGTACTCAGTTGGTCATTATGATAATGGTTAAAAACAATGGTATTTGAAGGCTAGAGATGAAACTCAGTAGTAGAGTACTTCCCTAGCATGCTAGAGGCCCTGGCTTTGATTCCTAGTGCTACAAACAGGAAAACAAAACAAAAAACCCAGTAGTTGGTTCTTGGAGATCTTGGTTAAGCTCTGCTAGTTGCATGTTCTTAAGTACATGAGTTGCCTCTATTTTCTGTTTCCTCCTCATTGTACATCAATCAGTAACCATTTACTATATTATTTGCCAGGCTCTGAGAATACATTAGTTTATAAAACAGATGTTCTTAGTCCCATGGAACTTTGTTCTGGTGAGAAGATAAACAATAAACATCTTTAATAAGTAGAATTGTAGTGCAGTGGATCATGATATATGCTGTTGAAAAAATAGAGCTGGGTGAAGAGAGATGTGTACAGTGAGAACAGGGAGAATGGTCTAGAGCACAGGCCTCATTAAGAAGCTGGCATTTGAGCCAATGCTTGAAGAAACAGAAGGAGTAAGAATTCTGAAAGTACAGGGGAAAAGCATTCCAGGGAGAAGTGAACAGATTTTGTAAAGGCTTGAGAGAGAAGTATGCCAGGCCTGTTCAAACCAGCAGAAGTTGCAACTAGCAGAGTGAGCCAGGGAAGAGTAAGTTGGGAAGTAAGGGACAGTGGTAGTGAGCAAATCATGTAGGGTTTCAAAAACCATTGTAGGGACTTATACTATTATGGAGTTAAATGGAGTAACATTGTATTGTTTCAAGCACAGAGTGACATTTGACTTAGGTTGAAGAGGATTATTCTGCCAGCTGGTTTTTAAGAATAGACTATCAAGAGTAGGAACAAGGAGATCTTACAGGCCGTTGAAAATAATCCAAGCAAGAATAATGGTGTCTCAGACCAGAGTGTTGCAAAGTGTACTACCTTGAAGGTCAAATTAATAATTTACTTAATAAATGGAATGTGAGGTCTGAGAGGCAGGGTGACTTGTGTGTTGGGCCTGAGGAACTGGAAGGTTAGAGTTACTATTAGCTAAAGAGAAGATGCTGCTTCATGCCAGGAACCACAAGAATATGGGACAATAATATCAACTTTATTGGTTGTGAGAAGTAGTACAGTATCTGGTACATAGTAGCCATTGTTAATGTTTTGTTGTTGTTTCTAAGGAGGTGTTAATTGGCATTCATCAGTTTCTCAAGGAGTGAACCGGACTGGATCTTGACTTTCAAAAAGGTTATGAACCTTTGTGTTGAAGGAATGTCTGCCATTCATGTGATTCAACTCCAGATATTGAAATTGTATGTCTTTATTGGACTTACAGGTCCAATAAAAGATGCTTAGTTCTAGTTTTATATGCATATTTCAGGAAGAAAATCTGAGAGTCAGATAAAACTATTAAATTACATATCTTGATATTATGGTTATTTTTTTCAAATAAGTGGGATCCTGTGTTCTTTTTAAGTATCTTGTATGCTTAAAGGAGGAGGGCAATTAATGAAGTTATATAAATTTCAGTAAGACAAATACTGTTGAATGGCACATACTCTTTAAGTTTTGGCTAATAGAATTTTTACTAGATTAATCCTTCAAGAATGGAATTATCATGATGTAATTTCTCCATTTTCCCCCCAAGAATTGAAAAAGTGTGGGTCCGAGATGGAGCTGCATATTTTTATGGCCCCATTTTCATTCACCCAGAAGAAACAGAGCATGAGCCCACAAAAATGTTCTACAAAAAAGAAGTGTTTCTGAGTAATCTGGAAGAAACCTGTCCCATGACATGTATTCTGGGTAGGTATTTATATTTTTTTCATTTAATCCATTAACTGCTTAAAATTTGATTGAATACTGCTTTTGTGCTAGGTACTATTCTAGATGTTAGGTATATAGCAATAAGCAAAACAAAGTCTGTGCCCTCTAAAAGACTTACATTGAGGCAAAGGTTGGCGAGTCCGTAAATAAATTAAAGAACAGATGTATAGAATATCAAGCCATGGTTAGAGCTATAAATGAAAATAAAGTAAAAGGATTGAAGGTAGTGTTGAGACAAGATCCTTTGTTCAGTAAATGCTTTGCTGCTAGGTGACATGTGAACAGAACCCTAGAGAAGTAAGGAAAAAGCCCATTTGAATATCAGGTTTTGCTCTCTTACAGGCACAACTAAAAGCCGTAAAGTAGAGTATCTGGGCATGTTCCAGACATATAGTATGAAAATTGGGTAACTGGAATAGAGCAGCGGTATATAAGGGAATGAACTCTCTGAGGTAGCTGGGCATCCAGTCATAGTAGGCTTTGTAAACAATGGAGTGATTGAGCTTGGAGTGGATAGGAAGTCCTCAGAGGGGTTTGAGCACAGTGGTGGTATAATCTGGTACGAACATTAGAAGGAGGAATCACTGTGGCTCTTGTAAGAATAAAGCAGGAGCTTGGCACTGTGTACATGTCTGTGTTCCTAGTCTCTTGGGAGGCTGAGGCAGGAGGATCACAAGTTCAAGCCAACCTGGGCAACTAGAAAGACTCTGTCTCAAAATAAAAATGGGGATAGGGATGTAGCTTAATAGTAGAGTGCTTGACTAGCATGCACAAGATCCTGGGTTCCCTCCCCAGTACTGCAAAATAACAGGGTTGAGGATATGTAGCTCAGTGTTAGAGTGCCCCAAGTTCAATATCCAGTGTCACCAAAAAAAGGCATAGTCCGCTGGGCACAGTAGTGCATGCCTGCCTATAAGCCCAGTGACTTGGGAGGCTAAAGCAGAAGAAGAATCCCAAGTTTGAGGCCAGCCTCAGCAGCTCAGTGAGGTCCTAAACAATTTAGCAAGACCCTTTCTCAAAATAAAAAGAGCTGGGGATGCAGCGTCCCAAGTTCAATACCCAGTACCAAAAAAACCTCATGGGGCCTCTCTGTCTATGGAGAGATGGCTCTTATTTGTCAGCTCTGACAAATAAACTCTCCTGTGTATCTCTTTAAAAAAAAAAGAAAGAAAAGAAACTCATGGTCTGTGTTGGACTCTAAATCCTGGTAATCTTATTGTCGCTGTTGCATGTTTTGGTTTTTGTTCTATCATTCTTCTGAGTGTTCACAGTTATATTCTGTTTCCTACATCTGGTTGTATCCGTCATCATATTTTGTTTTCAGTTATTGTGTTCTCTTGACCCTGAGTCACCTCTAGAGCTTACTTACACGAGTTTTTACATCTTTTGTAATGGTTTCCTAAAATATTATTAGTCTCACAAGTTTTATATTGATGACTTGTGCTTTTTGTTTTCTTGTTCTGGAAATTGACCCAGGACCTCATGAAAGCTAAGCATGTGTTCTTATAGTGAGCTGTACCCCCCCTGATTGCTCATAGTTTGGTTGTTTTGATTTTTGTTTGTTTGTTTGTTTTGTTTTTGCAGGATTGAACCCAGGGACTTGTGCATGCTAGGCAAGTACTCTACCACTGAGCTACTTCCCCATCCTGTTTTATGTTTATTTGAGACAGGCTTTAATTCACTTGACTAAGCTGGCCTCAAACTTTGAATCCACTTGCTTTAGCCTCCTGAATAGTTGGGAAGTATATTATGTCAGGCACAAAGACCCATACCTCTAATGCCAACTACTCAAGAGGCTGAGGCAGGAGGGTTGCAAGTTTGAGGCCAATCTAGGCAATTTAGCGAGACTGTGTCTCAAAATTAAAAAATAAAAAGGGCTGGGAATATAGCTAAGTTATAGAGTGCTTTGCCTAGTATGCATGATGAGGTCCTGGGTTCATTCCCTACTACTGACAGAGGGTGAAGAGAAGATGTAATCCCAGCAGCTCAGGAGGCTGAGGCTGGAGGATGGTGAGTTCAAAGCCAGCCTCAGCAAAAGCAAAGTACTAAGCAACTCAGCGAGATACTGTCTCTAAATAAAATACAAAATAAGGCTGGGGATGTGACTCAGTAGTCAAGTGCCTCTGAGTTCAATCCCTGGTACAAAAAAAAAAAAAGAAAAAGAAGAAAGAAAGAAACTGGACATTTTGAATATTACAGTGTGGTAACTCTGAAAATCAGATTCTCCTTTCTTCTTAGGTTTTGTTGTTATTGCTTTTTATGGATTGTAATTCTTTGTTCAGTAACATTTTTTAAATTGTGTCTTTATTGTGTGTGGTCACTGAAGTCTCTGTTCTCTCAGCTTAGTGATCAGATAGTGATTTGACAAAGGTTTTCTTAAATGCCTAGAGCCAAAAACTCCCAGTTTTTGCAGCTGGATTCCCTGTGTGTGTTGGAGCACACCAACATTCAGCATTTAGCCATGCAGTTTACATCTCTACCTTTATTTCTTGCTTGCACAAAGCTCAAAGGTCAGCCACAGGTGAGAGTTTAGGGACTTCTCAGGTCTTTTCTGATCATGAACCCTACCGTTTACATATGCATGGCCTTCTAGGTTCCCAGATAATTATAGAAACTCAGAATCCTTATTTTCAAGTGGCAGAAGCAAGGAAACTGCCTACACTGCTGCAAGTGACAGGGGTGGAAGTGTCCCAACCATGGCACATACGGGCAGAAGATGACACTCTACTCACCTTCCTAGGGACCTTAAGAGCCAAGGTGACAGGTGCAGGGCCCAGTGGAGGCATCATGGTATTGCCACAGGAAGAAAAGATCTTTGTAGGCAAAGTACTGCAGCTGCCCACCAACGTAGCCAGTGATGTCAAGTGACTGGAGAAAGCAACTACCAATCCCTCCATAGAGCTCAAAGGAGTGTGCTGCCTCTAGCACTGTGTTTATAGGCGTTTAAAAGACCCTAAAAGTGGGCTTGGGGTGTGGCTCAGTGGTAGTGCGCTTGCCTGGCCTGTGTGAGGTCCTGGGTTGGATCCCCAGCACACACACATACACACACCAATAAAAAAAAAAAGAAAGAAAGAAAAGAATAAGAAGATCCCCAAAGTGTTAGTAACCCATCACAAATTAATATCTGCTTATTCCAGGAATGATACTGAAACAATCTCTGGAGAGAATATCCAAGATAAAGATGTCCCAATTATTCTAAAACAGATGCAATATTCCCAGCAGTAGCCATCTTGCTCTCCTACTGTATGGAGTGGATTGTGGTCTAGACCAACATGAAAGACTTATAGACAGAATTCTGGAAAATCTTGGTGTGAACTTATTGAAGGTGGAACAAATGTTATTAACAATGAACTCTGGCATGTTTGAATTATGTTTAGAAGGCAAATGTTGAGCCAGGCATGGTGACTTATTCCTATAGTCCCAAGTCTACTCAGTCCAGAGGATCACTTGAGCCTAGGAGTTTGAAGCCAGTCTGAGCAACATAATGAGACCTTTTCTCAAAAATAATAGAAGAGCCATGTAATCCCAGCAACTTCGGAGGCTGAGGCAGGAGGATCATAAGTTCAGGGCCAACCTCAGCAATTTAGCAAGACCCTTTCACAAAATGAAAAAGTTAAAAACGGGGAAAAAAAAATGTAGCCAGGCATGGTGGTACACATCTTTAATCCCAGGTACTCAGGAGGCTGAGGCAGGAGGATTTCAATTTTGAGACTAGCCTCAGCAACATAGCAAGACCCTATCTCAAAATAAAATGGTCTGGATGGGGCTGGATTGTGGCTCAGATAGAGCACTTGCCTAGCATGTGAGGCACTGGGTTTGATTCTCAGCACCACATATAAATGAATAAAACAAAAAAGGTCCATTAACAACTAAAAAAAAGTATTAAATAAAAATAAAATGGGCTGGATATGTAATTTAGTGGTAAAGTGCCCTTGGGTTTAATCCCCACTACTGGAAAAGGGGAAAAAAATAGAAGGAAGGAAGATGTTATATTGAACAAAGAGGAAAAAGAACAAGTGGATGAAGCTCCATGGTAGCATCTCATGGTGATGGACTTTCCTGAGAGCAGAGCCACAAGATCCCTTTGACTGAATTACTCTATACCATGGAGTAGTTAATTGAGCTTTCAGAAGGCCCAACTGTAGACATCTCTAATCAAGCAAAGGACCACTAGACAAGACAGGGACCCTCCAAGACTGCTACTGAGACTGATACAGTAAATAAAAAGGTCAGAGATAAGCCAACAAAAATCTTCAAGAAGATTCAGAGGAAAGAGAATTTGGAGCTGATGCTCAGTTTCATTTCCCTGATGGAGATGAAATTCAATGAAAAGGAAGTGATAGATACCTTCAGAATGAACAGCCGCCAGCAAAGTAGCTGAGAGACCAGTATCTCCTCTAGTCTTACCCCCAACACCTATTCTGTAGATTAAACCCAAGGGAGCTTTGCCACCCACTGAGCCACATTACCAATCCTTTCTATTTTTTTATTTTGAGACAGGATCTTGTTAAGTTGCTGAGGACCTTGCTAAGTTGTTGAGGCTGGCCTCAAGCTTCTGATGCTCCTCCCTCAGCCTCCCAGATTGCTAGGATTGCAGGTGTGCGCCACCAGGCCCTGCTCCAGCCCGGTTGACCTGAACAACCTAGTGGTACAGCTGAGTATGACCAACCCTAATTGAAGACATGCTATAGACCCTCTAAAGGTCCCCAAGTGAATAAACAATCTAGAAATAGAGCCAATCTGTGCTACAGATCTCTAGAATCTCTCAGTTGCTGAACTGCTCCTAGGCTGCACTGCCCCATTTGACTGGCCACAGCAACCTCCCTAGGAGTGGAACAGAGAGGGGCCAGAGTGGACCTTACCTGGAAATCTGCCTTTAGCATCCATTCTCATTCTCTGACCTCTTGCTTTGTAAACTTCTGTGGCAGTAATTTGTAAGGCCATATTTTTTGGTATCCAGTGATTGTTGATTTAAAAAAAAAAAAAATAATTGTTGTTCTGAGAAGTTGAACGGTTGTATCCTCAATGCCACTGTCTATTTCTAGAATTTCAGCATGCCAGATAGAAACTCTGTCCATTAAACAATAATTCTCTATATCCCACTACCCCTCTACCCCTAGTGGTCTCTATTCTATTCTCTGTGTAAATATTGCATATTTGCAGTACTTGTATACAAGTGAAATCATGCAATGTTTGTCCTTTTGTGTCTGGTTTATTTCACTTTGCATAAAATTTTCATTCATACTATAGCAGGTATCAGAATTCTATTCCATTTTAAGTCTGAGTAATATTCCATAGTAGATATAAACCACCTTTTTATTTATCCATTTATCTGTTGATGGACGTGTAAGTTTTTTCTGTCCTGAGTAATGCTGTTATGATTATTGGTGTAGAAGTCTCTGTTTGAGCTTCTGATTTCAATTATTATTTTCTTTCTAGTTGTAGTTGGACACAATACTTTTATTTATTTTTATGTGGTGCTGAGAATCAAACTCAGCACTTCCTACATGCTAGGTGAGCGCATTACTACTGAGCCATAACCCCAGCCCCTCAATTATTTTTGATATATACCTAGAAGCATAATTACTGGGTAATATAGTAATTCTGTATTGATTTATTTTATGTGTTGCTCAGGATCGAACCCAGTGCCTCATACATGCTAGTGCACTACCACCGAGCTACAGCCCAGCCCCCTATGTTTAATTTTTTGAGGACTGCCAAACTATTTTACACAGCAGCTACATCATTTACATTCCCTTCACCAATGTACAAGGGTTCCATTTTTTCTGCATTATCCTTCTTGACACACTTATTTATTTTACCATTGTCTTTTTTTGGTACTAGGGATTAAACCCAGAGTTGCTTTTACCACTGGACTACATCCCCAAGTCTTTTTGAGATAAGGTCTTGCTAAGTTGCTTGGATCTTCCTAAGTTGCTCAAGCTGACCTCAAACTTATGATCCTCCTTCCCTAGCCTCCGGAGTTGCTGGAATTATAGGCATGAGCTCTTGTGCCCAGCTCACTGTGGTTTTGATTTGCATTTCCCTAATGATTAATGATGTTGAATATTACTTAATGTACTTGTCTACCACTCAGTATATCTTTTTTGGAGAAATGTCTATTGAGATCCTTTGCTCATTTTTTAATTGGGTTATTGGTCTTCTAATTGTTAAGTTGTAGGAGTTCTTTATATTCTGGTGCTACCCTTTTCTTTTAATATTTACTTTTTAATTGTCTTTAGACACAATACCTTTATTTTATTTATTTTTGTGTGATACTGAGGATCGAACCTAGGGCCTCACCTCACGTGTGCTAGGCAAGTGCTGAGGCACAACCCCAGTCGGTAGCCTTTTACTAGATATATGATTCACATATATTTTGTTGTATAGGTTGTCTTTTCACTTTCTTAATAGTATCCTGTAGAAAACAAAAGTTTTTAATTTTGTGATGTCTAGTTTATCTTTCATTTTCTATAGTTTCTGGTGCTATTCCAGTGTCACATCTGAGAAATTATTGCCTAATCAGATGTCATAAAGATTTACATCTAGGTTTTCTTCTAAGAGTTTTGTAGTTATAGGTCTCACATTCATGTGCTTTGATTCTGAATTAATTTTTGTATGTGGTTTGATATAAGACTCCAACTTCATTTTTAGCATGTGGAAATCCAGTTGTCTCAGAACCATCTATTGATGAAATTATTCTCCCACCCCCCCCCCCATTGAATTATCTTTGGCACCTTTGTTGAAAATCAGTTGCCAACAAAACCCAATTGTATGGGTTTATGAAATAGAACTGACAGTACCCAAAAAAATTAATAATAATAATTAATTAATTAATAATTAATGATGTAGTACCCAAAAAAAACAATTAATAATTTTGTGTCATGTTGTCATTGGAAAGAGACCTCAGCTCAGTCTGGGTGGGTTCTTAATTTTGTTACTGAAGAAAATTCCAGGATGCACTAAAAGCAAGGCACAGAAATTTATTTAAGAACAACAGAGGTGTACACATTCCAGAGTAGGGTGCCCTTCACTTCTCAGAGATGAGTGCTACATCCTGAGTCAAGCTCTCTAATAATATATATATAATTTTTCTGGGAACAAGCACTTTTGAAAATAAAGGCCCATGACAATCATTTGCTATTTGGAGATCAGAATGTTTCTCTGTTATTATGTAATCAAGCCATAAATAATTTATAGGCATATTGTGTAAGTTTTTGAATCTCGTGACATTTAAATTAATTTTGTATTTGTTCTTGTTGGCCTAAGCATAATTGGAGGTTTCGTTCATCTGACTGAAGGGACAAGTATGACTGGTCATACTCATAGATCCAAGTCTCCATACTAAGACGTTCTTGTTCTTTTTCTTTTCCCAAAAGCCCACCTACTCATATCTCAGTATGAATGTATTAATTAAAAATTACAGCTTAGGGGCTGAGGTTGTGACTCAGTGATAGAGTGCTTGCCTAGCATGGGTGAGGCACTGGGTCCGATCCTCAGCACCACATAAAGATAAATACCATGTATTGTGTCCAGCCAAAATTTTTAAAAATTACAGCTTGGAAGCCTGAGGTAGGAGGATCATAAGTTCAAAGCCAGCCTCAGCAAAAGCAAGGTACTAATTTATTTAGACCCTGTCTCTAAATAAAATACAAAATAGGGCTGGGGATGTGGCTCAAGGATTGAGTGTCCTTGAGTTCAATTTCTAGTATCAAAAAAAAAAAATTAATAAAATTTTTAAAAAATTATAAACTGTGTCTACAATTTATTCCTTTAATTTCTTTCCAACTTGCTCTTTCAGGAAAGTGTGCTGTGTTGTCATTCAAGGACTTCCTCTCCTGCAGGCCAACTGAAATACCAGAAAATGACATTCTGCTTTGTGAGAGTCGCTACAATGAGAGTGACAAGCAGATGAAGAAATTCAAGGGACTGAAGAGGTTTTCGCTCTCTGCTAAAGTGGTAGATGATGAAATTTACTACTTCAGGTGACTTTTTTTTTTTTTTTTTTTTTTGTACTAGGGATCAAACCTAATGGCTCAGGGGTGCATAACCACTGAGCCACATCGCCAGCCCTTTTTATTATTTTGAGATGGGGTCTTGCTAAATTGCTGAGGCTGGCTTTGAACTTTCGATCCTCCTGCCTCAGCCTCCTGAGCCGGTGAGATTACAGGAATCTGCCACCATTCCCAACCTGGTAGATCTTAAAAAACGAAGGGAGAAAGAATATTTCAGGGGCTGGGATTGTGGCTAAGCAGTAGAGCACTTGCCTAGCAAGTGTGAGGTGCTGGGTTTGATCCTCAGCACCACATAAAGATAAATAAATAAAAATAAAGGTATTGTGTCCAACTAAAACTAAAAAAAAAGAAAAAACTTAATTCATATCAAAATAGTATAGCCCAGTGTTTTGAGTTTCTTAAAATTTGGTCTTAGAGCAGTATACATTTCAAATAGAAAATATTAATTCAGTTAAATATGAAAAGAAAAGCTTTATAATCTGCTAGGACCCATTAACTGCTCTAATAGTGTCCTTGTAGCTGCCAATAATTATAAAATGAAGGCAGAAGAAGTTGCTTCATATGCTCTCCAAGGAGAGTGCTCCATTCCACAGATTATGAGGACTTTTTCTGCCATGTATAGAAAACTGGTTTTGACTTTGAGCAAAATGCTTCTGTGGGTGTTCCATGGGATCCTTCAAAAACAAGCTTTTCTAAGTAGAAGTGACTTCATAAATGCTATTAAATTCCTTTACTGCCTTTAAAGTATACACTGCAGATTGCACAAGTCACAATAAGTGACTTATTAAAAATCGATTGATTGATTGATTGAAGTACTAGAGATCAAACTCAGGGACACCCTATACTGAACCACATACTTAGCCTGTTTTATTTTTTATTTTGAGTCAGAGTCTTGCCCAGGCTGGCCTCAAACTTAAAATCTTCCTGCCCAGCCTCCTGAGTAGCTGTGATTATAGGTGAGCATCACTGTGCCCACCTGACTGTTTTATTTTTTTTAATGTTGCTTCTTTCAGAAAACCAATTGTTCCTCAGAAAGAGCCCTCACCTTTGTTGGAAAAGAAGATCCAATTGTTAGAAGCTAAATTTGCTGAGTTAGAAGGTGGAGATGAGGATGTTGAAGAGATGGGAGAAGAAGATAGTGAGGTCATTGAACCTCCTTCTCTACCTCAGCTTCAGACTCCCCTGTCCAGTGAACTGGACCTCATGCCCTACACACCCCCACAGGTAAAGGTGACACACATTCCTTTTACTTGTCTTGTTCTCAAGTTTGGTTTGCAGCTGGCACAAACCAAATTAAGGAGACATCCAGCCCTTCCATATATGAACCTCTACCTAGAATTCTACAGGGAGGGAAAAAAAAAAAGATTTTTTTTTCTTTTATTTATTTATTTGTTTGTTTTGTTTATTATAAGTAGTCAAACACAATACTTTTATTTTATTTATTTTTATGTGGTGCTGAGGACTGAACCCAGGGCCTCACATGTGCTAGGCGAGCATTCTACCGCTGAGCCACAACCCCAGCCCCAGATTTTTTTCTTTATCAGTACCTTGGATTTAATTGTTTATATATTTATTTTTAATTGACAGAACATTTGTATTTATCATGTCATTAAGCTGTTAATAATTTAAATCTTCTTTGAGTTTTATTTAACTTGTTTAATAGCAAGTTCAATTAGAAGGCTCTCCTTGCTTTCTATTAAAGAAAAGCAGTAAAGGAATGGTATCATCCTATTATTCTTAAGCTTTCATTGTTCTTATTCTCTTGGGTTTTGTTTGTTTACAGTTCTGGGAATTGAACTCAGAGACTCATGCACTAGGCAAAGATGCTACCATTGTAATACATACTCAGCCCTTTTTCAGTTTTATTTAATATAGGGTCTCACTGAGTTGCCCAGACTGGCCTGGAACCCTTGATCTTCCTGCCTTGGCCTCTGGAGGAGCTGGGATTACAGGCGTATGCCCCTGTGCCTAGCCCACTGCCCAAATCTTTTAAATCTCTCCCTCCTTAGAACCTCATCTTTGGCTGAGGTGATTCCTGTTGGTATTTTTTTCTCATTCAGAATTTTCTCAAGCTTAATTATGAGGTCATCACTAGAGATTGCAGTCATGGAATTCGGTGAAACTTTGATTTATTTCTTACATGGTAAGAGGCAAGAAAGAGGTATGTTTTGACCAAGAAAATGGCCAGCTACAAACTGTGCTATAAAACAGTAACTTTTGGATCACATGTTCCTGGCTTCCAGAAACTCTGAGCGGTTAATTAAATGCAATGTTCTGATGCCTATAAGAGTTTTCTGTCTTACAGTCTACCCCAAAGTCTGCCAAAGGCAGTGCAAAGAAGGAAGGCTCCAAACGGAAAATCAACATGAGTGGCTACATCCTGTTCAGCAGTGAGATGAGAGCTGTGATTAAGGCCCAGCACCCAGACTACTCTTTTGGGGAGCTCAGCCGACTGGTGGGGACAGAGTGGAGAAACCTTGAGACAGCCAAGAAGGCAGAATATGAAGGTAAATAGGGACTAGGCACAACTGTCTCAGCCTTTGAAGCAAGGGGGTGTTTTCAGGAATGCACGTGCATAGACAGGTTTTACTCTCTTGTTCTTGCCACACACACATGAACCTTGTATTGGGGACTATTCCTGATGATAAACAGCAGAATAGATGCCAGTCTTGTTCTGACTAGGCAGATTGCTGCCCCTGACTTGGCCTCTGATCCTAGTATTGTCCCCTCCCCAAATTTCTCAAAAAAAATATTTTTACTATTAAAAATTGCATGATTTTCTTTCATTGAGCTCTGTAAGCACCCAACATATGTTGAGCTGGGGAATGACTGTATGATGATGTTAAATATAATTTTGATAAAAATTCATCCTAAAGGGGACTTTTGAAATCAGTGATCTTCTGTTTCTTGGTATGTTTAAACTCTCCGCTAAGGCTTGACTGAAGCACTTAATTTGCTAGGCAACTTGTGACCGGTGCTGTATTCATAGCTATCGTTAAGGCATTTGGGATCTCTTTGAGTTCCACTGCCTTTATTTTCTTTTTACTCTATAATTATATCACTTTGAGCCATGAGCTATGTATCATTCAAGGATTTGGTGGTTCTTAGTCATTAGGAACAAATATTTGAGAGAGATTTTTGGTGTTTTGGATGTTTTGTTATTATTATTGTTTTTAATATTAGGCATGGCTTTGATAAAGAAATTAATACTAAATATTAGGTTAGGCAGGACTTTGTACCTTTGAGCTATATTTTTTTCCATTTAGAATTTTATATAGAATTTTGATAGTTTAGAGCCATCCTCTTGTAATGATCAAACATTAGTCTTTTTGGCTAACTCCAGCAAATATAAATTAAATGTTAAGGCTGCCCTCTTTATTGAAGTTTATGAGTCTTCAAAGAAACTCTTTAAAAAAGTTTTGTTCCTTTCATTTGTGACAATTGATTATTATAAAATTAACTGGCAGGCTTCTTTAAGGATCTTCTGCAGAAGCCTAATCCTGCAAGATAATCAGAAAGCATTTTGTGGCAAAACCAATTTGAGCAACATTCCAAGCTCTTTATCTTCGAAACTTAAAGTGCATTTTCCTAGTTAGTCTGTAAGACCATTTTCCTAAGTTAGTCTCTAAAGATCCTGATTTTTATTATCTGGCATTTTCTGAAATTTGACCAGGAATTTGTGTACTACCTATTAATATCCTGAAGAACTATTCTTTAAATCCTAGTGAGTTCTGTAAGAATCTAGAGCTTTGATATTTCTGCCTTAGTGCAAATCAAGACCAAGTACATCACTAAGATGAAGGAGTGTTGGAAATTAAGCTAATATGGGTATAAAACCAGTTCCAAGGCAAATAAAGCCAGGACTGAGTGACTGGTTACTTAGGTGTGAATAAGATGTGGAGATAATGTAAAGATAGAAACACTGGTGCAGGGAGGAAGAGGTTGATGGCTTTTAGAAAGTTCTTATACTCAAATAGGGATCTCAAGTTTAGGAAGAACCTAGTGCAGGTGAATTATGTGACTATGAGTCTTACCTAAGACTCTGAACTTTTGGTCTCCCCACCCAATGAACTCAAAACCCAGAGTTAGGAGTTTGACTGGCTTAGTTGTAATGATTCTTTTTTTTCCAGGACAGCCCAAATGAACTTCTCCCACAGAGATCCAACAGATAGTCACAATATTTGATGCACAGGCCTGGATTTGTTTTTCAAACTTTTTAAATTTTTATTTATTTATTCATTTGCTTGTTTGGTTGTTTATTTATTTTGCTCTCCCATTTTACCATGTCCTTTGTATAATGAAAATACTAGAATTTAACATGGAGGTGTAGATCATCAATGGTTTTTTTTTATTGCTAGTTCAAGGAAATAGGTTGTTCAAATGGCCTTTATCAACCTCATGCTGGTGTTCTCAGTTTGCGGAGGGTGTGTGAAATTGGGAGTGTTAGTGAGTGGTAATAAGTCTCTGTAGGCAACTCTTGTCTCAGCCAGCGGCCTTTGACTTGCTTGACTTTCCCATTCTTTACCCTAAAGGAAAACTGGAGCTGTTGCTTCTCAATTTCTCTTTAAAGCTATATGACCTTGAGCTCTTTTCCCCTCCTCAGATCAGTAGTATCCTTTTGAATTCCATGTTTTGGAGTATTAGTGTGTGGCAGTTGACTGTGATTATCAGGAGTGGGGGTCATGGTTTGTTGGTTCTCTGTATCCTTGAACAAGTGACTACCTGTCTCCCATCCTCCATTTGCCCATCTGAAGAGTGGAGAGCATTTGCTATTTATGAATAGTGAAACAGAATAAACTGTGTATGGTGGGAACTTTGGGACTACTTCTCCAGGAAGGATCCAGCCTGTTAGGCTAGGAACATGACTGTTGGGTTTGCTGGCTCTGGAGATGCAGAGAAGTGGGGGATAGGGGGACAGGTAACAGTCCAGCCCAGAAATACCACAGGCAAATACTTCTCTTGCATTGTGGATTCTGTAATTCTTGCTGATTTAGGATGATTTATGGTCAGCTTTGAACTACTCAGCTTTAGGAAACCTGATTCTTTTAGAACATCGTCCATTGCTACGTACATTTATATATTAATTACCTGCTTCTGATTATTGTAGCCTGGAGTATCATACATTTTTTTCTCCCTGGGATTTATTAAGCGTGACCTCTTTGGTTCATTAGAATATAGAAATTAGCTGTTTACTTTCCCTAAAACAGGCAGTAAGCTACTTTTCCCTTACAGAGTTAATTTTCTTCAGCTGCTAAACCTATGATACTAATGATAAAGAGTCCTCAATCTCAGTAAAATTGAGTAAAATGGAATCAGGAAAATATAGTAAGTAACAATTGTGCCAAAAATTATAATGGGCCATGGAATTGCTTCATGTTGAAATTATAAATAATCTGTAATGCTATTAATACTAGAATAATGGTAGCGCTTCTCATCTTCAGGGTGCCTCGTGAGATTAACCACGGTGGTTACGCTGGTGATGTGTTTAAATAAAATCTGTGCTTTCTGAATGTGTGTTGCAGTCTTAACATTCTTGAAATCTTTGCAGACCAGTTCTCAAGATGGGATAGGAAAGCTGGATTCTAGGTTACCAAGTGAAATCGGCCCGACTCCTCCTGTGTTGAGACTAGTCATCTACTGTTCCTTCCATTGAGACAGAACTGTTGCCTGTGTTTTTACTAGTCCTGTTGAATGCAATGGATGGTATTTTGAATTCCTGGGTTAAAAACAGAATTGAAAATCTGAAATGCCTTTACAGAGCGGGCAGCTAAAGTTGCTGAGCAGCAGGAGAGAGAGCGAGCAGCACAGCAACAACAGCCGAGTGCTTCTCCCCGAGCAGGCACCCCTGTGGGGGCTCTCATGGGGGTGGTGCCACCACCAACACCAATGGGGATGCTCAATCAGCAGTTGACACCTGTTGCAGGTAAAAACAGGAGCTAAGACCATTTTTTTTCCACTTTAAGAAATTCCTTCATTTTTTTTTTTTTCTCCAAGAGGAGTAGGCCGCAGTCTGTAGCCTTTTCTCATGACAGATTCAAAGTTTGAAATCATCCATGTTGTCCTGTATTGCCTTTCCCATATGGGCAATGCTTTCCCTGTGCCCCAGAAATGGGCCCTGGGCCCACCCCTGGGACCTAGTAGGGAGCAGCTCTTCCCTGGCTGTGGGCATGGTCTGGTGATATTCTCACCCTAGACTGTTCTTGATAAAACACTACAGTAGAAAATATAAATAGACCCTAAGTTATATTCTAGAGAACTCCCAAGAGAAAACACAAAGCCAGTCTTTGGGTTGTGTTGATATTCTGTCTCATGCCAGTATTCAGTTCGCCTTGTTCTGCTGCAGCCATCCTTTAAAGGCTGACCATTTAAAAGGATTTTTGACAATGAATTGTAAATCCTTTCTTGGTCACCAATGTGCATGACTGCTAAATAGAATACAAAGTCCTTATTCAATTCATTGTGCCCACTCTGTAATGCTTTTCTATTTAATTACATTAAACTGCATTTTCTGTTAGTATCCCAGTCACATATTTAAACCAAAAGCAAAAAGAAAATGATGAATGTGGTTTGCTTGTGTGTGTTGTCTTTGGTTCTGGTAGCCTTAGCAAATCTGACTATTCTTGATTGAATATCTTTGTCTGACATGTCTCCAATGAGAAGCCTGTAGACCACCTCTCGGGCCCCTCCTTTGTGATCTCTCCAAGTCTGGTGAGATCTGTATGTGCCACCTGTGTTTCTTCTCAAGTAGTCTGAACTCTTTCACAGGGAACCCAAGACAGTGTTGTTCAAGGCAGGTTCATTGAGATGCTGTTTTTGTTTTGCTTTATTTTTGTTTTTTTGTTTTTGCTTTTTAAGGAAGAGTAGCATAGGTTAACTTTTCCATTGTTGCTCCTAACTTTTGTGATGGCAAGTTCTCAAATGCGCTGTCGCTGAACTCAGCAGTTGCACTCGCCAAAGCATATCTGAATCATGGCTGTCAGTACTTTCAGTGTAACTGATGTTGATCTAACAAATCTCATAATCGCCTGCTCTATTCCATGGCCCATTTTGGTTAATGGGGTTCCAGAAGTTTTTATAAATCAGGCCTTGAACATGGGGACTTTGGAAGTTAGAATTCCCTCATTGACATCCTGTTTTGTTCTATTTGATGTGATATTGTGGCACTGTGCCCTTGACTACAAAACCCAGGGACATATTTACAAAATGAATACAAACAGCTCAAAACATTTAAAAAAAAAAAAACAGCAGCTGCAGCATTTTAGCTCCCTGTTAGGGAATAACATCATAGAGCTCTGTGGGTGAGAACCTTGGTCCCTCTAGAAAGCCCCGACTCCATTATTAAGGGTGTGTTGCCCAGACTTCTGGGTGTTGGGAGTGAAGGGCAAGCATTCTGGATGGTAAGCAGTCTTTGGTCCACAGTGGGAACTTTGAAGCTAAGAGGGTGATTTTTCACGGGTTTACAGGTTGCTGAGGGCCTGAGTCTTAGCCTTGTCAGTGTCTGAAACCAGCTTTGCTTACAAGCATTGAAGCTCATTTGAACACATGTGACTGGGATAATAAATGCCAAAGTACAGTTTAATGAAGACAATTGTCATGTCTTTCAGTTCTTAATCTTCAATCACAGCCTGTGAAGGCTGCGTTCAGATGGGCTTTTGTAATTGAAAGCAAAGCCTCCTAACATTCTTAAATTTCTCACCTACTTATCCCTAAAAACTATACCTTGTGGTGTGGTTTAAAGGCAGTTTGGTAGCATTGGATCTCCTCATGTTTAGATGATGGCGTCTATTCAAAAGTACTTTTTACTCTCTGAACTCTTTAACAAATGAAACTCGTCCTGTTTCATGTATAGAAATATTATTTTAAGTTTGTTTTATTGGTTTGTATAATTGTAAGTTTTTCAGTCAGTTTTATATATGACTAAGGAAACAAAGTAGTCAATCTCAAGATTTTCAGTGATGTCATAGCTTTAAAAGACTGAACTTTTTATAAATAAATACTTTTGAATAATTCCTAAGGAAAAGTCAGAATGAAATTCTCAGAATCTGGAGTTTTCCACTGTTTCCCATAGTGCCTCTACAAAGAGTATTGAATAAAAACTAGGCTTGGCACTAGTCCCTTAACTCTCCCTTTGCAAGAAGATATGATCAAGTGACTGCACTTCAGGGGAAGCTTTTCAAAATTCTGTTCATCATGATCATTACAAATCCCAGAAAAGTCAAGTTGTTTTTCTTGTTTAAAAAAAATGCTATGTAATCTTAAAGGTTTTTTTGATAGGGAGTCCTTGACATTTGAAAATATTTTATTTTCACCCTTTTTTGCCAAAAATACTTGTTTACTGCAACTCTTCCCTAGCCAGCAGAAGATATTTGTTCTGTGAAGGTATGCTCTGAAAATAAAGGAACAAAAGCCTCTGTGAACAGAAATTCTATACCTTGATTAAAATGCTCCCTGTTAACTGAAGGTTTATATGACGACATTTGTGAGCTTGGAGACAGTGATGACAATTGGCATTTTCTCATGTCAGCAGAGCCTGATTCTCCAGCCATACCTCTGCATGTAGGTTTCTGAGTGCCCCCGAGCTTTGGTTGGCTTGGGAGGATTTAGATTTTTTTTTAAAAAAAACAAGTTTTGAGGTCTAAAGATGAAATATCATTCATTGTGATGCCTCTTAGAAACTTTTCCCCAGCTCAAACCCTAGCACAATTCATTCTTACCTGCAGTGGTGGGGCTAGAAGGGAGAAGGAGTAGATGTAAAAGCCTTGAAAAATTCCTGCCCCCAAGCTGGAGAACCATGCTTTCTGATCAGGACTCTGCACTTCATTTCCCTCCATTCTGATTTCTCCTCATGGGTACCCATGATAAGCATATGAGTGTGGACAGAGTGGAGTGATGGGGTATGTACTGTTCAATTAGAGTTGCAGTCAGCAGAACTGGTCACTCTCCTTGAACAGCTTGCAGTAATTTGGACTTTGGGAAGGCTGTTACTAGAACTCCTCTTCATTATTATTTAAGTGAAAACATAGCATATTTATTCCAGTGAAAATAACTACAAACAATAATGTACTAAGTACTAATTCATCTAGAAATGTGGGGTTTCATATGTGTAGCTTTTTATTTTGTTCATTATTGCAACAAAATAATTGCACTAATTACTGTTATATCATGCAGTACTAAGGGTGCTTTATTCGTTGATAGTGCATGTGGGGGGTTGTTATTACTTAGCTCATGTTGCATGTTAATGATGCATGTCTGAAATTTGTTGTGTCCTTCAAGGCATGATGGGTGGCTATCCGCCAGGCCTTCCACCTTTGCAGGGCCCAGTTGATGGCCTTGTTAGCATGGGCAGCATGCAGCCACTTCACCCTGGGGGGCCTCCACCCCACCATCTTCCGCCAGGTGTGCCCGGCCTCCCGGGCATCCCACCACCGGGTAAGAACTTCATCCTCATTCACTCATTAATCTCATCTTCGTATTCTCTTTTTCCTCCCTCAGCCAGTTCTTCCAGGAGACACCTGCTGCCCACTATGGCCAGGCTTCCCTCACTGAGTACCCCAGAGCTGTCAGCAACAGGGCCTAGAACGTGTTAAGCAGGTGGCACAGCACCTGTGCCCTTGTGGACCTGGCTGCCTGACAGTAGCACAGGGTGCAAGAAGGCAAAAGCCAGACTCAGCAGACCAAGAGGCAGGACAAATACTCAAATAATACAACATATGCCAAAAAGCCAGCCAGCCAGCCTAGAAATCTTGCACCCTCTGATCAGGGAATGAAGTTTCCCAGATTGCTAGCTCAGGGTCATATTAAAATGCTTTTTTCATCTGAATGCATTTTTTCATCTAGTGCAATTCTTACCTCACATGGTCTTCTGTGTAGAGTTCATCTCCTCATCAAACAACCCTGCTAAGGGGATTGTAGAGTTCCAAATACTCTTCAGAAATCCTCCCCTCACTGTCTTGGGAACAAAAAGGAAGGAGGGAAATAAATTTGCATTTAATTTTCTGTATCTGAGTCCCTTAAGAAGCATGACATAACATTTTTAAAGAACAGCGTAGCCCACCCTAGTAAACACTGATTTGTCTGTCAGCAGAAGTTCTTACATGTATAGTATATAAATGGAGCCCAGAAGTAGCTACATTTAGTTTCACTTTATAATGAATTAGCAAGCTGATTATTTTAAAGAAAAAGGAAAATTGTAGCTTCTCATATTGCTATCATATGCAAAAGAACTGACTCTTGGCTATAATCTATTAGAAGGAATGTGGCCTTTAGATAACTTGGAATAGTATTTGCTCCATTATCTAAGATAATCGGGTAAGAGCCCAACCCAGATAAAATGTGGTTGGAAACTTATCAGGTTTGCTTATACCAACCAGTCTTGGACCTAGCGAACATAGAGTTTTGCAGGGTCCAAACAATGCTGAAGAGGTTAGATACAGCAGTGTGTTGGGTTAACAAACCTGGTGGCCTGACCTGGAGCCTCCAGCCACACTCTTTCTGAGTACTGCTTAGATAACAGCTATAACTCCACTGAAGTATTTTTCCACATGTTCCTAGAGGAGGAAATGTTTTTGGAGGTAGGTGTTTCTCTCTGGAAATGGTGACCTATTGTGTGAATTGCTATGGCAGCAGGAGTCAGTCATAAAATAGGTGTTACCCGTGTGGTGGGTGGACTTGGCCTTAATTCTCTGCCCTCTCACCTTGGCACAGGGTATCTGAGTCAGTGAGACCATGTTGGAGTTGTTCCATTCTAGATGTATGTACTCAATGGGAAGCCATGTCTAAGGCCCTGGGTAGGAGCTGTCTTTTGGTGGGTGTGGGGCATACCTGTTCTCCCATCCCCTCTTTCAGATTCTAAATCACATTTGAAGGAAGCACAACACCCCTGGTTATAGTGAGGGAGACAGGAAAGAACCCCCTTGGTATGTACATGCACATGTCTAATCAGACTTTTAGGAGCCCAGGATTCAGGGAATTCCTGTGGTCACTCAGCTCACATTGTCACTGGCTGCCCCTGGCATGGCAGTTGTAAACAGAGGGAGAAGAGGGGTTTGCTAATTTGTTTGTGCTGCCCTGCAAAGCAATGATGTAGGCAGCTTACGGAGCCCCTTTATGTGTGGAGTCTAAGGTAGGTGAGTATCCTAGAAAAGGGGCTGGGTCTAGTAATATATTGCTGAAGCAGCAGTTTACCCAACACCACCTCTTCATTCATTCACAGATAACCATCAGGATCCTACTGTGATGATCCAGGTACACTTAAGTACTTGAAATATAAAAAATCCCTGCTTTTTAAATGGAAGTTTGATTTTACTTGATTTTTTTTCCTCTTAACATATAAGAGGATGCCTATACTTCCTGGAAGTGGCATTTAACAACTCTGAACCTTAGAATAATGGATTGATTCTGCTTAATCGAAGTGCCAGCATTTTTAATCCAGAGGAACTATAGATTTTGAAGTTAGTTCCTTCTACATAGCCAGCAGGACTTTAAAAATAGCTTAACATGGTTTTAGTTGTGGTTTGTTTGTTTTTTTTTTTTTAATTAATGGATTCTTTTTTTTTTTTTTTAGAGAGAGAGAATTTTTAATATTTATTTTTTAGTTTTCGGCAGACACAACATCTTTGTTTGTATGTGGTGCTGAGGATCGAACCCGGGCCGCACGCATGACAGGCGAGCGCGCTACCACTTGAGCCACATCCCCAGCCCCGCCCGGTTTGTTAGTTTTTAATGAACTGGGTCCCTTGCCAATTTTTATATTTTACCTGAATAGATAAAAATATCCTTAGATACTAAATTTAGGATATGTCATTGTTAACAATTGTGAGCAAACAATTACTAGTGAACATTCAGCAAGGGAAGTTTAATTATTACCAGAGACAGAATAAATATAGTAGGGTCATGAAGTCTTTGTTCTTTTGTCATTTTGCATCTGAAGCAATAGCAGCAAGACTACTCCACTAATACATCATCCATTTTCAGAGTACTGTTCTATCATTAGCTTTAGTGACTCCAGTTAGAACTAGATGCTGATAGTCTGCAAGGAGACAGCAAGGCAGCACCTCCAACCTCTACAAAGCCCAGTTAACTACTTCCACAACCTCTTCTATCATGTCCCTCCTATGTTAGCACTTTGCTTATTGCTGAGCCTGATTTCAATACCATTTCCACAGGCTGCAGTTAGAGAATAATGTGTTGTCGAAAGAAATGTACCTTAAAAATAGAGGTGTATTCTGACTATAACTCACTTACTGAAATACTAGAATTTTATGCAGTGTTCAAATCAATCCTAAACTATGAGTAATGGATGTACATCTGACAAGGTCTACTAGCATTGTGCATTAGGTACCTAGAAACCAAGGAATGCAGATTTTCTATTTGACTCTTGTTCTGGATACTTAGGTTTCCTATCCACACTCAAGGGCAGAGGTGCATAGGTTGGCATTATCAAATGACATCATTTCTTATCAAACAATAGTTTTTTTCATCATCTCAACCCAGAGCCTCTAATTGTATCATTGCATTCTGAATTATAGGTGTGATGAACCAAGGAGTGGCCCCTATGGTAGGGACTCCAGCACCAGGTGGAAGTCCATATGGACAACAGGTGAGCCCCCAGTTTGATTTTCCTAGGACTCAAGAGACTTCTAGACATCTTCCTTCTCAACAATGCAGAGTATCTTTTTGTCTCACCATGTGGTCACATATTCTTTCAGGTGGGAGTTTTAGGGCCTCCAGGACAGCAGGCACCACCTCCATATCCTGGCCCACATCCAACTGGACCTCCTGTTATACAACAGCCAACAACACCCATGTTTGTGGCTCCCCCACCGAAGACCCAGCGACTTCTTCACTCCGAGGCCTACCTGAAATACATTGAGGGACTCAGTGCTGAGTCCAATAGCATTAGCAAATGGGACCAAACTCTAGCAGGTAAGGAGAGTCCTTCTAAATAAGCCTTTGCAAAGTGTGTTCTTCCTCCTCATGATACTGTTAGCTCTTAACAAACACCCTCCACCTTTTGGGGGGGGGGGCATAGGGGAGTACCAAGGATTCAACTCAAGGGCACTTAGCTTCTGAACCACATCCCCAGCCCTTTGAGACAGGGCCTCACCAAGTTGCTGAGGCTGGCGTTGAACTTGCAAGTCTCTTGCCTTAGCCTCTCAAGCCACTGGGATTACAGGTGTCTGCCACTGTGCCCAGCTAGCAGACATCCCTTTTTCTTATACCTGTACAATAAATTATGTCTTAGAATGGCCTAGAACTTCTTTTTACACATTGACATCACACTCTAAAAATGGGTTTTTAAACTAATTTCAAAGCTTTGTTTTGTTTATAAGCATCCCAACTGTCTTTTCAAGTATATTAAATATCTTTCAGGCATTAGTGTAGATGGCAGATTTTTAAAAAGAAAAACATCAAAAACATGTTCCCATTAGTCTGTAAGTTACTTCAATAGACTTAATGTATTTTCAGTACATAGTTTCTACTTATTCTTTATTTTAAACCAAATTTGATAATTTAAGAGTAGAAGGTATGATTTTCCCTTCACATATTTACCTTCTTAGGCACTTTTGTATTAAATGTTTTGTGGGCCAGGCATGGTGGCACATGCCTATAATCCCAGTGGCTCAGGAAGCTGAGGCAGGAGGATTACAAAGCCAGCCTCAGTAACTCAGCAAGGCCCTAAGAAACTTGGCGAGACCCTGTCTCAAAATTAAAGAGAAAGGGGAGCTGGTGAGATGGCTCAGTGGTTAAATGCCCCTGGGTTCATTCCCTTGTACAAAAAAATAAAAAACATTTTTTGTTTTCTGGCGTAATAAACCATCAGCCTTTTAGCCTTTAGAACCAAGAGACTTTTTGTTACCTTAAAATTCCAATTTCTGTTTTCTTTACACTTTAATTTTTAGCTCGAAGACGTGATGTCCATTTGTCAAAAGAACAGGAGAGCCGCCTCCCCTCTCACTGGCTCAAAAGTAAAGGGGCCCACACCACCATGGCAGATGCCCTCTGGCGTCTACGGGATTTGATGCTTCGAGACACCCTCAACATTCGCCAAGCGTACAACCTAGAAAACGTTTAGTAACAACATTATGTTTTGTTTTGTTTTGTTTTTTTATAGAAGCATAAAGAGTTGTGGAACAGTAGCCATTTTAGTTACTGGGGGTGGGGGGAAGGAACAAAGGATGATGATTTTTATTGCATTTTACTGTACATCACAAGGCCATTTTTATATAAGGACACTTTTAATAAGCTATTTCAATTTGGTTTTGTTATATTAAGTTGACTTTATCAAATACACAAAGATTTTTTGGCATATGTTTCCTTTGTTTAAAACCAGTTTCATAATTGGTTGTATATGTAGACTTGGAGTTTTATCTTTTTACTTGTTGTGATGGGACTGAAACCATCCAAGGTTTTGTCTTGGCTTGGGGTTTTGGGGGGTTTTTGTTTTGTTTTGTTTGGGATTTGTTTTGTTTTGTTTTGTTTTTTACAAAAGAAAAAAATGAAAAAAAAACACAAGAGTTTACAGATTAGTTTAAGTTGACAATGAAATGTGAAGTTGGTCCTAGTTTACATCTTAGAGAGGGTAGCGTGTTTGTATATGTTTCATGTGCCTGAATATCTTAAGCCACTTTCCCAAAAAGCTGTTTCTTACAAGTAAAGTGCTTTCTTTGAAAGGTTGTTTAGATTATGGGTGTTTGAGAGACATGGCACATTTGCTCTGTTAACTCAGAGGCTCACTATAGAAATCTGTGGTCAATGTTGTGTGTCCACCCACAGCCTGTGTGCCTCCCAAATTCCTGGAGGGAATGCAGTTTTTCTTGTGCCGAGTTAGACATCTATGGTGTCAAGTGGTTTTGCAGAACATGTTCATAGCCCTGAATTATATCTAGTCTTGGCAGGTAAGTTTAAGGGTACTTTTGATCTGTTTCTAATGAATTTGCAACTTATGCCTATATATGTTAGATGAGTTTGAAATTTCAAATCTATTACATTGAAAACTTCAAAGTTCATCTTGAGAAAAGCATAGAGGTATGCATGGAGGTGATTTATTTTTAAGCATAACACATAACATAAGGAAGGAAGTGTGTAATTGGATCTGAGCTGTGTCATGAGCATAATTGTGACATACGGTAGATTACCTGCACTTGCAAATGTTTCATAGTCATTGTTTCTTTATTATCAGTTGTGGCATTTTTTTTTTCTTCTAAGTTTCAGGGTTGTAATTCTCAATCAGAAATTTATTTCTTCCTAAAATATGTTTTTCAATTTAGCTTGTGCTTTTGAATTATAGGAGAAGGGAATCATAATTTAAGAAAAATGCTCACTAAAGAGACCATTATGGATCCCAAACACTTGGGTTTGGTGACCTCGTCTTTCTTATATGGCCCTAGAATAAACATTTGGAGGCAGCATATGCTGCTTAGATGGTAGGAAACTGCAAACATGGAACATTACTTCACTTGGTGGTGTGTTTTTGAAACCTGCTTTATTGTAACAGGATGGTTGCATTGTCAAGGTGAAGCTTCCACACTGCTGTTTGTAAGTTGAGAGAGGGTACTTTTTTCCTTTTAATCTGCTCTGAATCAATACCCAGATGTTTAATTACCATACTTAATAAATCATGAGGGCAAAAGATTATAGAATGGAAAAAGTCTGTTGTATCTAGATAATTACAAGGAGGCCCTTGTAATTTAATTGCCATTAGTCAACCACTGGATCTCAGTTTGCATCAAGTATTTTAAATAATTTTGAATTTTAAAAAATATATTGCAGTAGTATTTCAGTACCTTATTGTTAAACTGAATCAGATAAAGAAATCTCCAATTCCTGGTTATTTCGACCATTGAATCATCATGGACTGTGTAATGCAATCAGATTCTTTTCTTTTTAGACATCCTTGAATTACACCAAAGAACCTGAAACTTAATTTTGGTTAAATTATTTATTTATTTCATACATTCATTTTATTTCCCTTTTTAAGGTCTGGATGAGACTTTTTGGGGGAACTTCTAAAAACTCTTCACTGTGGGCCACAGGGGCACTTAGAAACAGAGCGCTCCTCCTCCAGGCTCCTTCCCAGTACCTTAGGAGCTCCTTAAGGCAGTGCAGAGCCAGCCCAGGGTGCCAATAGGCAGGCCCTAATTAAGTTTAAAAATAAAATAAACTATTTATTTTAGAATCATGTCTTTCTATGTACTAACTTGGAGAATATCAGTTAATATTTAGAATATAAGATTTGAGGTGAACCATCTTCCAAAAAAGAAAAATAAAAAAGTCCTGACATAAGAAAGTACAGGTAAACAGTACATCTTTTCTCCCATGAGTTTTAGGAACTGTAGTAATGTGGCTTAGAAAGTATAATGACCTAAATGTTTTTAAAATGTAAGTTCCTGTGGAGAAGAACTTTGTTCATTTGGAGGGAGGGGCCTATAGATTTAAAATAGAATGTTTGTCAGCTGATTTAAAAGGCCTTTAATTGATATTTTTTTTAACTCACCCTCCTCTTCCGATGAGGAAGAATTGAGGGGAGGACAGTTACTTGTGTAAAATCCCCCAAATTGATGGTATTAACTTCTCAGCTTGAACCTTTCCAGACCTGATTAAAATTTGGTTTATTCTAATTTCTGTATCATATCATCATCTGAGGTTTAAGTGGTTACTAGTCTTATAACATGTATGTATCATATGTTTGTTCATTTAAAGCTTTTTAATCCAAATAAAAATGGAGTTTGCAAAGTGATTTGGATTAACCAAGTTTGGTTGTTCTGTTAAAGCTGTGTCACATGTTAGTTTTGAGCAGATTGAAGAAAAGCAATCCTGCAAGCCCCAATTTCATGCTGATGAGGATATGACTGCCAAGTGGAAATGCAAAGTCATTATGCAACCCCCTGGTTCAGGGTTCAGGCTGCATTTCCACAGATGCCAGATGTATTCAGACTGCAGCATGAAGTGCCCCATACCATGTCATACCCTTTGGGTAGCAGTCAAGGAATTCCTAGCACTCCTCAGGATGGGCAGAAATGCAGATTGAAATTGAAGAGCACGTTTCTGAGAGCAGAAGGTGAGGGAAGCGTAAGTTCTAAAAATATGACTGTGCTTTTAATAGAAAATATTGGTTAAAAAAATAAACTATTCTCTCAGTATCCCTTCTGTTCTGAGTATAGAGTGGACTCCCATCTGTGACCATGAGCATATTTTGAAAGATCACTGATGTATAAACACCCCAGCTGAGCACTGTGAGCAAAAAGTTTCAAATATTACTCTTCCTTTTTTTTGCTTAGAAGTATGCCAGGTCAGCTAAATGCAAGAAAACTCAATACTAAACAAACGAAGACTGTTCTTTTTTCCCATTTTGGGTATTTGTAGTATTCGTGTCTTGGGGGTTGCACATAAATGTGGCAAGAAACTCCAAATTTAAAATATATATGTAGTCTAAGTACTGATACTGCTTGACTGGGAGAGAAATTGATTTAGAAAACACCATAGTACAAGAGTTAAATTTTTCTCAAGAGAGGTAGCTCAGCTGGACAAAGTGGCACACATCTATGTTCTCAACAACTGATGATGCTGAGGCAAGGGCATTGCAAGTTTGAGGCCAGCCTCAGCAACACAGCAAATCCCTGTCTCAAAAAAATAGGGATGTAACTCAGTGTTAAAGTGCCCCAGGGTTCAATCCCCAGTACCACCAAAATAGAAAAAAAGAGAGGTAACTAAGTGTGAAGAATTTGTACAAAAAAAAAAAGAGGTCCAAGATGATTAAGTCAAAACATCAAAGATTTAGGTAAGGCTTCCAAAATAGAACTGCCAGATGGGACAAAAATAACCCTCTTTTATTTACCATTCACCTTATTTTTTTTATCAATTCAGATGATAAAGTGAAGCTTTAAAACTCATGATCTTTTCCCCTTAACATAGTGGAGCAGTGGAGATAGATTTCTAGCAATAAATGCTAGAAAAAGTACTGTAGTTCTTAATGTTTGAAACATAAGTTTTTAAAATTTTTGGCCTTCTAGTTCACACTAGGGGATACTACCATTGTACAATCAGCATATAAAAACACTGGGTTTCTTTTCGTTTAAATGTCTTTAAGTCAGGTAGAGTCAATATTCCTAGGGAGAGTATTAAAAAGATTTTTTGAGGTGACTGGGGGTGTAGCTCAGGTGAGCGCTTGCTTCCTATGCACAAGGCCCTGGGTTTGCTCCCAGCACCCCAATGCTGAAGAGTAAAAAGCTTGCATCTTGATCAACAAAGGTGAGTTCTTATAGCATCCAAAATAACGTGCTCTGAAAATGGGTCTTAAATACAGTCATTGCTTTACTAGTCTACCTGCCTTGAAATCGGGCATTATCCTGACATTTTCAAAGTTTGTTTTCCTATAATAAATCAGCATTCTGTTGGGTGTGGTGCAGGAGGACTGCAAGTTCAAAGCCAGGCATGGCCACTTAGCAAGATCTGAAGTAACTTATAAAGGACCTATCTCAAAATAAGTAAAAGTGGGGATGTAGCTTCTGGTAAAACACCCCTGGATTCAATCCCAACACCACAATAAAATAAATTACTCCAACAGGAAGTCACTTTTCTAGGAAAACCCTTGAGAAGAATAGCACAGAACTAATGATTGGGGGAAAAGTAGGGGTTAAGCCAGTTAAGGATTACTATAGACAGAAGCTGAGGAATGGTTTTATTGGCATTTATTGGTCTTTATAAAAGACTTGAGTGTTACATATTCTCTATATGTATCAAATATACTTCTAAAACTGGGAGTGTGTGAGAGGAAATACAGAATGTGGCTGTGTCGCTGAGAATCATACAGTTTATGCAGCAGTTCAATCACTAGTGTCAGGTTCATCACACTCCAGATGACACAACTGGGTAGGGGATTGTATGCAATACTCTACCTGATAGTGTTGGTCATTACTGGCCTTCACACTTAAGCCACCTCCCAGTGGAGATGCTGAACTCATAGGTAATCTGTGATGAGATCTGAGTAGTGATTCTTTATTTCCCAACATTTGTTCCAATATAAGATGACAAGCATGACTAGGAAAAAAATCTCTTAAAAAAAAAATGCAGGAGACATTTGTGCCAGAGATAATTAACTTTATTCCCTGTGGCCCTTGGCGTCAGCTTCTTTGTTCTGTCACAAAAGTTAGAAACTTTTGAAACTCAGTCTTCTTTAGAATATAGGTATTTTCTTATTTGCTAAGATATTGGATGTAGTTATCCAGGCATGTAAATATGCCTTTACTTCTTCCACCAGTGACCCAAACTTGTGCTAAATGGCATTGCCATATTCTCACTCAGTAGACTGCACCTCTGATCTGGATCAACTCTGTAGTTTCCCTGTCTTATGGGAGGGAGCAGTTCTCTATCTTTAGCAGCTGAATGAAAGAACAGCACTTTGATCATCAAGGGGCATGAATCATGGAGTCCTGCTTTCCTGTGCAAGGGAGTTCATAAGAGCACTAATAGCAATTAGTGTGTCAGGAATTCCCACTACCCTCCTGAAGAGTTTATAAACTGGTAGCAGACAGAAATGTAATCTGCACAATTTTCCTAGTTTAGGTGACCATAACAATGAAGATCTTTTATGTTCATGACTTAATTTTAATTCTGCAACGAAAGGTTACCACCAAGCATGGTCTCTAATATCAGCAACTCCAGAAGCTGAGGCAGGAGGATCAAAAGTTCAAGGCCAGTCTCAGCAACTCCATGAGGCCCTATCTCGAAATAAAAAATGAAAAGGGCTAGGGATGTAGATCAGTAGCACCCCTGGAGGTGGGGAATTGGGTTTTTTGTTTTGTTTAAAAAACAAAGAGCTTCACAAATAATTCAAACTGTACTGAAAAGCATCCTGGTTGCTGTATTCAAGAAATATTTCACAGGGTGAGGGGATGTAGCTCAGTGATAATACTTTCCTCTAGCATGTGTAAGGCCCTGGGTTTGATCCTCAGAACTGCAAAAAAAGAAAGTAGAAAAACATTTTATGGTACATGCCAATACTCAGGAGGCTGAAGCAGGCAGATCACAAGCCTCAACAATTTAGTCTCAAGAAGGGCCGGGTTGCCAGAGGCAGTGACATAGGCATGTAATCTCAGTGGCTTGGGGAGGCTAAAGCAGGAAGATGACAAGTTCAAAGCCAGCCTCAGCAATTTAGCAAGACCCTGTCTCAAAATAAAAAGGGCTTGGGTAAATGTGGCTCAGTGGCAAAGCACCCCTGGGTTCAATCCCCAGTACAAAAAAGGAACTAGGTTCATTGGATAGATAAGTAGGTGTTTTAGGAGGAATATTCTTTATATAAGTACTATCCAACAGTAATTTGGGAAGTACTCAAGCAGAGACTGCAAAACTATGAAAATTCTTTAAAAAGGCAATTCTTAGGATAATGTGCAGCTGTGAGAACAAGACTTTGGGAAGGGTACATTTTTTTTTTTAAGTTGTTGATGGACCTTTATTTTATTATATACAGTGCTGTGAATCAGACCCAGTGCCTCACACATGCTAGGCAAGTGCTCTACCACTGAGCCACAACCCCACCCTGTAAGAGTAAATTCTTGAGGAAAAAAAACTAGTGAAAATTCATATTCATTTTATTGATTGTTGAAGTTCAGTCTCAGATGTGTCATCCAGGCCTTTCTGATACTGTCTTTCTGAGGCTTTTCTTCGGTAGACATCATCTGTATTAAACAAAAACTGTGCTTAGATTTTTAAGAAACTGAGGAATTAAAAATACTCAGAATTCAATCAGTAGTCTCAAGTCTATTGCCTGTTTCTGAATTTCAACATTAATGTTTAATCTAGTGCCAAAATATAATTTAAAACAAAATGAGTTAAATGACCACTGTTTATGTAAGAGTCCTAGATTTAAAATAACAAGCTAAATATCAGTATCTTCAAAGATAGGGTCATGTCCTGGCCCATCTCTAAGTAGTGTTTTAGGAGTTTCCTCACTTCTTATTCCCACTCCCTCCCACCTTTTTTAATTTATTTATTTTTGTTTGTTTGTTTTTCTGCTGTAGTATTGGGGATTGAACTTGAAGCCTCATGCATGTTAAGCAAGTACTTGTTCTACCACTGAGCTACATCCCCAACCCTCTCCCATGGTTTCTGTTCTGCTCTCTGACATCATCCTTAACTAAAACCTAGCTCCTCAAAGGCTCTTGGCTGCTGCTTCTCCCACACTCCAGACCTCGGGATGAGATAGGGAGGTCAGTTTCCTTGTTCTCAGCCTCTATGTCTCCAGACTATTGATTATCCTTCTTCAAGTAAAAAATCTTCCTGTGGGTAGCACACACCTGTCATCCCAGCTACTCAGGTAGCTGGAGGTTGATCACAAGTTTGAGGTCAGCCTCAGCAACTCGGCAAGATCCTCAACAGTTGTTCAGCTGTTGAGTTTTGTTGTCTTAAAAAAAAAAAAAAATGGGATGTAACTCAGTAGCAAAGTGGCCCTAGGTTCAATCTCTAGTGCCATGGTTTTTTTTGTTCTGTTTTAAATCCTCTTCCTATAAGGCTTATGCCATTTGACAGCCACCATCTTCTCTGTACTGGCACCTGCACATGCCCCTTCAATTTGAAAACCCTGGTTTAGGCTCCTTGCCTCATCTTGTGCCTTCTCCATAGGCATCATGATTAATACCTTTTTTTTTGGGGGGGGGGGTGCTGGGAATTGAACCTAGGGCCCTGCATGCTAGGCAAAAATTCTACCACTAAGCTACACCTCCAGCCCTTTTGGGTTTTTGTTTGAGACAAGATCTCACTCAGTTGCCTAGGTTGGCCTTGAACATGGATCCTTCTGCCTCGGCTTCCAGAGTAGCTGAGATGACAGATTCAATATCAGCTGCTTCACACACCCTCAAAGCCCCAAGCAGCCATTAATCCAAATTCCTCTCTTTTCTATGCTTCACCCTTCTTGCAGTGTATTACAAAGCCAGCCAATGCCTCTTGACTGGGTATACTGAGATGTGTGACAATCCAGTGTCCTCAGCCATGACCCTCACCATTCTTTCCTCACCCCCACCTAGCTACTCATCATAAAACACTCTTGCAGCTAACTTCCAAGGGCTATTCGCCCCACCAAGCACTGATCCCATCCTCTCTCTCTCCTTTCTGATCAACATTTGCCTAGCCTCCAGTCTTTCTGAGAGCAGGGGGTTACCTTCCCTTTACAGGGTCAAAATTCCTTAATCTCCTTTCTTCTGTGATAACAAACCTTCCTGGTGTCCATCCTTGCCTCTCAGTCACCCTAAACATGTTGGTTATTTGACTTTTTCATCACAATTTGCCTGTGAATGGTTCACAAAGCCATTCACAGGTTTCTGGCCCACGTCTGCTTCCTGACCTTCAGGTTTTTATAAACCATCTCCTTAGCACATCCCAAATGGGGCCCAGGGATCACACTGCCTGTGTTCAGCACCTTCAGGAGAGTTACCCCTGCCCCAGCATCCAGGTCTCATGTCTTAAGCCCACTTAATCACCTGGCTTTGTTACCCTTTGGGCTGTCTCAACTCTCACCTACTTCTTGGCATCCCTTCTGCCTCAAAGTAGACCTGGCTACCATCTGAACTCCGGACAACCACACAGCCTAGGTGTTCTTACCAATCTCTCCACAAGGAGCTGCTTCAAACCCTTCAGTCCTTGGGATATATTCTTGGTTCTGCAGTCCCTATGTAGCTCTGCTAGACACCTCTCTAGCCACTTTACACCTCCCTCTGCTTGTCTGCTTCAATTTTTCAAACACAGAATACACACAAGGCCTCCAGTTCTCAGCACTGCCATGAAGACTCAATTCTACAGAACTTGCATCTGGCTGACAGTCTTCAGAGCCTGCTGTACCTGGTAACTGCTTCCAGAAGCCTTCCCTGCACCATCTAGTCCAGGGATGTGCCCACCCAACACTCCTGTGCTCCTCTCAGCACTGATCAAATAGTAAACCATCTCCCTTTTTTCCTCCCCCAGTCCCCGGTACTGGGGATTAAACTTTCATGCTAGATAAGTGCTGTACCCCTGAGAGCCACATCCCCAGACCTGATGGTAACTGGGTTTTATGTTTGTTTGGTACCAGGAATTGAACTCGGGGACACTGGCCCACTGAGCCACATCCCCAGCCTTATTTTGTATTTTATTTAGAGACAGGGTCTGAGTTGCTTAGCACCTCACTTTTGCTGAGTCTGCCTTTGAACTCTGCTATACTCAGCCACCACACCCAGCCAACTCTGATCTTTCTTTCCCATTAGCTCTCTGGCAGTAAAAAACCTCTGCCTTGTTCATTAGATCCTCTCATGGATGTTCAATAAATAGAATGGTAGAACAGAAGGAAGCACTAAAGTTCCAATTAAAAAAATAAGAGTCGGTGGGGCTGGGAGCATATAGCTCAGTAATAGAGCAGTTACCTAGCTAGTGTGAGTCCCTGTGTTCCATCCCCGACACCACAAATAAATAAATAAAAATTCACAAGTGATATATTTCAGAAGAGGGAAAGCAGAAAGGGCCTAGGAGTTGGGGAAGTCTTCCTGAAAGGAACTAGTCTGCCCAGAGATAGTGCTCAGCTAAGCAATGTCAGGCATTCTTTTCACAGTGCTGAGCATCTTGCTCCAGGCCAAAGACCTGGTGCCAGTGACTGCCCTCTTAAGACAATGGTGATTAGGCAGGCTCCCTCCAGGGTGTGGGCTGAAGAGTTCTGAGAGGACAGTTAATAGGGATTTCCATGAATCCTCAGGATCCACCCCCTCTTCTGTTGTTTGTGAGCTATCCTGTTCCTTAGGCTTGGCTCAAAGTCAAGGGTGAAGGGCAAGCTTGAAAAGTGCAGGAAAGGTCGCAAGGCTGGACGTCAATGTGCAAGACGTACAGAAGAGCCGGCGCCATAGGCGGGGTCAACTGCCAAGTGAATGGAACAGTGCTAGCCCTTCCGACAAGAATAAAAAGCAGCTCGGCGCTAAGGAGAATAAGCGGTCTGCAATCTAATACCCCCAGGAAACGGATCCCTGCCATCTCATGCCTCCCTGAAGGGAAAGGGAGGCTACTACACCCCCACTTACAGAAGGTCTCCTGGCCCACGCGCACGTTAATCATGATCCACTCCATTGTTCCTCCCAGGATGAAAAAGAAAGGCAGGAACCTGTAGAGGCCGAGTCGCTCCTTCCCGGGCACCCACTGCAGAACTCGCCTCACCTGGGCCCTGGAGAACATGCTCGATTGAGGTTGTGGCTCTGGGTGCGATGGAACCAGGTGCGACTGAAGCTGAAGCCGCCCTGCCCGTCCTCGCTGGGTTCGGCGACCTAGGCGATGAGTGACCGCAGCCGAGTCACTGCCCGGCGGCTGCAAAAATTTGGGAGCTAAAGCTGACCTCCAGGCCTAATCCCTATGCAGCTCAGCCAATCAAACTGCTGCTGTTGAGACGCGCATGCTCCTTGAGAAGGAGCCTGAAAAATACGGCGCATGCGCCTCGGCACTGGAGGCCGGGCGGCCCCTATGGGGCGGAGCCTCCGACGTGGCTTGGACTCGGCCCCGCCCCATGGCCTCCCTAGTGTTGGCCAGAGCTCTGAGTAGACCGCCGCGCCCCCTACTCTGCCACCGCCATCTTTTTTTTCTAATACCCTGACAGAGTGATAGTCTATGAGGGACTAATAGTGTGCTGCACCATTCTCTAAAATGCAATTACGAAACGCCTTGCTTTTATTTCAGGGACATGATTGGTGACCAAACTTCTAAAATATCTGAATTTGATATGCACTGTTGAAAGCTGAACTTTACACAACAGAAGTTTGAGCATCTGTGACAACCCTAAAATAAAACTGTCCTGAATGGGCACTTACAATAATACAGGCATTTATAGAAAGTTTTTATGCATCACCTTTTGACAGGGTTGGGGCGGGGAGGATGAGGGCGGGGAGAAAGGGAGGGGTCCTGCCATGTTTCCCTGGCTGGTCTCAGCCTCCCAGTAGCTGGGAAAACGTGCTTGTATCACCTCTTTATCCACAATAAGCGCAGCTCAGCATGATGGTTAATGAGCGTGTCTGAGGAATTCCCTTAGCTGGGGCTGTACTTCAGTTCCCCAACCCATGAAACAGGGGACTTTTTCTGCTGCTGTGAAGATTTAGTGAGATGATAAGCATTGAATGTAGTGCCTGGAACACAGTAATTGATCAACTAACATTAGCTCTAACATTAATTATGATGATGATTTACTGATCCACTTCACATGTATTCCCTGAACTGAGAAATTAAGAGATTAAGCCAAAAAAAGCAAAGCTCTGACTCCAGAGCCTTCACTCATTATATCCTCTCACTTTATCACTGTTTTCTGAAAATACCCTAAGAGGCTGTCACTCTGTTACCTAGGGATAAAACTGGAGGAACAGCTTTGACAAGGCAGTCAAATATTAGGCAATCTAAAAAAATCAAATGAAAACTTAGATCCCAAAAGGTAGCTTAGTGATGAGAAGAGAAAGTGCAAGCAGGGCCCCAAGAGAGGGTTATAGGACAGCAGTAAGGTCTCTAGCTGCCTATAGTACAATCCACCCTGGATGGCCACCCAGAAAGTGGGCATAAAAGCTTAGCACTTGCTCCTGTTCCTTTTCTTTATCTCTCTTCCTTCTCTCCCCACCCGCTGCCCCCACCTTTCTTTCAAGGTCCTGATTCTTAGGTAAGTTTTCTACTACCGACCTACATCCCCAGAACCTGCTCACGTTTCTCTTAGCGGTTCTGTGGGGGTGGACCACCCAGGACCTCCACCCGCATGGAAGAGGTTCACGTGAGGCTAGATTCCCAGCACCTGCCTAGGTCACTGGGGCGTGTGCAGACACCTCTCCCGCCCCCAAGCTCACCTTTAGGCCTCAATATCTTTCAGCACCCAACCCAGGACCTGGCACACTAGGTTCTCAGCCCAAGTGCAGTAATGTCATAACATGAACACAACCTTAAACTCAGCAAGCCACCCCGGGAAACAATATGTATCCAGCTGGCAGGCTCATCAGCGTGCTGGGTGGGTCTCCATGAGGTACACCTGCAGGCCCAGAAAACAGACGAGTAGAAAAAATGCAAGAAGAGCGTATTTGCAAGAAAAAGGAGGAAATTCTTTGTAAAGTCTCCAGCAACCAGGCATCTCAACAGGAGGCCTCTTCAGGCAAAGGTGAGTGGGGCGGGCCAGTGACACCAAGCTAAGGTCAGAACCAGGTGGGTGCAGTGATCCTTGGCCCCAGTCCTGAAGCTCACGCCCAGGAGTCCGGTTCTGAATTAAAAGGGGTCACCTGGGTTGAGCACCGGCAGCACAAAGAGGCTGCCATGCAGGTCCAGCGGTCTCATCCAGCGTGGGGCTGCAGCAGGGAGAGCGCGGGCAGGGCTCTTTATCCGCTAGATAAGTGAGTGAAGTGGCCCGGGCTCCGGTCAGCGGACAGTCTGAGATCGGAGCAGGGGAACAAGGCCATGGGGCAGGAGGACTCAGGGACTTCGGGAAAGTAGAGGAGGCGCTGGGGTCAGAAGGACCCAGAGGCCGGGGGAAAGGAACGGAGAACCCGGGAGTAAGCGTAAACTCGCGCGCGCCTGCCTTTTCCCCTCCGCGCCTCGGCGGTCCGGAGCCTCGACCGGGTCGAGGGGATGGTGGGTCTTAGGCTCTTGGACTTCCCAGGCAGTGGACACCAGAAGGAGCCGCCATCGCCGCGGTGTCGGCCGAAGGGGGGCGCAAAGCCCTCGGCCGCGCGGGAGAGTTGGGGGAGGGGGTCGCGGGCCCGCCCCGCCCCGTCGCCTCCCGCCCCCTGTGCCCAGTGGCGCGCCCATTGGCCAGTCGGGCTCCGCGCGCCGCGCCCATTGGCCCACCGCCGTGAGGAGCACGCGGCCACCGTGGCGGGCGCGCAGTCGGAGGGCGGCTGGCTGGCCGACGGGCGGAGGGCAGCCCGGCCGGCGCGCAGGGGGCATGGCGGGTGTGGGGCTGCGGGCGGCCGCTCGGTGCTGGCTGCTGTGCGGAAGCCACGGCGGGCGGCGAGCCGCCTCCTCCTCACCCTCCTGCCCTGGCTGCGGCCCGCCGGGTCCTGGCCCCCACTGCCCCGGAGCCCCACGCTCTGCGCCCTCTCCGGCGCCAGCCGGCGGCACCGAGCTCAGCGAGCACCTGTGGGCTCGTTACCAGGACATGCGGAGACTGGTGCACGGTGGGTGAGCCCGGGTGAACCGAGTGCTGGGGTCGCCTCCAGCGCGGTGGACTGTCGGGGCGCCGGGACGCAGCTCTCGAGCCTTCCCGGGCACAGCTCCTTGCGACTTCGCCCGGTGGGGTTTGGCGGGGACCCAGACCTAATGGGCTTTTCAATAGAGGCTTCGGCGAGATGGCCTGGGGAAGGGTGGGGGGTTTATTCCCCAGCTCTATCTGCAGGGGCTTGGAGCACCTGGAGCAGCCGCCCGCAAGAGCGGTCCCCGGGTCTTGCTGCAGGGAACCGCTACCGGGAGTGCTCCCAATCCCTTGTTCTCCGCCGACCCTTAGTTGGGGTGGGAGTATTGAGGACAAAGCCTGCAAGTAGCGCTCGCCCAATAAGCTCCTGGCGACCTCCCGACCTAAGCTGATACGGGCTGGACTTTCCAGGCACCTTTTGGTTTGATGCTGGAAGTCAGGCCCGCTCTCAGCAAGGGCCGGGAAGGTATTGGGGAAACAGTTCAAATCCCCACAGTCGCCTGGAATCCTGAGGAGTTGCTACAGGTTGGCCAAGCTGCACAGGCACTTTCCCTCTCCCTCTGTGAAATGGACTGATAAGACTGGAGGGCCCCTCTCAGGGCAGGCTGGGGCCACCAGTGAGAGTGCAGGACATATGTCCACTGCTCTGGGTGGGTCACTATCCAGCCTCTGCAGCAGACAGATGTGGTTCAGGCTAGTGGTTCTATCACTGTCCAGCTGGGTGGCCTTCAGTAAGCCTCAACCTCTAAGACCTTCAGTTTTCTCGGATTACAAACAACCCTGGGGTCTCTGACATAGTGTTGTGGTGACTTGGAAAGAACCAAGCCAAGAAGGGACAGGGGAGCTTCCGGAGGAACCCCCAAGGGTGAGGTGGCTTTCATTGTCTGGTGAGACAAAGTGGCCCTGTCTGGAACGTTCCAGCTGTCTGGACAGGGGATTTCTAGTCCAGCCTTGTGGATACCTGGAGAGTGATCCAAACTTAACCTCTTGACAAGCTAAAGACAGAATAGTTAGGCCCTCTGTGGAGTGGTGGTTCTGAAGCCCTGGTGGTCTAAGACTGACACTATCTCTGTGGACTGGCATGCAGAGTGTTGTTTAAGAAGTCTTTGTCCTGTACCTAGAGAAGACCCTCTGAGTGGCCTCCAAGACAGAGGAGGAAAGAAGGGGATCTCCTGGGCATTGCCCTCCAGGACCCACCTATATTTTCCTATCCTTATGTCCCCCTAAGTTCCTCTTGTCCAAGGTCACTGCCACTCACGTCATGGTGAACACCAGAATAAGCCAACTTCGTGCCTCGGGGTCCTGATCCTAACCCATTCTGACTGAGTCTTCTGGGACAGTCTCTGGGCATTCCGTACACCTTGGACATAACACCTGTGGGCAGACTTTGCCAGGAGGGGCTGGGGACATAGCTCAGTTGGTAGAGTGCTTGCCTTGCATGCACAAGGCCCTAGGTTCAATCCCCAGCACTACAAACAAACAAAAATCTCTGCCAGGGATCCAGGCCGAAGACTAGCCCCTATCCTGAAAGCAGAGACCATCACTTCCTCCCCACCCGTCCTCAACGTGTTGACCCTGGAAGGCTAGGCTAAGGGGAAGAGTGATTAAGGCAGGTGGTGCAGCGTGAGTGCACATCTCAACTCTGTTGCCTGCTGCTGGGTGGTTGAAGCAAGTGACTTCACCTCCTTGAAGCTCAGTTTTTTCCTCCAGACCGACTGCTTCATAGAGTTGGAGTGAGGATTGAACAAGATGGGTCCCTAAGGTAGCCACAAGCCTGTCCCAGGGCTACTAGGGGGGAATTGGCTTCAGAATCTGGAACCTTGGGCAGGTGAGGGAGCTGGAGTCTAAGGAAGAGGAAGGAGGGTAAAGACTGAGCAGTGAAACCATAAACTTGGCAGGCTAGTGCTGGGTGGGTTAGATCCTCTCTTGGCCCTACCTGTCACTGCAGCCCTGTGGAAGAGGGTTTTCTCAGTCCAGAGGTGAGGTGAGGGGTCAGGCTCTATGAGCTGCTTCCTCATCCTGCTTTGTCCCTGGGAGGATTTTCTGCCCTTGGAAACATCCCCAAGGGCAGAGGTGAAAGCCAGAATACCAGGTGAGGGGCGTCTCAGCAGCAGCCCTCAAGGGTTAAAGTCAACTGTGTCTCATGCATATCCAAGTGGAGTGTCCTGTCCACACTTGGATCTGCGGAGCAACTGCTCTGTGCTGGCCTGGGGCCTCCAGAGGAACCAGCCACACCTGTTTCCACACCCACACCCTGCACTTGACTGCAAAAGAAGGATTGGGGAGTGGAGCTCTGTGTTCCAAAGGGGCCTCCAAGGCAAATGCTCTGGGCATCCGAGTACATCAGTGAGACGTCTGCCTCTTTAGTGCACCAGCTACCTGCTGCTACTGTGGGACCAGGGGCTTCTGTTTTATAATTAGGACTGATTGTGGCCGAGACATTTTTTCTGGAGCCTTGGACCTGAGGCATTTTCTGGGAGGCATTACCCTGTGCGTCTGGGTGATGCTCCCCTTTCCCTACAACTCCTCCTCTTAGAGAGATGTAGGGAAATTGAAGACATGAAGCTCGGGGGTCAGGGAGCACTGAATCCTGCCTGTGCGTAGGTATAGAGCAAGAATGCTGCGTAGTTGATACAGTTTTTATTTCCCCTTTAGAGACAACAGGCCCAAGGGCTGAGGTGACATTCCTGAAGTCACAGCCAGGGTGGGGGTGCTGATCTGGTCCAGCTGACCTCAGAGCCCATGCCCCTTTCCATCATATGCCTTTTCTCCAGCCAACTTCCCCATTGTACAGATGGGGAGGCCAAGGCAGGTGAGCTTGGGACCCTGGAGCCTACCCCACACGACGTCACCCCTGATGTGGGCCTGAGAGCCATCTTCAGTTCCTTGAGAGCAGCCAGAGGCTTGGGGTGGCTATGGCCACATCCCCAGAAGGGAGCAGCCTGGATAATGGCCCAGAACCCAACACTGCACGTCCCGACTGTCGTAATTAGCAATGTTCCCTGGCTAGAGCCAGGGAATGTCATTATGTGAGCTGGCAGGCAGCTGAAATCCGATTAGAGGGGCCTTGTTCCCTGGGCTGTGACAGGTGCTCAGGAGTGGGTAGTAGGAGCAGCAGAAGGGCTCCCCACCCATTTATGTTCTGGGCAAGGTGGAAAGAGCATCCATGACTTCAGCCCCCTCGTCATGCCCACTCGGGTGGAGTCTTCAGTCCCCACATGCCGCCCCTCGCTGATACCCCTTAGGACGTGGGAGATGCGACCAGCAGACTGCTGAGAAGGGCAGAGGGACTGACAGTGGTGTTCATGATTAGGTTTTGGACAGTGGCAGGATTGGCACTGGAGACCATTCTGAGAGCTCTTCTGGGGCCAGACTGAAGAGTGGAGTCAATGCCTGCCTGCTGGGTGCTGCCCAGCTTACAGCATGTCTGCTGGGGGCTTAGTGGTGAGAGCCAGGAAGAGGAACAGGCTCAGTGTACCTGGTGGGCTGCAGGTGATGGTGTAACCACAGGGAAGAAGCTCCATCTGTGAGCTCAGCCCACTGCCAGCTCTACCTGTTTTAGTTAGCTTTTGCTTCTCTGTGGCCAAAATACCTGATGAGAACAATTTAGGTGCTGGGCGTGGTGGTGCACACCTGTAATCGCAGAGAGTAATGAGGCAAAAGGATCGTGAGTTCAAAGCCGGCCTCAGCAATTTAGCGAGGCCCTGAGCGATTCAGGAGTCCCTGTCTCAGAATAAAATATGAAAAGAGCTGGGGTTGTGGCCCAGTGGTTAAGCACCCTTGGGTTCAATCCCTAGTATCAAAACTTAGAGAAGGAAAAGTTTATTGGGGGCTCACCATTTCAGAGGTGAAGCAGAGCATCATGGCAGAAGGGCATGGTGGAGGGAAGCTGCTTAGGGCATGGTGGTCAGGAAGCAGCGGGAGGGGAGGGGGGCCGCAGGAAGGCGCACTCTTCCAGAATAACACCTCCTCTGGCCACGCCCCGCCTGTCTGCGGTTACCATGGACTGATTAGGTTACAGCTCTCATAATCTAATCATTTCACTTCTGAATATTGCTGCATTAATAGAGCACACCTCATCTCCAAACCTGAACGCTGCCTTACCCCAAGTACAGTATCTAGGCAATTGCTTTCTCTCTGAGCCTCAGTCTGACCATCTGGATCACTGGGCATCTCTGGGTTGTTTCATGAAACTTAAGGGGCTGGGTGCTCAAAAAGTACCCAGGAGCCTTTTGCCGCTGCCACAATTGTCATTTCCTTGTGTCTCCTTCCTCTAGACCTCCTGCCTCCTGAGGTCTGCAGCCTCCTGAACCCAGCAGCCATTTATGCCAACAATGAGATCAGCCTGCGTGATGTCGAGGTCTATGGCTTTGACTATGACTACACACTGGCTCAGTATGCAGACGCACTGCACCCTGAAATCTTCAATGCCGCTCGGGACATCCTGATTGAGCACTACAAGGTGAGACTAGCCAGGCAGGAGCCCCTGCTCAGGCCCTGGAGGCCAGCACAGCCCACCTTGACCTAAGCCCCAGGGTGGATCATTGGGTTCCCTGGGCAGGTGGATGGATGGATGGATGGATGGATCCCCAAGTGGCCGCTCAGCCAACAGGGCTGGCAGTGCTACGGGCTTAGGCCTGGTCTATGTTTGCCCACCAGTACCCAGAGGGGATTCGGAAGTATGACTACAACCCCAGCTTTGCCATCCGTGGCCTCCACTATGACATTCAGAAGGTGAGTGGCTGGATGCTGACCTCTTGGTTCCTCCTGAGTAAATGGGCCCTGAGCCTGCTTCCTTAGCCATGCTCTTAGTGGAGGGTCTCCGTATCTGTCCACCCCCTTGACCTCAAAGCTACAACTTCCTTTTGGTAATGTACCTGATCTCCTTGGTACCATCCAATGGAGGTGTGGACATGGGGTTTAGAAGAGGCTGACCAAGTCCAATGGCAAAACCACCTTCTTACCACTGGTCCCACCCCTGCCCACACTGGGTACCCTCAGAGCCTTCTGATGAAGATTGATGCCTTCCATTATGTCCAGTTGGGAACAGCCTACAGGTTAGTTCTGACTCTGCCCTCTCCCCACCCCTACCCTGTGCTGCCACCTGGGCCTGGAGTGATGGTATCTGTACCCTGGTTCAGGGGCCTCCAGCCTGTGCCAGATGAGGAGGTGATCGACCTATATGGAGGCACCCAGCACATCCCACTGTACCAGATGAGCGGTTTCTACGGCAAGGTATTCCCTCCACCTTCTGTGACCCAAAGCAGCCCAGGTTGGTGAGCTTGCTATAGATACCAGCTCCAGTGGCCAGCTTTCATCCACAGACTGTGCCCTTTCCCAGAGTCCTGAGGCAGATTTGGAGGCCTTAGTCTCCAGTGCTGGAGGTGGGGGGCCAGAGGAGTAGCTGAGATGTGGTCCCTTCCCCAGGGCCCCTCCATCAAGCAGTTCATGGACATCTTCTCACTGCCAGAGATGGCACTGCTGTCCTGTGTGGTGGACTACTTCCTGGGCCATGGCCTGGAGTTTGACCAAACACACCTCTACAAGGACGTGACGGTGAGCATGCTGGCCTGCCCCTCAGGTGGCAGGAAGGTGAAGTCCAGCTGCAACAGGGCAGGCTCTCCCCAACCCCCCCGCTGTGCCCTTACTATCTCCCCTCCCCGCAGGATGCCATTCGAGATGTGCACGTGAAGGGCCTCATGTACCAGTGGATTGAGCGAGACATGGGTAAGGGTGAATGGTAGCCTGGCTGGCCTGCCTTGAGCAGGGTGGCCAGGCCCTCACAGACCCTTCTTCCCCCTCAGAGAAGTACATCCTGAGAGGGGACGAAACGTTCGCAGTGCTGAGCCGCCTGGTGGCCCATGGGAAACAGCTGTTCCTCATCACCAACAGTCCCTTCAGCTTTGTGTGAGTCCAGCCCCGCTGTGGGGGTGTTGAGGGGGCAGACACCGTGCCACCCTCAGACCTCCTGCAGCCGCACCACCTCTGCACAGGGACAAGGGGATGCGGCACATGGTGGGTCCCGACTGGCGCCAGCTCTTCGACGTGGTGATTGTCCAGGCAGACAAACCCAGCTTTTTCACTGACCGGCGCAAGTATGGGCCTGGCAGGGGGCAGTGGAGTAAGGGAAGGGGTGGGGGGGATCCTATCGCAATGAGGGGACTGAGGCCCAAAGCTAGACTGGCCTTTACTCAGTGCCCTTGGGGTGAGGATGCCCCCTTACCTGCATGTGGCCTACCTGAGTGGATGGGTCTACAGAGAAGAGAGTGGGAGGTACCCAGCCCTGGCCCTACCACAGATGGAAATCAAGCCCTTCACCCTCACCCCAGGCCTTTCCGAAAACTTGATGAGACAGGCTCGCTCCACTGGGACCGGATCACCCGCCTGGAAAAGGGCAAGATCTACCGGCAGGTGAGGACCATCTGGGGTCGGAGCAGCAGATGGTGTGAGAGCAGGGGACAGGTTCTAACCAAGGACACAAACTGTTCAGAGGCCGACTCTGAAGACGCACACAGCCCCGAGCCCTGAGCAGCTCAGCCACTTCGTTGTGGCCAGCGGCTACCAGGGCAGGGCTGGACAGTGTGGAAGGAGCTCTTGGCCTCTGGGTCCTGGTGCCTGGGTTTGAGTTCCATCTCCACTCAGCTGCGAGGGAGACTTGCCTCATCACCTCTGTGCCTTGCTTTCCTCATTTCTAAAAGATGGTAATGCTGTATTTGAATGTGGCACAAAGCCCTGTGATCACCAAGTGCCCCATGAGTGGCACTGTGACTAGTTGAGACTGAGCTGTCTGCTGCAGGCAGAACCAGCCTGGTGGGAGCCCCTGAGCCTGGCCAGTGGAGGCAGCTCATAAGAAATCTGGGGAGACCCCCTTCCTATCTGAACAGAAAGAAAAGAGCAGCCAGGATGAGGTATTGGATGCCTGAGCAGGAGGTGATTAAGGCATTTGGCCCTGGCTGGAATGTGGAAATCCTGGCTGAGCTGGTCCTCTTAGGGGTGGGGGTTCCAAGGGCTGTGAGGAAGCCGGCAGTCGGCCAGGGAGCAGTGTTGAGTTGCTGGGGCCTGGCCTACAGGCTGGACTTGCACCCTTGTGTACTGTTCAGCTTCCTGCCCTCCTCCACCCCAGCTCTCCCTGACCCATCGGGCTTATCCCCTCAGCTTTAAGGGTGAGGCTGTACCATGTCCTGCATCTGGCTGTGACCTAGGAGGACAAGCACCTGTGTGGCTACCAGACATATCTTTTTTCGGAAGCAAGAGAGGGTTACTGGGGATTGAATTCAGGGGCACTTGACCACTGAGCCACTCTCCAGCCCTATTTTATATTTTACTTAGAGTCAGGGTCTCACTAAGTTGCTTAGCACCTCGCTTTTGCTGAGGCTGGCTTTGAACTCTCGATCCTTCTAAGCTGCTGCAATTACAAGTCTGTGCCACTGCACCGGGCCAAGGCATTTCTTTGTGCCCGACATTCTGAGGTTTCCTAATGCTGTGTACATTGGATGCTTGGTCCTCACCCTCAGCCCCTTTTCTCCTCCTGCCCCTCAAGATTCTCTGTCCAGAGGCACGTCCTCAGTGATCTCCTGCTCATATGTCTTCTTCAGTAGGTCCAATTAAGTTCCTCCATGACACCTGTCCCCCACTGCCCACCCCTCTGAGGTCCATGGATACAGACCTCCTGGGTGTGAGCTTCTGCCCCAGGTGGCGCCAACTCTGGCCCCTCTGTTTCTGCCTCCCCTGGAGCTTCTTCCCTAGTTTGGGGCCTGGCTGTTTCCAACTTTCCCCGGCTTTGGAGCAGGCAAAGCAGATGGCCTGCCAGTGAGCTCTGCCATTGGTCCACTGGGTCCCTCTGGGCTGAGGCCGCCAGCAAAGACTCTAGAATCCTTTGCTTTAGGGCGTGGGTCCTTCACTGTGGTTCTGTTCTCACAAACAAGGGCTTGATCCTTAGCCGAGGTGGGTGAGAGGCCACAGAGAGGGAGGCCCTTGCGGCCTGGGGCACTGTGCCAGGCCTATGGGAGCCCTTCCTGGGGCAGGCCGACCCTCCTGCAGTACTGCGAGGCCGCGGGAAAGGGCAGCCCTGTATCCGGCTGGACTTGGCTGCCTCTGGGGATTTGAGAGGGCTGCTGGGGAACAAGACCTGGTGCTGGCACCCCAGGGGAGCAACGTTGGCTCAGCAGCATCCCTCTGCACCCCGCCCAGGGAAACCTGTTTGACTTCCTGCGGCTGACGGAATGGCGTGGCCCCCGCGTGCTCTACTTTGGAGACCACCTCTACAGTGACCTAGCGGTGAGGGGGGCAGGGCTGCGTTCCAGGGGGTGGGGGACTCCTCCTAGCTGGCACTGAGGCCAGTCCCACTGCCCAACCCCCAGGATCTCATGCTGCGGCATGGCTGGCGCACAGGCGCCATCATCCCTGAGCTGGAGCGCGAGATCCGCATCATCAACACCGAGCAGTACATGCACTCGCTGACCTGGCAGCAGGCGCTCACGGGGCTGCTAGAGCGCATGCAGGTACATGGGCAGCCTGGGTGGCCCCTGGGAGGGTCAGGTTGCAGCTTCCTGGGCACCCACATCATACTATCTGTCCCAGACCTACCAGGATGCAGAGTCTCGGCAGGTGCTGGCCGCCTGGATGAAGGAGCGGCAAGAGCTAAGGTGAGCAGGGCGGGGCTAGGGCTGGGGCTGGCTGGCCTGGCATAGCTGATGCCCACCCATCAAGTTCTCCCCCCCCCCAGGTGCATCACCAAGGCCCTATTCAATGCTCAGTTTGGGAGCATCTTCCGCACCTTCCACAACCCCACCTACTTCTCCAGGCGCCTTGTGCGCTTCTCCGACCTCTACATGGCCTCCTTGAGCTGCCTGCTCAACTACCGTGTGGACTTCACATTCTACCCCCGCCGCACACCTCTGCAGCACGAGGCACCGCTCTGGATGGACCAGCTTTGCACTGGATGCATGAAAACACCCTTCCTAGGTGACATGGCCCACATCCGCTGAGGGCATTTTTATTGCAGGACAGACCCCTAATCTTCCCAGTCCCATCCACTCTGGGCATCCAGCCAGACAAGCAATAAAGGTGCCTCCTGCCTCCGCGTGCCCCTCTCGGCCTTTCACTTGACTGCCAGGATCCTCTGGGTATCGGGGAAGTCATCCTCCAGGAGTGAGTCCTGAGAGAGGGAGGCCGTCTGGTGGCAGCCAAGACTAGGCCCCAAGCCCACTTCCATGGCCCCCTCCCTCCCTCCACTCACATCAAAGGGCTCACAAAAGGCATCATGATTGCCAAACACAGGGTTGGGGACAGACACCAGGGTGGGGCTGTTCACTTCTTGCCATGGGGAGAAGTCGTCACCAGCATCATCTTCCGCCTGGGAGATGAGAGGTAAGTGGTGGAACAAGACCAAAGGACACTGCCGCGGCAGCCCCCAGCCTTACCTGGAAAGCAGAGAAGCCAAAGCCTGTGGGCTTGCCCCGAGCACGGAGGTAGAGCACGCCGGCCACCAGGCTGATCAGTGTTCCAGCAGCAACCACTGCCCCGACACCTGCTGCCACCTGTGGGGCCTCGGGTGCTAGCACTGCTCCCTGCAACCAAGGAGAGCATCAAGGACCGGGCCAAAGCTGTGCCATCCTTGCAGCTCCGCCCTCCCCTTCCTGGTACTCACAGGCTGAGGGGGTGCTAGAAGGGGGCTGGCCAGAGCATGGATGATGCCGTTGAAGGCCATGATGTCCCATATGATGACACGGCCAACCAAAACTGCCCCTGGGGCCTGCAGGGAGACCAGAGTCAAGCCTCGCAGGTTAGTGAGGGTTGGATCCAGCAGGGCAGGGGCCAGACTCACCACAGGGGCCCAAGAATTGTTGCCAGGGCCTGTGTCACTAATGACGAGGCTGACGCCCGAGTGGGCAGGAAGCAGGGTCCCCTGGCTGGCATTGGTGCTCAGGAAGGTGGCATTGGAAGCGTGCAGCTCCAGGTCTGGACCACTCAGTGTCTATAGACAGAGCAAGACCTATTGGGCTGGGCCAGCCACAGAGAGCAAACAACCCATGCTATGCACAGGGACCTGCTCTTACCATGTTGTCCACAAAACCTTCGTTGACAGGGACGAAGAGTGTCTTATAGGTGAGCTCATCATCCAGGAAGCGCAGGAAGTCAAAACCCTTCTGGGTGGCATTGGCATAGCCCAGCAGCATCTGGGAGGGTGGGAAGTTGGCTATAGGCAGGCTCCTTCCATAGGGATCCCAGCTGCCCACACCCGAGGCCGGGCCCCTGCACACCCCGTAGAAGGTGGAGAAGTTGGCAGTGGCAGCCAGGACATCAAGCAGCTTCCCATTGCATATGCTAATCCCATCACCTACAAAGCCGGCCTTACATTGGCAAGCCACATCTGCAAGAAAGGCAGGTCAGTGGCTCCGCGGATGGGCAGGAAGGGGCAGAGCAGGGCGCGGGGCTTGGGATGGGTGTACCTTGCTCGCGGTAGCAGTAGGCATCCCAGGGCTCTGAGAGGTTCTTGCGGACGCCCAGGCTGACTACACCCACCCGACCATCACCACAGTCGGCAGCAGGGAAGACGACAGGGTGGGCAGCAGAGCCATTGGCCAGCCAGCCCATAAGACACAGGTGGAAGCCCAACTGTAGCAGCAGGAGGGAACGCTAAGACCCAAGGCCCAAGTTGGGCCCTTGGGCTTAGCTCCAACCCCTGAGCCCCACATACCTGCTGGGCAGCAGAGAGTTGAGAGACAGAAGCAAGGACAGCTCCCTGGTCCGCACAGGCTGCCTCAGCCTCTGAGAAGTTCAGGCCATAAGGGCCGCTGGTGGCCTGGAGGTGGAAGACACCTGCCCGCTTTTCTGCAAGAGGGAAAGTGCATGGTCAGCTGGCTCCAGCTCAGGGATAAAGCAGGGTGCTAGGAGGAGGGCCGGGGGACACACCCTGAAAATGTAGGTCAGTGCACACAGCATCCGTGTGGCAGGGTGATGGGTGACCCAAACAGCGGTCCACAGGCGGTGCAGCTTCCTCTAGACACTGCAGTCCATCGCCCACATAGCCTGCATGGCACTCACAGCGACGTGTGTTCTGGGATCAGACAACATAGATGTCCTTCAGAGACGGTGGGAGTGAAGAGTGGGGCCTCTGCCCCCTGATTTCTTGGCTCCCACCCCTGCTTACTGGGCCAGTGTTGAGACAGTCGGCATGCTCACTGCAGCCTCCATGGTGGCCATCTGCACAGGGATTGCGGGCCCGACAGCTCCAACCATCACCCTCATAGTCGGGCAGGCAGACACAGGTGACCACTGTGCCCACCTGGCTGCAGTTGGCATGTTCACTGCAGCCACCACGCCCATCCTGGCACAGGTCTGCCACTGGGAGGCAGGGAGAGGAGTTGAACCAGGTGCCTGGGGGTAATGGGGACGTCCCCTCTGCACCTCCTCAGCCAGCTGCTTACCTGTGCACACACGGCCGTCGCCTTCATAGCCTAGACTGCACTCACAGCTGTTGCCCGCACGGCACATGGCCTGGGGTGCACAGGGTGGAGTACACACAGGCTGCAGCTCTGTTCCCAGGGCCCATCCCCATATGACCAGGTCAGTAGCTGCCCTCTTGGCCTCCACCTGTCCCACCCATCTTCAGTGCCTCCACCTGAGTGTGCAGTTGCCATATGCACCTGTGTGTGCAGGTGCGTACAAGTGCAGGGAGACACAAGCATGAGGGCCACTCACCCAGCTGCACCTCACAGCGTGGCCCAGTCCAGCCTTCATCACAGAAGCAGGAGCCAGAGCCCCCCAGGCCCTCGTCACAGCGGCCATGGGAGGTGCAGCTGCAGGCTGGAGAGAGGAACAAGCAGGATGATGAAGGATGGCACACTGGCCAAGGGATCAGGGCAGGGCAGAGCAGGGATGGCCCACCTTGGCATTGGGGTCCAAAGAAACCTGAGGTGCACAGTTCACAGGCTGTCCCTGTAAAACCTGAATGGCATCTACACCGTCCACTGCCACTCATGCCATCTAGGCACACGCCATGACCATTACAGGGGCTTCTGGGGCTGCCGGGACAAGCTAGAGGAAGGGGTGGGAGAAGAGTGGTGAGGCCAGGGGCTCTTATCAGAACACTCACCCATGCAGCCCAGCCCTACCATGTGTCCCCAACCCTGTAGCAACCAAGACTCAACAACACCAATCCACTCACATCCCCACACTGCTGTGAACCTTCTAGGTCCCTGGAGAACATCCAGACCCTTTAACACTCCCTACCAGGTCCTGTGCCCTCTACACATCACCCCTCACTTTTTTTTTTTTTTGTACTCAGGATTGGACTCAAGGCACTTAACCACTGAGCCACATCCACAGCCCTTTTTAGTTTTTGGAGGACACAACATCCCTGTTTGTATGCATCGCTGAGGATCAAACCCAGGCCGCACGCATGCCAGGCAAGGGCGCCACTGCTTGAGCCACATCCCCAGCCCCCTTTTTATATTTGAGACAGGGTCTTGCTGAGTTGCTGAGGCTGGCTTTGAACTCCCAATCTTCCTGCGTTAGCCTCCTGAGCTGCTAGGATTACAGGTGTGGGCCACCAGGCCCTGCTCATGCCACCTCTTTGAGCATTCCCTCTAGTGAAATCTCTTGGGATCCAGACCTCCCCTACCATGGAGCACAGCAATAACCTTCCCAGGGATAGTGACCAGAGTCTTGCCCTTGGCTCTCTCAAGGGCTGGGGAAGCCAGACCAGTGTCTAAGCTCAAGGCACATACCTTGGCACTCGCTGCCATAGTGACCAGGGCAGCAGCTGGGTACCCATGTGGTGGTGACACAGTTGCGGTGGCAGCCCCTGCTCTTGCCTTGGGGATGGCTCCAGAAGCTGGGCCGCACCCAGATGTTGCCAAGTGCCAGGGAATGCAGGGAAGGGCTCGACCATAATTTTGCGTAGTAGCGCCAGCAGGTCTCAGGGCTGCCCTGGGCCAAGAAGAGTCGGGCCACAGACAGTCTGAACTTAGTGGTCCCTGTTCCCTGCCCATTCCCCAATTGGCCCTTAGCACCTTACCTGCTCCCACGAGCCCTCAGGACAGGGTGGCTCCAGGCCACAGATGCTGCAAGTCTTCTGGAAGGGATGAAGGCCAATACCACAAGGTGAGGTGGATACACAAAATAGGTAGGCCTGAGCCCCTGCCCATTCACCTCTGGTCTGTGGCATCCCTCACCAGTCGTAATGGCCGGGTTTCAAAGCGATCACAGCGGGCACCAAGACCAGGTGGCTCTAGTAGCTGGTCAATGCCATAGGCCAGGCCACCTTCAAAGGGCATATACCGCTGCACAATGCGGGCATCATCCTCACCCACCATGAGCTCACCCTGCAGGGGGAGGATGTGGAGCACATGGGCATCACAGAGGTACTGCAGCCCCTCTGTCCCTCCTGCTTCCCCCATCCAAACCCCCCTTCCCCAAACTCACAGGCCTAGCACGACTGCAGGAGAAGGAGATGGGGGTCCCATGCATGGTTCGGAGTGAACCAAGGTTGGGCATGTCAGATGCCAAGGCCTGGACAAATGGAGCCACAGTTGAAGCTGGGCAGGCAGGATGAGCTGCAGCAGTGGGAACTGAGCTCTGGAGCTGTACCCACCTCAACATTGCGGATCACATGGCCCCGCAGAATAGCTGCCAACTTATCACGGTGGTCCTCATGGTATAACCAGGCCTGCCGATCAGGAGGCAGGGCTTGCAGGGCAGAATCTGTGGGCCACAGCATTGTGAGGGGCCTGTGGGACACATCTCGAAGCATGGGCAGGAGGCCGGCCACCTGGTGAGTTAGAGCAGAAGCGTGGCTGCCACAGACTGGTGGAGGTAGAGACAGGGGGCTAGATCACAAAGACTAGGAATGGGTTCCAGAGACCCAGGCCAGGCAGCCTTCCCACTAGCCACCCTAGGCTGCAGCCATCCCAGGTTGAGAGTCCAAGACCCCAGTCGATGCCTGAAATCGGGCTTAGTACAGAATCCTATGTACACTGCTTTTTCCTAAACATATGAGATAGTTTAATTTGTAAACTAACCTCAGTAAGACATTAGCAATAGAATAATTGTTACACTGTAATAAGTTCTTTAAAATTTGTGAGTTGTTCTGGGTGTGGTGGTGCACCCCTGTAATCCTGGCGGCTCAGGAGGATCTTGAGTTCAAAGCCAGTCTCAGCAACTTAGTGAGGTGCTAAGCAACTCTGTGAGACCCCGTCTCTAAATAAAATACAACAGGGCTGGGGATGTGGCTCAAGCGGTAGCGCGCTCGCCTAGCATGCGTGCGGCCCGGGTTCGATCCTCAGCAGCACCACATACCAACAAAGATGTTGTGTCCGCCGAGAACTAAGAAAAAATAAATAAATGTTAAAATTCTCTCTCTCTCTGTCCCCCTCTCTCTCTCACTCTCTCTTTAAAAAAAAAAAAAAAAAAAAAAAAATAAAATACAACAAAGGACTGGGGATGTGGATCAGTGGCTAAATGCCCCTAGGTTCAAACCCTAGTACCAAACGATCAAAAAACTTGAATTGTTTATTTCTGAGATTTTTCCATTTAATATTTTTAGACTGCATTTGCCCATAGTCAACTGAAAATGCCCAAAGTGAAACCACAAACGGGGACACTACTACATGTAGTCACACTTGCAGGCACCCTGAGTGTGCACACTTCTCAAGTCTGCAGGCTCACAAGCACAGATGGGTCCGTACCGGAAAGGCCCTGCACACAGGTGTGTTCTGTGCACAAGGCACTTCTAGCAGCCCTTGTCCTTAGGGGAAGGGAAGCGCACACACAGTTGTACACATACACACAGTGACAAGCACGCACACACACTAAGTACCGTCACAAGGTGGCTGAATATCTTGTAACCAAAGCTCTCAGCAGCGTCGGTGACATTTCTCTGCAGAAAAGCGCTCATGAGCAGCTGGTCAGGAGGATGCAAGTATCCCAGCCCTAGCCACTCCCCCAGCCCCCCACCCCCGCCTCTGCATCTTCCAAGTCCCAGCCTGGCGCTCAGGCCTACCGGAGGGCTCGGGATTGGGGTGGCATCAGGCTCCCAGTGTAGTACTTCTGGCGGAAGCAGCACGCGGTCGATGAAGTGCAGGATGCCGTTCACTGCTTCGTGGTCGCTGCTTACTACACGTGCGAAGTCGTTGAGGTATATGCTGCCCTGGGGGCGGGGCAGATTGCATAGGGGCGGGCCTGGGGCTGAACGAAGCAGTTGACAGGGTGCTCTGGAGCTGTGGGTGGGGCCTGAGCAGAGCCTGGGTTGGGACTAAGGCCGAAGGTGGGCGGGGCTAGGGGTGGAGTCAAGGCTGGGTGCTGGGCTCCAGACCCTTAGAAACAAATGCCAAAGACTCATTGCAGGGTGGAAGAGCAGCACTAAGCCCTGTTAGGATCCAAAGTACTGGGGCTGAAAACAGGCTCATGGGAGAGGGTGGGCAAGAACTGGGCTGGGCTAATCTCCCTCTCTTTGAAGTACCCACTGGCTGGGTGTTAAGCAAAGGGCATCAGGGCATAGGCCCTGGCTTGAAAGGGCCAATCCTGAGCCTAGGGGTCAACCCTGTAGGGGGAGGGATGAAATGGGGCTCACCTCCCTCTCGCTGAAGCGCAGGGTGTGCCCAGAGAGTGCTGTGGCGTAGCCCTGGTCCAGCAGCTCCTGGGTGTGAAGCTGCTGGCAGCCAACCACGTGGTAGCGGAACACAAGCTGGCGATTTGCCCGAATCCGAGCCAGCTCATTCTAGAATAGAGTCCGGAGGGTGGGAGGAGCCATATTCCCACCTCTGCCCACGTAGTACTCATCCCTCCCTGGACTCACTCCTGGGACAGCATACTTGCGACAGGTTGGTCATTAGATCTGCTTGTGGAACGAAGACTGTGAAAGGCCCGTTTCCCTTGAGCTCCGTGTATTCCTGGGGAGGTGGGGGGGAGGGCAGCTTGAATGGAAGAGTAGCAACTTGGGACCAATCTGGGGCTTCCACAAATCTCGTGGGAGACTTGATCTCTGAGAGGCCAGACCAACTAAATCCCTGACCACATGGGAACATTGAAGCCCAGAGACAGGTGGTACCTGCAGGTCACAGAGGCCCAAACTGGTTACTCACCAGGAGATGGCGGCTGAAGAACGAGGCATGCTTGTCCCGAAAGAGCTCCTGAGGGAGCGAGGATCAGTTCAGATTTGGGGTGGCCCCCATTCAGGGCCTGGTGCCTGCCCCAGTACCTGCAGCCCAAGGTCTGGCCAAGGCAGAAATGAAAGGAAAGCCAGGGGAGTGGGATCTGAGCTGGGGTCAGAATCAGTTTCATGTGTCATAGCTAAGATGAGACCCAAGAGGGGACAGGGGCAGGGACAGGGTCTGGTCAAGGCCATGATTAGGATCCAATCCAGGGTCTAAGCCAAGATTGTATTTCAGGTCCATGGGGCATGTCAAGATGAGGTCAGGGTCAGAAGGTCAGGGTCAGATTTGAGCATCATTACCAGGCTGAGGCGGGCACGGCAGGTGAAGCCATCTCCCACAGTTTGGATTCTGTTACAGGTGCATGTCCTCTGGCCATCGCCTGTGCTTTTGCATGTGGCATAAGGGCTGCAGCCTCCATTGTTCTGCAGCAGGAATAGGAAAGGGAGGCATCAGTGTCTTCCAAGACTCCTCTGTCACCCACAGGTCTAGAGAAGAGGCCATGAAGTTCCCTGTCCAATTCCCAAAGTCCTATTTCCAACCAATGAGCCAAATTGGAGCTTAGGGAAAGGTGATCCACCCTACAGAGACTTGGGGGACCCTTCTGGGTGTGAGGAGGACTGCTTTCTGTCTCAGACCCCTCTTCACCCTGTGAAATGTGTTAACTTGACGCCTGACCTGGGAGCAGGGGTCCAGAAGATCACAGGTCCGGATGCCATCTCCACTGTAACCCTCATGACAGCTGCAGGAGACCTGTCCCAAAGCCTGATCAGTGAGGCTGCCTGGGGGCAAGAGCTGGCCTGTGCCCTGGATGAAAGGGTCACCCCCTCCCCAGGCCTTATGGGGGAATGCACAGCCCAGGCCCCGCCCAGCATGCTGACCTGCTGGGGACCTGTGGGGATGCATTCGGCATGAATGTGACAGCCCCCATTTCGGATAAGACAGCTGTTAATTTCTAGGGGAAAAGACACTGGAATGAGGGGTGGTGCTGACCCCTCCTTCATCTGTCCATCAGGTGCTCAGCTCCTTGCCTCTCTGGGTCCCACACAGTGCATGCCCTTCAATTCTTCCTAGTTGACCTCAAACTGCTGACTTCAGAGCCCTTGTCCCACAAGCATGCAGGTTGGGAGTCTCAGCCTCACCCTGACACAGCTCCCCGTCGCCTGTGTAGCCATCCTGGCAGGTGCACGTCCGCTGCCCAGGTGCCACCTTGGTGCAGTTGGCATGGGGGGAGCAGCCCCCATGGCCATTGGCACAGGGGTCCACCTCTAGGGGTAGATGGTTCCAGAGGTTGAGAGGAGCAGGCATGGGACAGGGGTAGAGCAGGAGAAAAGAAAAATGTCAGACGAGTAAGATCTGAGATGGGACAGTGATGGCAGGGGGCTTTGTGGGGACCACCACCCCCAGCATTTCAGAGAGGGGCCCAGGGCACACATGTGGCTAGACCTGAGCAATAGCTGCCATTGCCCGAGTAGCCCGCAGCGCAGACGCAGGTCGGGGGTCCAGTGGAGTTCTGTATGCAGCTGGGAGAGGTGGCCATGGCTCAGCCTCTGCCCAGCTCTGCTCCCACCCAATTCCCACCCCCTCACCCCCTGTCCCAGGTTAGGTAACTCACTTGGCATTGGGATCGCACTTCTTGGGGCACTGAGGGTCAACGATTTCTGGGGGCAGGAGGAAGGTTCTGGTCATTCAGACAGGAACTGCCTTTCCAATGTCCCTATACCCCTTGGGGACCCACTTACTCTGGTCGCAGCGGAGGCCTTGCCAGCCCACGTTACAGACACAGCTTCCATCTCCTTGCAGCCCCTCCTGGCACATCCCGTGGGCACAGTCACACACTGGGAGAGGGATGAGAGAGGACAGGAGTTATCCGGTGTTTCCAGCCTGCTCCTGCCAGGGTCCCCAACCCACTCTCCTCTCCCAGGTGCCCATCATCCTGCCCCTCTCATCCTCACCTCCAGCGCAGGAGGGCCCATAGCGGCCCAGCTCGCACATCTCGCAGGCGGTTCCGTGGAAGCCCTCGTGACAGCGGCACTCCCCACTGCCCAGGAGCCTGTCCTGGCACTGCCCGTGGCCTGAGCACACACCACCCAGACCCCCTGGGCATGGCTCGCATAGTATTCCAAAGAAGCCGGGGCAGCAGTCGGGCACCTGCAAGGGTCAGGGAATGGGAAGGAAATGGGGAGGGAGGGGGAGGGGGAGGGGGGAGGAGGGAGGGAGGGAGGGGGGGAGGGAGATGGCGAGCACAGGCTAGACGTCAGGGGGAAGGGAAAGGTGGGGGGCATGTTGCGGCCACAGGCCCACATAGTACAGCAACTGGGACCAAAGACTGGGTGGTGAGCAGATCAGAGCTGAAAGGGGCATGAGAGCTTCTTCTACAGCACCCCCTGGTGGGGGCAGGATGGAGATTCAAGCAGGGGAGGACTGCACCTGGGTCCCACAATGAGAAGTGAAGCCCTGCCTCTGCTGGGGTATGATTGGCAGGGGCACTTCAGGGTTGAGCCTTTCTCCCTCTCCCCATCTCCATACCCCAGGAAGATGGACACAGTGATAAACACTAGCCTCTGATTTGAACATCTCTCCCTTTTCTTTCCTCAAGTCACTCTTGCTTCATGGGCCTCATCCTAGACCCAGCCTTGCCTCTTTTTTTTTTTTTTTCCTTTTTTTTTTTTTGGTACCAGAGATTGAACCCGTGGCATTTAACCACTGAGCCACATCCCCAGGCCTTTTTACATTTTATTTAGAGACAGGGTCTCATTAACTTGCTTAGGGCCTTGCTAATTTGCTGAGGCTGGCTTTGAACTTGCCATCCTCCTGCCTTAGCCTCCTGAGCAGCACCACGATGCCTGGCTTCTGCCTCTGCTCTTAGCAGTCCTGGTTTGTCCCCTGGGTCCCCGTTCCCACTGTCCAAAGGCTTGGGGTGGGGGGAACTTCAGGACAAACCTGAATCTTCTTGACACATGTGTAAGAACAGCCCCGGGAGAAGGAGAAGCCTGATCTGTAGACACAGCTCTTCCTGGGTGTGTCCTGAAAGTGGGGACAGGCAGGAGGGGTCAGACAGTGGCTTGGGCGAGGTCAGGACAGTGAATGAGGAGACAGATAATTGGATTTCAGGGATCTGAGTAGGTGAGACAGCAGCCCAGCAGGGGAGCAGAAGATGCAAAAGGGACAAAGGAGATATATATGGGGTGGGGGCCACAGGATTGAGGCCTCCAAGAAGCAGGACTGCACAAGGCTGCACAGCGGGCCAGGCAGGGCCAGGCTGGGCCAGGCTGGGCCACGGGGCCTACACCGGGAAGGCTGGCTGCTGTCAATGCAGGTCCCCACACATGGGCTGAGGACAACAAAGCAGGGACAGAGCTGCTCCAAGCCCATCCCACCTGCAGCTGGAAGCCCCGAGTACAGCGGAACTTCCCGGTACAGTTTATGCATTTCTCCTGCAGAGCGAAAGAGTGGGATGTCAGTTGGTCCAGAGTGGGACCCCCAAATGTACCACCTTTCCTCCAGGGCCAACTGACCAAGTGTCCCTCCCTGTCAGCCAGGCCAATCGGCAGGTCCCTGCCGTTTTTATTTTTCACTTTTTGCAGTACCAGGGACTGAATCCAGGGATGCTCTACCGCTGAGCTACAGCAAGTCTCACTATGTTTCCCAAGTTGGGCTCCAATTTGGGATCCTCCTGCCTCAGCCTCCCAAGTAACTGGGATTATAGGAATAAGCCACTGTGCCCATCCACCCGCTACTCTTAATGTCCTCCCACTGCCCTCCCTCTGGCCCCAGCCTCTCACCCTCAGGGCCTCTGCATGGCTGTGTAGACAGCGGCTTGAGCCCACTGTCAGGATGCCAGACAGACCAAACAGCGAGCTGCCAGGGGCCTCCAGCAAAGGGCCTTCCAGTGGCACGTGGTTCACCTCAGGCTGAGAAGTGAGACAAGAATTTGAATCTACCCACCCCATCACCATCCTCATGCTGGTGGCTTATAAAGCCATGACACACTCCAAGGCGGAGGGAGCACCTCCAAGGCGGGAGGTGGGGGAGCACCTCCAAGGCGGGAGGTGGGGGAGCACCTCCAAGGATGGGGGGAGCACCTCCAAGGATAGGGGGAATCTCCCTAGAGCAGAGGAAGGGGGCTCCTAGTAGGAACAACTCCAGAGAAGCAGTCTTCAAGAGTAGAGTCCCCAAGAAGGGTCTCCTTGCCCATTGCCCCTCAAACCTGGCCACTGTGGTTGTAGAAGACGAGCCAGTGGGCGGAGCCCAGGAGGGAGTTGCGGTGTCCCCCCTTCCGCAGGGCTTCCACAGAGAGTGCCTCCCCCAGGATCACATGGTGTCGCACTGTGTCTGCATTCTGGGGTGGGAGAAGGCACGAGCTCAGAGGGTTTAGGACTCTGGAGCCTCCTGGACATCATGCTGTTCCCACTGTGTCCCTCTGCTGTGGCATGGGAAGCTTGCCTTCTGTGCCCTCACCCTCCGCCTTCAGTCACCCTATCCTCACAGCCTCACCAAGCTGCTGCCATTGCTCTGGGCCTCCAGGGAGCTGTTTGTGGGCACAAAGATGGTGTAAGCAGTGGCAGCCTCGATCTGGGGCACCAAGCCATGGCGCTAGGGACAGGGAACAGGGATAGGCACATTAGTCTTCAGTCCTGATGCTGGGAGCCAGTCTGCCCCCTCCAGACCTGGGCAAGGTGACCCTGAGCAGGCAGCCCCAATGCTGGCCTCCCCTACCTGCAGAAGCTCCCGAAAGAGACGGAAGGCAGGTACCAGGTCCAGCTGCTGGAGCAACCCCTGCCCACCTTGCACATCAGCTCGGGAAGGCAACAAGACCTGGGGTAGAGCATGAGGAGCTGGTTAGTGTTGTTGCTCTGTGGCTTGCCTGGGAGGCCTTCCGCACACATGCTCCTCCTGCTATACCTGGCTGAGGATGTGTAGGACACCATTGGTGGCGAGGAGGTCAGCTACATCCACGCTGGCGTTCTGCACCCAGACCCTCTAGAAGGCAGCAGGCAGAGCTCAGTGCCAAGCACCCCTGTCTGGCCTGCAACCCTCAATGCAAACTCTAGCAGGTGGGTGTGCAGACCCCCCACTAGGGCCCATGATGAGAGGCACAGGTATGTGGCAGAGGCACAGACAGGCAACCCCTCACAGGGTAATCACTGCTGGCCCCCAAACACACTGCAAGGTGTCCTGAGCACATCCTCTGAGCCCAGCTCTGAGAAGGGGAAGGGGACCCAATCTCAGTCCCATGCCCTGAGTGTGCTGGTCTGGGGAAGCCTGTGACCACTCAAGCTTCCTCCCATGGCCTGCCTTGTCACCTCTTCTGCCAGGGTTCATCTCATACCCCACTGATGTTGCGAATCTCCCAGCGTGTGGTGGGGTCCAAGGTGGTCACATTTTGTCTGTCCAGTTGGGCTAGCTCCTCCTCAGAGAGAGCACCCTGGAGAAAATGGGCCCTGAGGAAGGCATAGTTAGGAGGGACATAAAGCCCAATTAGTATGACATATAGAGATCCTTGGAACGGGGTCCCTCCCAACAGGTGGACACATGCCAGGCCAAAAACCCAATTCTCCTCCACCTCTCCTGGGAGACCCACACAGAAGGACCCTCCTGTAGCCTGGCCCAGCTGTGGCTGCCCTACCTGACTAGGTGTGGTAGCATCTTCGGCTGCAGCCAGAAGGCCCGGTCCTCAGGGTTCAGCCTACGGATGGCAGACTCAGAGGGCACCAGGGCTGTGACTTGGCCATTGGCAGGAAGAGTGATGCTGGCATTCTGCACACAGTGAGGGGTTGGGGGTGATGGAAGCAGCAGCATCTAGAGACTACCTGCCCCACCTGGCACTTGGTGATGTTGGGTGACATCTAGGAAGCCTACTGGATTTGAGCCCCAACCCAGCATACTACCTGGAACCACTGGGAGAAGGCGGAGAAGTGGGCATTGGCCTGGAGTTCCTAAGGAGAGGGAAAGGGCCCAGGTTATGCACCTGAGGGCAAATCCAAGTCTCCCAACAAAGGGCCCTGAGCACCACCCCTTTCCCACCTGAGGTCCAGGGAAGGGCTTCTGCCCAAGTGTGGGGAAGAGAGATATGAATCTGTTCATCACCTACCCGGATGATGTCTCCGTAGCAACTAAGACCATCACCTCCAAACCCAGGGGGGCATTTGCAGATCCTCTGCCCTCCCCCCACTGCCTGGCAGGTGGCCTGGTGGGAATGGGGGACAGAGAGACAAAACCCTCCATTTAGTACTCAGAGGGCAGGCTGAATACCACCCAGCCTCTATCTCTCTGTCCCCCACTGGACCTTTTTTTTTGGTACCAGGAATTGAACCCAGGGGCACTTAACCACTGAGTCACATTTGCAGCTCTTTTTATTTCTTATTTAGAGACAGGGTCTTGCCGAGTTTCTTAGGGCCTTGCTAAGTTGCTGAGACTGCCTTTGAACTTGCCAGCCTCCTGCCTCAGCCTCCTGAGCCACTGGGATTATAGGCATGTGCCACTGCACTGGACTCTCTGTTTGTCCTTATCATCCATCTCCTCTCTGGCACCACCATCTCCTTCTCCAGCCATCCTGTCTGAGCACATGGAGCACCAGGAGTGGATCTAGCCCTATTCTCAAGATTACTGAGCATTTGACACAAGAATGACCCTGCCTGTGATGACTGGGTGGGGCAGGTGGGGAGACCAGGGCTAGGGAGTGCCCTGGCTGAGAGCAAGAGGAGCTAGCCAAGCCACAGGATCGTCATAGTGTGGGGCAGAACAAGGTCAGAGAACAGTGAGGAGCTTGGATGGGTCTGAGGAACAAGGAACAGGGAACAAGATGGCGCAGAAAGAGGAGGCAGGGCGGGGCCTGTGGCTTGATAGGGAAATATGAAGATTTTATCCTGTGACTGGGCAATGAGGGTGATTTGGGGTTTAGAAAAAACCTGATCCTGACAGTAGGCAGAGATACTGAGAGGAAGTGAGTTGCAGCCAGACCCAACCCAGAGAGCCTCCCCAGAGCTCTGAGCCCTTGACCCTCTCACCAGGCCATGACAGCCACCGTTGCCTGCCCGACAGGGGTCGATGGGGCTGCACTCATAGCCGTCCCCGGCGAAGCCCAGCTTGCAGGTGCATCGGCTCTGGGGAGATCAGGGAGCAAAGGCTTTGTCTGGTCATGAGCCCCCCCAACTCTTTCCTCCTCAACTCCCTGGCTCTTGCAGGGTGCTGCTCCCCAGGGAGGCCCACCCAGACCACAGCCCTGTTTGGAGCTTCATACTCCAGACTATCTCTCAGGATGGCATCAGGAGGGAAGCATCTGGAGAGATTCAGTGTCCCTCTGCATTCAGAGTCCTGCCAGGGTCATTGAGGTCGGTCGCTTGTGGCAAGAGGGCAGGCAGGTAGGTGTCTACCAATGCCAGCTCCAGGGATGGCAGCTTGAAGCCCATCTCCAGCCATCTCTTGCCACCCTGATTAGCTGTCTGGTCCCTCCAACTAAATACTAAGTCCCTTGGACTCATCCACACTGTAGGTGAATGACAGGTAGGACACCCCAGATCTCCACTGTCTTTAGAGGCAAATTGGAAGTATCTAAACCTGCTCCTTTTTTGCAGGGTAGGGGGTATTGGGGATTGAACTCAGGGACACTCGACCACTAGGCCACATCCCCAGCCCTATTTTGAATTTTATTTAGAAACAGGGTATCACTGAGTTGGTTGGCACCTCACTTTGGCTTAGGCTGGCTCTGAACTCACAATCCTCCTGTCTCAGCCTCCCAAGCTGCTGGGATTATAGGCATGCACCACTGCACCCAGCTCAGTTCTGTATTTTAAGGCTCCTGAGGGGATTCAGTGCTTCAGGCCTTTTTTATACTCATCTGTGTTCCACCGCCAAGGCCCAATAGACTGGTGGCCCAAAAGCCACTGTGGAATAGGGAGGACAGGGAATACCATGCGTTCTTACACAAGATTGACCAGCCAGGCCTAGCTTCCAAAGTGGCACATCCAGTTCCCCCATCCCCAGTACTGGAGATTGAACCCAGGGGCACCCTACCACTGAGCTACATCCTCAGGCTTTTTTATCTTGAGATAGAATCTCACTCTGCACTTGAGATTCCAGACCTTGAACTTGAATTTGGAATGGATGTCCCTGCAGTCCAATGGGAACAGCCCAGTCCCCCCAGCCACCCTGCTGTGCCTCACCTGCCCAGGGCCCACGTAGCTGCAGAGGGCATCAGCATGGCAGCCACCTCGAGTGTCCAGCCCACACTCATCAATGGCTACACAGACACGGCCGTCCCCACTCCAGCCCCTGTGGCATGTGCAATGGTGGGTGCCCTTGTCACCAGGCACACACTCAGCCTGCAAGAGGCATGGATAAGTGACTCAGGGATGTGAGGCCACAGGTGGAGGTCCAGGGAGTCCCCTCTTGCCCCTGGGTCAGAACTTCAAGGCAGGTGCATAGAAACTGACATTCTCTGAGCAGCCACCACGGTCAGGGCGGGAGCAGGGGTGGCTGCGCGTGCAGGAGTAGCCGTCCCCCTCGAAGCCATCAAGACAGACACACCTAAAGGTGGGTGAAGGAGGGGCCTCCTTGAGCCTCGAGAAGAGGCTAGAGGCTGAGCAAACCAATGCACGAGATTCCAGATGGGGAAGAGAGGAAGCAGGAGTCCTCACCGGGCCACACCCTCCTGGCTAACACAGCGGGCATTCAGGTGGCAGTGCTTGGCCAGCCCCGTGGGCCCACAGTCCTCCACCGACTCATTGCAGAAGCGACCTCTGAAGCCCGGGGCACATGTGCCATGCTGGCACACACCCCCACTGCCTGGACGATTGTCACAAAGACCATGAACACAGCCACAGTCTGCAGGAAGGAGAAGGGAACAGAGAACCAAGACAGGAATCAGCACTGGTTGGGAGCCAGGGTTGGTTCTGCAGCGGGTAGAGGACTGGGCCACCAGTACGGAGTTGACTTCAGTATTACTAACCCAGAGATCATTCCTGACTCCACTGGCAGGCAGAATGGAATTCTGACCTTTCAATCACCCCATTCTAGCTGCTCTGCCCCCATATTACCATAAGGAAGTTCTCCAGTGTGTCTGACCTAAATCCTGCTTGCTTACGTTAAACCACAGTGCTCTTCCTGGCATGAGTGAAGGTGAGGACATCTATTTCTGTTCCCAAATCTTCTTCTATTCCTTTGGACCTTCATTGCACCTCTCAGGGCCCTTTTTCCCTTCTGGAGATCCCCCAGCCCCCTTTCTGGGCAGATCTTCTTTCTCCCTGGGAGGCGGCCTGGGCCAGGACCACTCACCTTCCTGGCACTGGTCTCCATGCTTGTTTGGGTTAGAGCAGATGTGGCAGGCGAGGCCCTTGTAGTCGGGGAAACAGAGGCAGGCCCCGTTGCCCTGGATCCCGTCACTGCACTGGAGGGTAGGTACACCAAGGATCAGCTGTGGGAGAGGGACTTCCACTTGTCCTTGCCTAACACCCCACTTTCTGGGACTGGCTCTGAGCCCCTTGTGCCCCCAAGATCTCCCTCTGGGAGGGACCTTCAAAGTCTGCAATGCTGCCAAACAAGTAGCCCTTAAAAGGCACCTGGCCCTGGAGGTTTTATGCTCAACCTTGAAACACTCAACTCCTGTGATTCTCCATCACCAGGGGCTGAAGAAGCCCTGATGTCACAAAGTGGCAAAGACAGAACACCGAAGATTACTAACAAAGAGCCTTTTGGAAAATAGATGGAAAAATTTACTGAACGATTTCTGAAGTCTTCAAAAAATTTTCATTGCCCCAATATAGGGAACTCGAGGGAGGCAGGCTTGGCTCCAGCATGCTACAGCCAGCTTAGGAGGGAACACATTCCCTGGTCTTGCTTGGGGCCGGGGGAGGGACTCACATTGCCTTTGCCATAGCAGGGGTTGGAGAAGCCTCCAGGACACTGAGTGCAGTCAGGCCCAAAAAACCCTTTGCAGCAGCCAAGTTTCTGTAAGAGACAGAGAGTGCCCAAAAGGTCCCAGCCATTCCTCCCTGTTGCCCAGGTCCCTGGTCCCATCTCCAGAGCAAGAAATATGGGGACTTAGTGGTGCCTGTGCCACCACTGAGCTGTGGTGCAGCTCCCTGGGGAAGGTGATCTGCTTGGTCCAGCTCACGGGTCCCACGTCCCCCACCTCCCCATGGTGAGCGCCCACACCCCAGGCTCACCGTGACAGTCTGGTTGCAGTACCGGGCACAGCCCTTCTTGAGCACATTGAGCCCCATAGGGTCGTGGATGTAGATACACTCCTTGGGGAAGATGTCCTGGGTGGGCCAGGCAAGGCCAGTCAGCAGGGAAGGGCCTGGGCCACCCCTTCTGCCAGGCAGCCCTGGGCCCAGCACTCCCATCCCTTGGTAGGGGGGCTAGGAAGCCCTGGGCCTCTAAGTATGCCCTGGTCTCCCAGTCCCTTCTCTCCACTGTGACCTGGGGCAGACCCCGGTGGGTAATCCAGAGTTACCCTTGAGGGGTGGACCAAGGGACGCTCACCAGCTTCACACTGTTGGGGGGACACGTGCTGGTGTTCAGGGCTTGGCAGTCCACACAGGAGCCCTGGGCAAGGCAGGGAGAGAGTCAGGCGTCATCTATTTATTCAACACACCCAGAGAAAATGACACTGAGCTGAGACCCAAGGGATGAGAAAGAGCCAACCACCAGGAGGCCAGGTAGGACTCCAATCAGTGGGAGGAGGGCACGAGTCCGAGGTGGGAAGAGTCCAGCATCCTGGGGAGAGCAGGAGGCCAGGGGAAATGAGAAATGGGCAGTCAGGGGGATAGAGCCCGAGACCACTGCAGGCCACCGTGGTGGGAAGCTGAGGACAGAGGGTGCGGAGAATGTGTTCATCTTAAAGGCAGAAGCAGTAGGACTGTTGGGGGCTGGATATGGGGAGGACAGGTGGGTCCCTGGGAGTCTATAGCTGGGCCTCAGAGCTGCCCTTGGCCTTAGTGCCTGCTATTTTGTTTTGTTTTGTCTTTTCGTTTTTAGTCCTGGGAGGTTGAACCCCGGGCTGCTCTGCCATTGATCCACATCCCCAGGACTTTTTAATTATATTTTGAGACAGTCTGACTAAGTTGAAGAGGCTGGTCTTCAGCTTCTGTTCTCATGCCTCAGCCTCCCAAGCAGCTGGGACTACAAGCTGCACCAGCAATGCCAGGCACCCGCTATGGTTTGAACGCGATTGGTCTCCACCGAAGCTCATGTTTTTTTTCTTTCTTTCTTTTATTTTTTGTATCAGGGATTGAACCCAGGGGGACTTAACTACTGAGCCACATACCCCGCCCCCCACACTTTAAAATTTTTTTTTTTTTCTTCAAGACAGGGTCTGAGTTGCTTAGGGCTTTGCTAAATTGCTGAGTCTGGCTTTGAACTTGGGATCCCCCTGCCTCAGCCTCCTGAGCTACTGGGATTACAGGCACATGCCACTGCACCTGGCCAGTGCCCCTGCCTCAGAAGATGGTCCCTGGGCCATGCACTGCAGCAGAATGGGTGGGAGGTGTCTTAGTGCCTGGGCTTATGGTATGGGACTCACCGCCACGATATTGTACTGGTCCTCACCACAGTGCTTGGGCAGAATGGGCAGGATGGTTGGGGGCAACAGGATGCCCTCCAGCACGTGGATCACGCCATTGGAAGCCAGCACATCCACTCTCCGCAGAGGGACTCCCTTAGGTCCCAGCAGGATGCGCCCCTGCAGCACAGACCCATCGTGCCACCCTCAGCCCAGCCCTCACCGTTCTGCACATGGAACATTCCTGCCTCGTGCTTACCCTCCTGGAAGCCCTCCAGCCCTGTAGTGCTGCTCCTGGAGAGAAATCGGCTCCTGCTCCCTCCAGACCCCCCACTGGCATAGTCTTAGGGGCTGGATGACCTGACAATCACCACCAGCCCTCCACCAGACCACTTCTCCAGACCATGGTGGCTCTCACCTCCTCAGAGATATTCACATTCAGGACCTGGTTTGCCATGGTGAGGACCCGCCCCTTGGAGATGAGTTTTTCTACTGTCAACTAGGACAAGGAGAAGGTGGCTTTAGACTGAGCCCTGGCCACACCTTGCCCAGGTGACACACAGCTACCCTTTTGCCTTCAGACTCTCCTCTTTGCTATGATGTCCAGATGGAAGGAGAGCAGGAGGATGGGGGCACCATGACCCAGGGACAGCCAACCTTCCCCACCTGGGGGCCCAGCCAAGGTCCTCCAGGGGAGGACCACTCACCTGGCCGTGGTTATAGATGTGGTACTTCACCAGCTCCTGCAGTTTGGAGAGACCCTGGCAGGGAAGAAGGAATTTGGCTCGTGGAGGCCCCGTGGGAAGGGTGGAGGCCCCATAGCCACAGCCCCTGTTTACTGCCAAGCTTACTGCCGTGAAGAGGTAGATGAGACGGCCATCGCGCAGGCTGTCCACCGCCTCGTTGCTTGGAACGAAGACTGTGAAGGGCCCGGGCCCATCCAGGATGGAGGGCAGCCCACAGTTCTGCAGAAGGGGGAGGGAAGCTCAGGGGGTCCAAGGGCCAGTCTCTGCCTCAGGAGACCTGCGGCCCTCAGCCTGCAATGTGCTCCAGCCACGTCCATGGAAGATGTGGACGATGGGTCCAAGCTGCCACAGAACCCCAGGAGGGCAGTGGACAGGCTCCAGGATGCAGGGGGGATGGCGGCCAAGGCCATGCTAGTGTGAAACCCCAGAGCACTATGGGGCAGGTTCTCCTGGCCCAGAAACCTAGATGGGCTGGGACACCTTCCCCCAGCTCACCTCCAGGATGATTTCAAACCGGCTGAAGGCCTCAGTGGAGGCCAGGATCTGGCCAATGGTTTTCTGCTGGGAGGAATCTTCATGAGGATTCTAGAGAAGGGTGAGGCTGCTTCAGCCCAAGGGAGAGGGAAGTGCATCCCACCGGCCCAGAGCTGCCCCTAACCCTGCAGGGCTTGGAGATCACATAGCAGCATGGGGTGGGGAGGAGAGGGTGTTGGCTTACCTTGGGGTCCCTGGAGGTCTCAGATGGGAGCTCCCACCTCAGGTAACTGACTACATGGAAGATACCGTTGGCTGCTATGTAGTTGGCCTTTTGGATGTTGAACGTCTTCTGGGGCTGGTCTTTGTATACGTAGCTGTATCTCTGATGAGACGCCAGATACCTGCTAGACCCCGCATGCAGCCCTCTGTCCCACCCCAACACCTTTGTTTATTTTTATTTTTATTTTCCATTTTTAGTTTTTAGGTACCTGGGATAGAACTCAGGGGGTACTTAACCACAGAGCCATATCACTTGCCTTTTTTATTTTTTAAAATATTTTTTAGTTGTTGATGGACCTTTATTTTTATTTATTTGTATGTGGTGCTCACAATCAAACCCAGTGCCTCACACATGCTAGACAAGCACTCTACCACTGAGCCACCACCCTAGTACCCCTTTTTTATTTTTTATTTAGAGACAGGGTCTTGCTAAATTGTTCAGAGCCAGCTGGCGTCACACTTGAGATCCTCCTGCCTTAGCCTCTTGAGCTGCTGGGATTACAGGTATATGCTACTGTGCCCAGCTCACCTGAAAAACTTTTGCCTGGGCTGAATCTTTTATCTGGGACTCCTCTGGTCCCTTGGTCCCTTGGTCTTATGCTTACCAAGCGGTTGTTAGTAACAGTTATCTCCTTCCCGGCCAGTGTCCACCATGTGTGTGTGCTCTGGAGACCCAAGTCCTGTAGCATGTGCTGCCCAGGGATAATGTACTGTCTGCAGAGCTTCTGGGCCAGCAATGGCTGCAGGTACAAAGGGGTGGGGCGTCCAGTGACCCCAGAGAAGGCCAACCCTCTTCACACCGCTCCCTGCCCAAGCAATGGGGGAGGAGAGATGCCTCAGTTCCCCAGTGTGTGCACACGGGACTCTCTCAGGGGCCTGAAATGGGGGCAGCTTCAGGTGGGGGGGCAGGCAAGGGCCCGTGGCTAGCTCTGCAGTAGAGAGGACTCACGATCATGGTCTTGGTGGTGAAGAATCTGGAGAAGATGATGGATGGCACGAGCACAGTGAAGGGTCCTGACGAGGTAAGGATCTCTTGGCAGCCTTGCTCTGGCGGATCAGGAAAGAGAACCTCAGAATAGATCTGGGGGGACCCTGGGAGTGGGAGGACCTCAGGCATCTCAAGTTGGAGAGTTGGGGTGGGCATTGGGTCTAGGCGTGGGGTAGATGGGCCATCAGGATTGGGGTCCAGCTCCCCCAGCCCCATCAGGCACCCAAGAGCCCATTCTTGGCTTCTACAGCTCTTGGGCAGAGAAACTAAAATTGATGTAGAGCCGGGCGTGGTGGCGCATGCCTGTCATCCAGTAGCTCAGGAGGCTGAGGCAGGAGGATCGCAGGTTCAAAGCCAGCCTTAACTCAGTGAGACCCTGTCTCTAAATAAAATATCAAAATGGCTGGGGATGTGGCTCAGTGGTTAAGCACCCCTGGGTTCAATCCCTGGTACCAAAAAATAAAATAAAACCTATGTAGAGACCAGCACGTCCTCCCTGCCAGTTCTGTTGGCAGGAGGGGCAGGGTCAGGTCTTGGGGACAGGTCTTGGGGACACGCACCAAACATGCTGATGGCAACTCTTAGCTGCATGACCATCAGGCCCGTCTGCCTGGCCTTCTGCACCTCGGAGAGCAAGTGTCCATAGCAGGCACGCCCGTCCCCCACCTCATCTTCCTTGCACACACATCTGGAAGCCCAAGGACAGCCAGTCAGGGTGGGGCTAGGCTAGTTCCCCCTCCTGGTCCTCATGCACCCCTCTTTCAAGGCCTGGGTTGAGGGTGTTCCTGTCCAGCCGGCCCTCTCTGCTCTGCTCCCATGCTCCCCTGAGGCTCCTGGGCCTACCTGGTCTTCCCTTCAGGGGTCAACTGGCAGGTGGCTGACAGGTCACAGGAGTAGGAGTAGCAGACAGCAAAGCAGCCCATAGAGGCATTGTTGTTGATGCTGATCAGGCCTGGTTGACATGAGCAGGTGGCCTGGCCAATGGCAGAGGCAGGAGGGGAGCATTACATTCACGGGACAATCTGGGAGAAGTGCTAGCCTGTGCCTCCCTTGGACAGTCCGTATCCACGGGCCCGTATCCACCCTCTGAGAATAGATAGGGCTGTCCTCCTCTCTCTACTTTACAAATGAGTCACTTGGGTTTTCAGAGGGCCTGTAATTTGCCCAGGGTCCTGGATCCAGAGTGGGTAGGTGGATTGTGGGGCAGGCTCAGCCTGGGCTCCGGCTCACCTTGCCTGGACTCTGATACAGACACAAAGTAGAGTTGCTGGGGCAGCCACCAAAGTCAATGGTGCAAGGGTCCTGGGGCAGACACACCTTCCCGTCGCCATGGTAGTTCTCAGGGCAGTGACACTGAGCCTTCCCGTTGGGACTTACTGAGCATCGGGCCAGCGGGGAACAGGGTGATGGCTGGCAGGGGTTGGGAGCTGCCAGGGAAGAAAGAGGCCAAGTGATTTGAGCATCCAGGAGCCCTGTCTAGGCTTTGAGGATAAGGCCCCTGCCCACCCTGGGGACAGTTCTCCCTACTGTAATTGGCCAGATTTTTTTCTTTTAGCTATTTTTTTTAATATTGTTTTTAGTTGTTGATACCTTTATTTTTTTCTATGTAGTGCTGAGGATCGAACTCAGCGCCTCACACATGCTAGGCAAGTGCTCTGCCACTGAGCCACACCCCTAGCCCATTATCCAGATTTTACTTGTTAAGAAAAGGATGCTCTTCCAGGCCCTGCCCTCCCTGAGCCAGAGTCCTTAACCCCAAGTCAGTTGCTCACCTAGGCATACACTGCCTTGCTGGGTGTAGCCGGGCAGGCACTTGCAGGTGGGGTCCTCTGCAGAGCATTGGGTATGCTGGGGGCAGCTCAGGGCTTGGCAGACATGTAGCTCTGAGCAGAGAGGAGAGAGCACTGTGATGGCCCTGAGATCCTGGGTTGAGGAGGAACATAGGAACCAAGGCACTCTGCCTAACTTGCTGTGTGACTCTTAGCAGGACCCTGCCTTCTCTGGGCCTCCAGCAGCAGAGGTCCTGGAGGACAAGTCCTGTCCCAATCAGGCTGAGGCTCAGACTTCCTCTCACAGCCAGCCAATTCCCGTGCTGTACCCATAGAGAGCCACTGTCCCAGGCTGCTAGGGCAGCTCTGCTTACCTTGGTCACAGCGGGGGCCGGTGTATCCAGCAAAGCACAGGCAGCTCCCATCCCCCAGCGGCCCACTTTTGCACACGCCGTGCACACAGCTGCACACTGTGAGACCCACAGGGACAGGTGAGACCTCAGCCTCACCAAGGACATGGGTTCCTGCCCTCTCTATGCTTAGAACTGGGCTCTGAGCCAGGTGTGGTGGTGCACCCTTGTAAGCGACTCAGGAGGCTGAGGCAGGAGGACTTCAGGTTCCAAGCCAGCCTCAGCAATTTGGTGAGGCGCTAAGCAACTCAGCGAAACCCTGTCTCTAAATAAAATATAAAAAGGGTGGGTTAAATGTCTCTGGGTTCAAATCCTGGTTTCCCACCCCCCCCAAAATAAGAAAAAGAACTGGGCTCTGGTCGGTATAACCTCAAGAGTATGGAGCTGTATGCAGAGCCACAGAGTTGGTGGGAGCCCAGAGAAGGCACTTGGCCCAGCCTGGGGATTCAGGGAGGGCTTCCTGGAGGAGGTGTCTAAAGAGAACAGCATGTGCAAGGACCTGAGGGAGTGAGCAAGATATGCATCCCTGGTGGGTTATGGGGCTAGGAGGAAGGCTGAACAGACAGGTGGGGGCTGGCTGTCAAAATGGCTCTCTGTGGGCCCTCAGGTAGATTCTGGTCCTGCAAGCCTCACCTGATTGGCAGTCTGGCCCAAACCGGTGGGGATCTCGGCACTCCTGGCAGGCTGAGCCACTGAAGTTTTCCTGGGGGATGCGCCAAGTCAGAGTGGCCCCTCCAAGCCCCCATCCCAACCCTGCCCAGCTCTTACCTGACACACGCAGGTCCCATTCCTGGCCATGCCATCCAGGCAGGTCCCGTGGCCATTGCATGGTGTCTCAGCTCCCCCAGGGCACTCTGTGGACCCCCCAGACTCAGTTCCACCCCAGGAACTCTCCATTTACTCCCAATGCCAGCCTCAGACTCCTTCCCTCCCCCAGGACAGCCAGGGCTGGGGGTCCCCCGAGGAAGCTTTCGGTAAGCAGTCACTAAATGGTCAAGTTGTAAGGGAGCACAGGACTGGGGCTAGGGTGGGGACAGAAAGCAGCCCCCCACTCTTGCCCATACCATAGCACTGGGACCCCCAGTAACCAGGGCAGCAGGCTTTCTGCACCACTTCTTTCCAGCATTCCAGGTTGCAGCCGCTCTTAGACATCACAGTGTCCCCTAGCTTTATCTCGTAGCTGCAGACAGGGCAGGCAAGGTGTTGGGAGAGGGCTCCTTCCTGCAGCCCCAGCCACCCCAGACTGTTACCAGGGCTCTCGCCCTGCCTTTCCTGCTTCTGCCTAGAGCAGAGCTGAGCACAGGGCTGGGCGCACAGTAGATGCTCAATAAACACCTCTTGCCCCTCTCTTCCTCCCCACCTGTCTCCAGGGCACAAGGGATGCATGGATAAGCCAGTCCTTGCTCTTATCCTGCAGGCCTGGCCCTGTGCTAACCCACAGGCTGCTGTCGGAAGTGGGAATGGACAGGGGAGGTCTATTACCTGCAGTCCTGAGAGATCTTCTCCGGGAAACGCCGCCAGCCTGAGGGACACACCTGCTTCTTGATGGCAGCACATGTGGTGCAGGGTGTGTGCTTGACCAACGTGGTCTTGATGTCACAGCGTTTGAACTGCACCTGGGCCGTGGGCAGAGTACGGAGTTAGGGGCCTGGATCTTGTACCCCAGTCCTGATGGTGGCAAGGCTGGATGCTCCTCCATGACTAAGTTTCCCATTGGTTTAGCAGGAATGCAGTGAGGACAGGGAAATTCCTAGGAAACCTTGTCGTGAGTTGTTAAGGTCATAGCATGTCCCCGCGTCCACAGCCTGGAAGCCTCCGAGTTTGCACCTTCCAGAGCAAGAATATTTTCCATTTTGTTCTACCTCAGTCCATTTCCAGGGAGGAAACGGGAGGCCGTGGTTTCAGCTCTTGCCCAGAGTCAACCGGGGACAGGGTGAGAATCAGGACTGCATGGAGAAGAGAGCGAGGGAGGGTGGGGCAGAGAGGTCACTCCAAAATCACCTGAGGTGGGGACAGTGGGATAGTGGGAGCCGGAAGGGTCCTACCCTGAAGCCCCATTCACCTGCTGCAACTCTTCCAAGTCTATCACCAGGGTGGCTACCTTTACAAGGACAAAATGCCAGTAAGCGACAGTGTTGTGCCCAGGAAGGCAGCAGCTAAGCTCATGGTTCTCAGTGAGAGAAAGGGGCAGAGGGAAGGTGTGTTTTGATGGTGGTTGTGATTGAGGGCTTGGGGCACTGCCTGGAAAAACCGAGATGTGTTCATTTTGAAAACCACTGAGCTCATTGGGCGTGATAATACCTGGGACTCAGGAGGCTGAGGCAGGAGAGTCACAAGTTGGAGGCCAGCCTCAGCAACTTGGTAAGACCCTGTCTCAAAATGAAAAAAATAAAAAGGGCTAGAGGAGTAGCTCAGTGGTAAAGCACCTCTGGGTTCAGTTCCCAGTACCAAAAAATAAATACAGACATAAAGAAAAAAAAAAGAAAAATTAGATCGGAGCACACTGTGATCTAAAAGAGAAGAGCTCAGAATACTCCTTTCTTAAGACACATTACAGGGCTGGGGATGTGGCTCAAGCGGTAGCGCGCTCGCCTGGCATGCGTGCGGCCCGGGTTCGATCCTCAGCACCACATACCAACAAAGATGTTGTGTCCGCCGAGAACTAAAAAATAAATATTAAAAAAAAAAAAAGACACATTACAGATAGGCGCTGTGGCCCACACCTGTATTCCTATCGGCTTGGGAGGCTGAGGCAGGAGGATCTTGAGTTCAAAGCCAGCTTAAGCAATGGTGAGGTACTAAGCAACTCAGCGAGACCCTGTCTCTAAATAAAATACAAAATAGGTCTGAGGATGTGGCTCAGTGGTTGAGTGCCCCCGCGTTCAATTCCCTGGTGCCAACAAAACAAAACAACAACAAAAACCCCAAACCCACATTAGAGAAGTATGACCTCTTAAAGCAAGAGAAAAGGAGAAATAGTGCTCACACTTTTTTCTAGAGAGACGGGGGGGGGGGGGGGGGGGGGCGGGTCCAAGGCCTGTTTGACACTGTGATTTGGCCTTTTCCGCTCATGCCTCTGTGGTCTACAAAAAGGGAAGTTACCCAGAGCAGCCTGTGTCCGGCTGCAGGATTGGGATGTTGTGGTCTCATCTCCCAACCTGACGCTCATCTTTGCTGAGCCATGGAATGCCTAGGAAATTGGGTAATTCAAGGACTGGGCAGCTGCTGGCTTGGCAAAGGCTCCCCTCAAAGCCACCTGGCCAGACCTGCCAGCCTGATCACCACTCTGGCTGGGGGACTAGCACTGGGAGGCACATTAGGTAGGCCTGGGTGACCAAGAGTGCCGTCCTCATTCTCCTGGCAAAGTCAAAAAGGGGAAAGCAGTGGGCGAGGGACTTGGGAGGAAGCGGGAGCTTTGTTAGTGTGTGTGAAGTGGTGATGGCTAGATAAGCCAGCTGCCAGATCAGCTCCTCTCCAGGGACCACACCCAAGGCCAGCGCTCAGGGCCAAGTGTCTGCCCAGTCGCCTGTAAACAGCATCAACAGCTGGAGCCTCACGATCTGCCACTAGTCCTGGTGGGTGGAGTGAGGTTGGACCATAGCCTGGGTGCTGAATCAGATTCCCTTCTTTCTGGGGCACTTTGGGGACCCAGCGTAGCCAGAGCGCTGCCTCCCCACCCCCCACATGCCCAGCTGGAGCTGAGTTGGCAATGTCTGCTTCCCACAGAGACACTTTTGGGGGAAGCTCAGGAAACAGGACGTTTAAGCCCCGTGGTAAAAAGGTGGAAGAAATTTCCCAAGCTGGGACTGAGCTGGGGCTGACATCCCAGAACCCAAATCCCTTCAGAGAGGGAGGGGGCCCCCATACTGCTTCCCCCAACCCTAGATCCAAGCAGGGAGGGACAGAGCTGGGTCCTGGCCAATGCTCTTCTCCCTGTGAACCCTGGCTTAAGGCCACAGGCTCATGCCCAACACCAAGGAGGCAGAAGACTGCTAGGTTGCTAAAACTGCTTCCGCAGGAAGCCTTCCCCGTTTCTGCTGCTGTTGGAACTTGTCCTGCTGCTACCTCTTACTGGCCATGTGACCCAGGGGATGTCCATTCCCCTTAGACCCTCCGTTTCTAATAGTTATAGTGGGTCTCATGCTACACAAGGAGCCAGGCAGCCTGAGTGGCTATGAAATAAGGCCCCCATTGCCACATCTCCATTTGCAAGAGCCCTGAGCCCTCTTTTCCGGCACAGGCTGGCTGAGCCCCTATCCCCAAATTGCATACTTAGGGATGCTCAGAGCTATAGATCTCTGACAAGGAACAAACCCCAATCCAAGACATCTCACTGACTTGGTCACCATCTCCTGGAATATGAGGAGATGGCATCCTGTGAGATTCCTTTGCATGGTACACATGGGGAAACTGAGGCAGGGGACGGGCAGGAACTTGCCAGCAGAACTCAGCACAGCCCTGGAACCCTTGGCTTTTCCACTACCACTCTTACTTTCTTAGCCTGTACTATCCCTGGCCTGGCTCTGAACACAAGACCAGGCATAGTGGTGCACGCTTGTAATCCCAGCAGTTTGGGAGGCTGAGGAAGAAGAATTGCGAGTTCAAAGCCAAACTCAGCAAATTAGCAAGGGCCTATGCAAATTTGGGAGAACATGTTACTCAGTGGTTAAGCCCCTGGGTTCAATCCCTGGTACAAAAAAAAAAAAAAGAGACAGAACCTGCTGCTGACAGGGGACCCTGAACCCTGTTTCCAGGCCCAGTCTGGCCGAGTCCCAGTCCCCAAATAGCAGATTTAGAGGTTCTCAGAGCTACAGGTCTCCAACAAGGAATAAACTCCAATCTAAGACCTCTCACTGACTTCTGTCATGTGAGTCCCTGTGCTGGGTAGCGCTACCTGAAGGTGGGTCGTGGGCAAGCCTTCTCCTATCTCAACCCCAGCCTGCCTCTTGATGCCACAGGGACAGTGACAGCTACTCCAAGAAACAAGTGGGAGTTGGCTTTGTAAGGGAAGTCCCCTCACCTGGCAGCAGATCCCAGGCAGGGGACCCTATCTCCATACCCAGGGTATGAGGCTCCTCCTGAAGTTTGAGCAGGAGCTGTGTCCCTAGCATGGGCCCTGGGGGGAATCTGTGGATAGACATTGGGGCCATGATTGGCCTCATGGACCAGAGGAGCCACGCTGGAGCTCACACCAGCATGCCCAGACGGCAAACAGCAGGTATGAGGTGGAGCAGGACTCCAGAGTGGGAATGGTCCATCTCTGTCATCCGCAGGCCTTGGTGTCCAACATCCATCTAGGAGCACAAAAGGACGCTCTGCCCAGTGGTCGTGAGGACATGAGGGGTTATGCCCAGGACGGACTGGTGGCAACTTGGAAGCTTGAAAACATTCTCATTGGCTGCATTTACCCAGAGCTTCTGTCCCCGGGCAGTCTTAGAGCTGGACAGTCACACACACACACATGTTCCATGAGTCTCTCAGTCTGCGGGTCCCACAGGGGTCAGGAATGATCACATCTCCCATCCCCAGGTGATAGCCACACAGAAATTCGGGCCTCAGTATGGGTGGGGAGGGAAGGCAGATGGGTTTGGCTCTGCCTCCCCTTACTCACAGGCTAGGACAGCTGCCCACAAATGGCTGGCTAGTCAGGCACAGAGGGCAGGCTAATGTACCCCTGCACCCCAGGTGACACTAAGTAGGCATATGGGCCTGGCTACCTGGGCTTTACACAGGCCAGCCAAGAAACGGTTGTGTCTATACCCCAGCCCATGTCCCACCATCCCACTGCTAGCTGGCAGGGTCTGGATACCATGAGCCCCTGCAAACTGGCTCACACTCACCTTCTGGCCCCTGATGAAGCTGGAGTTTGCCAGGCAGGAGACCAGGACACAGAGCAAGAGGAGACCCCGGGGCTCCACCATGACTGGCGGTGGCTGGCAAGTACACCGTCCAGGACAGAAGTCACAGCAAGGGAATGAGCTCCAAGGGGTGGGCAGGCGGGATGGGGCGGGCCGTGTTCTTAAATGCAGTCCCCCACAGGAACCCTCCAGGATTTCCTCTTACGTATCAGCAGCCAGCAGGCGGAAAGGAAGGCGCGGGCCACTGACCCCGGCATGAACAGCCTGGAACCTGTTCACAGATTCCGGCGCAAGACCCTCTTGGCCTGGAAGCCCAAACCCACCTTTAACCATGGGCTTAGGCTCTATCAGATTCTGAAGCAAATTCAAATGCAAATGTAATGACACCCACTCATCTGGCCAGCCTAGCACTTTTTATTTAGTCTCTGGGATTCTGGTTGCTGAGGGGTAGGGAACTGCGTCTGCCCCTGCCTTGACCCTTCCAACTGCCAGACTGGGACTCCCTGCCAGGCACCATCCCACGGGTGGCACAGATGCCATGGGGTGGCCTTGCAAATCCTCATCCCAACAGTCTCAGCCACTCCACCAGCCAGTCCTGACGGTCCAGCCTGCACCACTCCTGACCCTAAACCCTCCATGCTCTCCCCTCACCACACTGACAACTGACCCCCCCTCAGTGCCCGTCGGGCCTTTCCTGCTTCCTGCTGCATCTACCCTCCCCCATTCACTCTGCTCCAGTTACCACGCTGACGGTCACATGCTGGTCCTTTACCATAGGTGCAGTCTCAGGTCAAAGGTGCTAAAATGTGTAGATAGCCACTGGTTTGGGTGGAGCTCCTGCTTGAGACCCACCAGACCAGACCAGATCAAGATGGAGTTCAGAGGGCTTTAGTTACCCAGTTTAATTACCAGTTCAGCTGTAACTATTTAAATAGTCTCTAGGAGCTGGGGTCGTGGCTCAGAGGTAGAACGCTCATGTAGCATGCGTGAGGCACTGTGTTTGATCCTCAGCACCACATAAAAATAAAATAAAGGTATTGTGTCCACCTACAACTAAAAAATAAATTAAAAAATAATTGTCTCTATACTTTTTTTTTTTGTACTGGGGATTGAACCCAAGGGTGCCTAACCACTGAACCACATCCCCAGCCCTTTTTAATATTTTATTTAGAGACAGGGTCTCATTGAATTGCCTCAGCCTCCCGAGCCACTGGGGTTATAGGCGTGTGCCACCACTCCTGGCTCTATACCTCACTTCTGTTTTCTGTAAATGCTGCCTCAGAGTTGGCAGGAGTTAGAACCTGTTGTGGTTCTGAAAGCTGTCCAATTCAAGAATTATTTTATTTATTCAAATAAACGGCTAAATTTAATTTACCTAAGTTTTTTTCCATGTGTGTGTTGCTGGGATTGAGCCCAGGACCTCGTGTGTACCACTGAGCTACACTTGGCCCAGGTTTTTCCTTTTAACATGGCTTCGAGGGCTTCCCCGAGCCCGCTGATGGGGCGGCCTTACACCTGATTCCACCTCCTCTCGAAATGGTCCCCAGCTGGCATGGCTTATTTATCACCCTCCCAGAATGTCGGCTTTGGGAGATCAGGGAGGGCGATGGGAGGGTGTAAATAAGCCATGCCACCTGGGGACAGGTGTGCGGCATGAATCAACGAATGTGGGTAGTTATTGTTATTTGCCCTGTCACTGGTAGGGAAACTGAAGCTAAGAGGGGCCAGGTAGCTAGCTCATCCAGGGTAGCTCAGCTTATCTCTTTCAGATTTATCTTTAGTGACCCATGGTGGGGACCCCTATTCAGCACTGGGTGTGGTAAACTCTGCTTTGTGTTGTCACTACTCCGATTTTAGAGGGTGTTATGGAGATGAAGAGGCAAGAGATGACCACAGAACTAAGTTGCCATTTTTAAAGGCCTTTGGTAAAGACCTGGATGGGGAGCTGGTGACTTGCCCTCCTCCTCCTAGCTTGGAGGGCCACGAGGCTAGCCTTTGAGTTTGGCTTGGGGGGCACTGAGGGTGGGGCGATCCTTCCCTGGGTGACTACTTCCACCCTTTACCTACCCCCACAAACCCAGGCGAGGCTCCCTCCTCTGTTGGTGTCAAGGGGAAAAGGGGGATAAGAGCAGGCCTTGTAGCCAGATGGGCCACACCCTACATTCCTCCATTACCTCTCCAGAATCCCAGTGGTCCCAGGGCTTGAGGCTCCCGATTGGGCTAGGTAAGAGGTTAATGAGGAGCAAGGGACCATCACTGGTGGTAGGATTGGGGCAGAGGAAGGGTAGGGCACAGGGTTTAGCTCTCAAAAAATTTCAGGTCCTACCTAGCAGGGCTCCCTAAGGCAACCTCCAACTCTCTGACAGGAACACAGTGACAGGCAGGTGACCTTGCTCTCCACTGCCATCACCTGGGTTCACCTCCAAGGGCCATCTTGGTGAGAATAGACCCACACATACCAGTAATCATGGACTCTGGGTCTTACCTTCACATTGGGCTGCTGTGATTCGGGTGCCCTGGGGAATGTTGTGGATTCTTCTCATTTGCCCTGGGATTCTGGTTTAGCCACAGTCCAACATGGCTGTGTCCCGAGAGGTTCCCCTCATAGCTCTCCTGTCTCTAACACATATCTGGCCCCTGGAGGCCTACTCTATTCTCCTTCCCCCAGATCTTGTCCACCCAAATCTCCAGAGCACCCTCTCCCATGCCGACCACGCTCTGGGTGACCTCACTGGGGCCCCAGTGATACTTAACCCAAAAGACTCAGACTGTGTCAAACTCTGCTTTATTGGAATAGAGAAAATAGGCAACAGGAATCACACTTGGTGCTGGCAGCTTTAGGTCCCCTGCCCCCACCCCTCTCAGCCCCAAGGCCTGGGGGACTCCTTCCCCCAGAAGGCTCCCCTACTTGTCTGGACCAGGGGAGGCCTCCACTTTGAAAAACTGCCCGGGGAGGGGGCTTCTCATGTGCACTCTGCTGCCAGCTTCACAATTAGCAGCAAAATGCCCACAACGACAGCAGCAGCAACAACATAGGACTGGACTTGACACTCTGGGGAAGGACACGGAGGGCCGATCAGATCCACAGCGCCACAGGTTAGCAACGGCATCACAGTAACAGACACGACGCTGAGGCGCCCGACCACACCACTCCAGGGCAGGCGAGGCGCCATGGGAGGCTGAAGGTACATAGACACCTTGAGGGGCCTGGCTTTCTTGCTCCCAGCATCAGAAAGAACTGACTGAACACCTCTCCACATTCTCTGTGAGGACAGTCAAATTAAGGTACCAAAAGGTAGGGGAAAGAACATTTTTAAAAGAACAAAGAAAGCCTGCTTCCCTGCCTGGAGCAGGCACCAGGCTGGACAGGGCAGGTGCAAAGCTGGGTGCAGCCTGGGCTAGCCAGTGAGCTCAACAGGAAGCTCCCGGCCACACAGGGCTTCCCATTGGCGGGCCAACAATGAGATGAGCTTCTCTCTGCTCTCGGCACTGGGGACAAACACCTGCCACTGGACCTCACGACCCTGGCCAGCCCTGGCAGGGCTACCTGGCATCTCCCCAAAATGGTCCAGGGTGACGCTGCCCATAAGGTCATGGCCTTGCACATCATCAAAGACGAGAGTGAGGGCCTGCGGGTAGGGCTGGTAACCCATGAGCACGCGGTCCAGGTCCCGGACACGACGGCCATCGTCTAGCCGGTACCTGTCCCTCTGGGGTGGCTCTTTGGCAAACTCAGGCAGTGGGTAGTGGACATAATCTTCATCTAGGAGAAAGATCTCGGCACTGGTAAGCAGAAGTGTCTTGGGGCGCAGCGGGCCCCTGCAGCGCCCAGGTGGTGGCGTGCCCACCTGGAAGGCCTGTATATACAGCAGGATGCTGAGGCCTGGGGCCTTCTCTGGGTCAGCCGTCTTCTGGGCTACAGTGTATGTGAGGTCCCCAACCTCCTCCTCACTGGGGTAGGTAAACTTGACGCGGCTTGAGTGGATCAGCTCGTAGTTCTCCATTTTCCCTGTAGAGAAATATGTCACCAAGGCTATGGCCTGAACTGACCTGTGGAGGAGCTAAAAGCACCAGGGGCCCCAAGCCAGCCAGAGACCCTGTGTGAGACAGGCAGGCAAGGGTGCCCCAAGCCAGCAGCCCAGGGCTGACACCAAAGGGATTGAGGGATATCTGGGATGGAAGCTCTGCAGTGGCAATGCCCCACAGAAAAACCTGGCCAGCTAAGAGGGACGAGAAAAATGAGAGAGGCAGGGAGGACTCTGGGGTACTGGGAGGCACTCTGGGGCTTTTGATGTCCACCCTGGGACAGGTCTACAAGCTGTGCTGGACAGGGTACCTGTAGTCTTGTTCCCAAACTCTGAGTAGAAGTCCTTGTCAACAGGCTCTGGTGAAGGTGTGCGCTCCAGAGAGGAGAGCACCAACATGAGGTGCTGCAGGAAGCAGTGCGTCAGATAGCTGTCCCGCGTCAAACACGTGACCACCTGTGTCGGGGAGGAGCCTACACAAGATGGGGCTGGTCAGGGCCACAAGCCACTTCACCTGCCAGGTCTCTGTCCCAGAAAGCCAAGGCTGTGGGGAACCTAAGGAAAGCATCATGGGACCTGGGGAGGCAGCCATTTATCAGGCAGGAAGGGCTGAAACATTTTTCTGGAAGGGGATACAGAGAGGCATGAGGGAAAGAGCTTAGTTTTCTCTCTTCAGGAAGTATGAGTCAGACACATCCTGCCTGAGCCCAGGGCCCGCTCTGCTTGTGTCCGGGCTGGCACTCGCTGCACACCCCACCTCCCACCTCCCACCTCCCTGGGGCATGAGTCCTGCAATCTCAGCAGTTCCTGGAGCTGCTTCCTCCCGCCTGGTTAGCTGGCTTGTAAGCAGAGAGATAACGCTGTCTACGATAATGCACCCACAGACGGAAGGTGGAAGCCCAATGGTGACACTATCCTTCATCTAAAATGGGACAAAAGCACAGTGGGTCGCTTACCGGTCAGACGGAAGTACTGGTCAAAAAGGCCAACGTTGACTGACTGCAGGTCACTGAGTTTAAGCACAAAGCACTGGGAGATGTGGAAGGGGCTGTTGTTGTAGTCAGTGTTTTTCTGATGCCAGAAATCTATGGAGAGGAAGGTATGGAGGGGGTTGGTGGCTGTGGCAGCAAGTACAGGGGGCACACGGGCAGCACGTCCAGCAGGAATGGATTGCCTGGCAAGGGTCTACACCACCTCTGGCATGCAAATCCTCATTTACAGCTAGGTCTGGGGTCTGAGCCTCACCTTGCTGGCTCGCTGGCCAAAGTTCCCACTGAGGTCCCAAGGGGCAGAGGCTGCCCAATCCCCACTTCCTGCCTCTCTCAGCCAGTTCCCAAGCACTTTCTGGGCCCTGGCATGGCATATCCACATCTGGTCTTAGGTCCTCGTGATGGCTTAGGAGGTAAGTGCTGCTGTCATTGCTTCCTCAAATGAGAAACTAAGCCCAGATCAGTCAAGGTGCTGCTGCCTAAGGCCACACAGCTGGCCTCTCAGCCTGCTCCGAAAATATGCTTCGAACTCCTGACAACCAGCAGGTCTGGGTACCTACCTTGCAGTGGCTCTGAGAAGTAACGACGGAGGCCATCATGTAGCACGAAGTACACAGCCTTGGTGGACAGCAGCACACAGGCAGTCACTTCCAGCCCTGGGGTCTGGTAGAACACCACTGATGACCACAGGAGGTGTCTCAGCTCCTCGTTTTCAACCTGGACACAGAGCGGTGTGGGTCTGGAGGAGAGCGGGGTGGGGTGGGAGCATGCACCTTTCTACCTCCAAGACCACAGATCCCTGGCAGGACACCCCACTGCTATTTTTGTCATCCCTACTACCGAGGTGGCCTGCATACCCCGGGGACGTGCCCATGGCTTTAGACAGAAAAAGGCAGGAAGCTTATCTCATCAATGTGTCTATAACTCAGAGCAGAGGAGTCGGGAGTACAAGATGGGAAGTGGGTTTGCTGGGCCAGGGACTGCTGAGGGGAGGTAGCACAAAGGGCAGTTAGCCAGAGGAAGGTAGCTCGGGACCTCCTGACCCCTGGAACCTGTGAGTAGCTGAAGCCGAGGACTACATGATACCAGAGAAATCTGAGGGCCAAAGGCGACCCCTGCCTCACCCTTAGGACTGACTGATACCACAGTGGAGCCCACACCTCTCTGCACAATTGTTAGCTGGAGGACCCGTGCATGGGCCACTACCTCAGCGATGCTGCTGTGGAAGAGCTCAATGATGGCGCTCCCCTGTAAGCTGGCAATGTGCCGGAGTGACGGGCAGACAGGCAAGTGCGAGGGAATCTGATTCTCCTCTGAAGTGGATTGGATCAGGTGCTCGGTTGGATACTGGGCAGGGACCTCAGCTTGTGCCAGGGCCTCTGCTGGGGCTGGAGCTGGAGCCGGGGTCTCTACTGGGCCCTTTTCTGGCACCAAAGATAGAGCTGAGGCCTCTGCTGGAGCTGGAGCTGGAGCTGGAGCCGGAGCTGGAGCTGGAGGCAGAGTTGGAGGAGATTCCACTGGGGCTGGGACTGGGGCTGGAGCTGGGGCCGGAGCTGGGGCTGGAGCTGGAGCTGGAGCCTCTGCTGGAGCCTCTGGTAGGCCTGGAGCTGAAGCTGCTGCTGGGACTGGAGCTGGGACCTCCACTGGAGCTGGGGCTGGGGCTGGAGCCAGAGCCTCTGCTGGTCCCTCCTGGGGATGCTGGTCATCACTGCATCTCCCAATCCCCCCCAAGAAATGTCATATTAATATGTGGAACCACATCTATGCACAACTTCAAATGTGTGAGGGCCACTTGTATACCATATATCACCACTGGGGTCACTTAGGAGATTTTATTACCAGATTCCTTATGGGAGGACAAAACAACAGAGGGAAAATACCCAGGCCCTTTCTTTTGAGTGGCAGATGGGAGCAGAACAAGTCACCCCAGGTGAAATCCCACTTTGAGAAAGTATCAAAGGTTTCAGAAATGCCACTCTAGGGTCCAGAGTGCCTGCCCAGGGCTGGGACCTGGGTTGAGTGGGTGCATTTAGAAGTGAGAACCAAAGGCTCAAACTGCTCCTCAGTTTGCCTTTGGGGTGTGCTTTGGTGGTCCATGCTCTTAGCCCACCCAGCCACCATTGCACTTGGCCATGCCGGGCTGTCAACTGGTCTGGTCCAGACACAGGACCAAATAATGCACAGAACCTTAGAGCTCACAGAGGCTGGGAAGTCACACCCCTTTGGAAGGAAAATGTTTTAGAGGTTATCCTCTCCACTTGACCCAGTCCAACTGCTGAGACCCTTGGGGCTATGATCCTGCATTTAGCCAGGAAATACCCCAGGAAGCCTTGGGGCTGCCCTCCTGCTGTCCTGGAGCAAAGATGCATCTGCTAAAGGGTATGGTTTCTGCATGTGGTCCCCTATGGGCCAGTGCCAGCAGGCTTGGGGATGACAGGGAAGTAAAGACATGGTGTCCACCATTGAAGCTATACCCAGGGGAGGGGAAAGGAGAAGATGGCCATATAGCACAGGATGCTGTCTTCAGCTGGCAGATAGGAACACCAGATCCAGTCTGGAAGAGGTGGAAATCCCTTTAGGAGTGTCATCTGGGGTTTGGGTTGGAGAGAGAAGGGAAATCCCATGCAGAAGTGGGTCTCTGCTATCAGGAGGAAAGAAAAGGGAGGTTAGGGGACAGGAGGGCCATCAAATGAAGGGCTTTCTTCCCCAGGTAGGGGAAGCCCAGGAAAGCCAGCAACATGAGGCGCAAAATCCCCATTGCTCTGTGGGACAGGAGCAGGGGAAGGGGGAGGAGAGCAAGGATAGAAGGACAGACTGCCAACCTCAGACTTCCCAGTCAGTACTTTGGTTTTCAATGGGGCCTTGACAGAGATGACATAGCCAGCTCTGATACTTGACCTGTTACTTTTGCACCTGAGATTCTTTTCGGAGGGCAGGCAACCCAGTCCTTCCCAAGAGGGGCTTTTTGGTCACCAACAGGGAGAGCCTAGGAGCTAGTTCAGGGATGGGAGGGGCCTGAAGCAGTCCCAGATCCAGAGTCAGCCACAGAGATGTGATCCCTAGGGGTGGGGAAGCAAGTCATGCCTAGAGGCCATGCTTTGGCTCATGGGAACAGAGTGGACAGGGCCAGGTCAAAGTGACAACTCCCACTGGGCAAGTAAGGTGGGGGGCAGCTCCCTCAACCTCCCCTACAAGGCAGGTGCCTGGATCCACACATTTTCACAGACAGCTTTCCTAAGCATCTTCTAAAGCTCTGAAGATAAGGAGGAGCCAGGTGCCAAGCCAGAGGGAGTTAAGGTTAAGGCTAGGGTGGCCAGGAGCTGGGGAGAAGCCAAGGGGCAGGACAATGGCCTGCTCACAAAACGCAGATGCCCAGAGATCATACATGCCAGTCCCATGCCCTTGGGCCCCGTGGTCTTACCTGGCCCTACCCTCAGCAGGCTGGCCATCCACAAGGGGGCCCTGAGACCTGGCCCCAGTTGCAGGAGTCTTGGCGATGACCACAGTTTTCAGGTCCTGCAGGGAGGCCCGCAGCTGGTTGTAGATACGCAAGAAGTGGAATTTCTCATGGGGTAGCACAAAGATGGCAGTGACAAAGCGGTAGCCAACAAGTAGCTCAAGCACATGGCCGTCGGCAAAGGCGCCCCGTGGCTGGGTGCAGCTGCGGGTGGGGTCCAGCAGCACTGTGGAGAGCGGCACGCGGCTGAGCTTGAAGCTGTTGCGGTTGCGGCAATTGTGGGTGCCACGGTTGGGCATGGGATTGAAGTCAGCTTTGATGACGTTGAGGTGCTGGGGTGTGAGTAGCAGCCAATAAGGAATGGCAGCAGATTTGACGGCCTCGGAGGGTGCACAGCAAGAGCGGCGAACAGCTGAGCAGAGTGTGCAGCTGGCCCACTCGATGTTGCCGGAGTAGTCCCCTGCGGCCGTCTGTACCATGCGCTTGTCACTGTAGACCAGGTAGACGGGGAAGCAGCCCTGACTGCGCTCCTGGCAGCCACCAGCCACCTTGTAGAAGGTGAGTAGCTGGCGCAGGAACTCCTGCAGGCTAGTGTGGCTGCCATAGAGGACAGGGCTGCACAGCATGGCCATGTGCTGTGGGGCGAAGCAGGAACGCAGGTCAGCGTGGAACTCATGTAGGTTCACGGCATCCGAGATGATGAAGAGCGTGTTCTCGCTGTGCCGCACCTTGAGCACCAGACACAGCTCTGGCATGAGGAAGCCGAACTCGGTGAGGTCTCCATGTGGAAAGCAGAAGACGAAGCGCAGGGATGAAAGGATGTGCTGGCTACTGCCCCGCGACTCCTGGTGTGGGATCTCAAAGACGGCGATGCCAAAGTCAGTGAGCACGAGGCAGGCGGCGAACTGGCGGATGCTACCCTGCACGTGGATCAGGAAGCACCACAGCACCTTGAGGATGCGGATGTGCTCCAGTAGGAAGTCCTCATCTGCGCCCAGGGCCCACTCCAGGGCCAGGCGCTCCTCCTCAGCTTCCTCATCTTCTTCATCTTCCTCCTCCTCCTCCTCCTCTTCCGCCTGGCCTCCCTCCTCCTCTTCCTCTGCGTCTGGGGGTCCCATTTCAAAGTAGCGGTTCTCGGCAACATCTTCCTCATCCTCATCCTCGTCCTCATCCCCCTGGTTGCCCTGGGCCTCCTCACGCTGATTGGCAGCCTCAATCCAGGCAGGCAGCTGCCGCTCGATGGCCTGGCGGATCAGCGTGCTCAGGCGCTGGATGAAGTCCTGGTTTGTGGCCGTGTAGCCGATGCAAGTGAAGGGCAAGAAGATGATCTGGCCAGACCCAGGCACCACCTGCACCTCTGGCTCTGCGTGCTCTGGGCTGTGTGGAGAGAGGCTGGATCAGTGACATGAGGGTCTGGGATACCCCCCCCATCTCAGAGCCTGTTGCGTACCCTTGGCCCTGGGGAACCCACCCATGGGTCTCCTGGGTCTTCTACATATCTGAGCTGTTCCTAGAACAAGGGCATGGGGGAGGAGCTGAGGTGCTAAAGCTGCAAGGCTGGGGACACAGCTGATGAGTACAGGCTTCCAAACACTCAGACCACACCATCCAGGACAGCTTTGTTCAGACCACACTGGTTCCCACAAGAGAAGTGCTACACAGATTTCTCAGTCATTCCAAGGCTTGCTTCTGTGAGCCCTGAGGCAATGAGTACTTCACTTGTTGATAACTAGCTCCCTTCAGTGAGGACCAGTGGCCTCCAGAGGTGGGAAGGTGGGTTGAGGCAGTCTTAGGGCAGTTTAAATGCTAGCTCTGCCAGATCATTCAGACCTTGCATGTATAACTAGAATTGGCATTCTACTATGAAGAGTCAGAGAGTTAATGTTTTAGGTTTTGTAGGCTACCCCTACCAACTCATCTTCTTGTTTAAACAGCTCTTTAAGAATGTAACTAACAGCCAGGGAAAGTGGTGGGTGCCCATAATCCCCGCGGCTCGGGAGGCTGAGGAAGGAGGATCACAAGTTCAAAGCCAGTCTCAGCAACCCTGTCTCTAAATATAAAAACGAATGGGAATGTAGCTCAGTAGTAATGCACTCCTTGGGTTCAATCCCTGGTACCCCCCCCCCCAAAAAAAAGAATATAATTATCATTCTTAGTTCCTGGACTATACAAAAAAGGCCATTCACTGAACTGGCCTTGATGTGCCACCACCTGGTACAGGATAATGTGAATCAGGTGAAGTTTAGGGAAAACAGACCCAAGTCCATCTCACCTGTTTATTTAAAGAAATAAATAGTTCTGTAGGACTTCTGTGAACAGATTGGTAACAGAATCTAACTGGTGACCTCTGACCTACAGCTGAGAGTGGGCAGAAGGGCATAGACAAGCCCAGATGCCTTCTTGACTTCTTCCTTACCTTGCACCACCAACAGCTCCTGGCACGTCCCTTGGGTCATCCGGAGCTGCCTAATAGAGAAGGAAATACAATCATCCCCCAGCTTCAGCTATTCCCTGACATGTCCTGGGCGCTGGACACTGAGATGGACACTCTGCTGTCTTTGCACCTCACCATCCCCAATCCACCCACATTCACTAGGTAATCATGCCAGTACATGGCAGGGTTGGGATTCCCACCCCTGTCGGTCTGAACCCAGCCCACATTCCCAGCCCAGGGCCATAGCCTGAGTCACACTCTCAGGGGTTCTGATATCCAAGGGCTCCTCATGTCACCTAAGAACCCAGTTGCACAGTCTACCAATCCAGTCTGTGACCAGCAATGCACACCATGAGTAGGGCTGAGGCGGGTCCTAGAAAGGGCTCCCAAAACTTTCTGCATAGTGTTCAAGATCTAGGGCTTTGGAACCTACTGCTGTGTGACCCTGAGCAGGGAGTTCTGGGGCTAGACAAAGACTCTGCAAACCATCCTAGCATTGTAGGGCCATTACCCTGTGCTGTGCAGAGAGATGGGGCTGGAGAAAGGCCCAGGCACCAAGACACAGCAGTGTAAGCCCCTCTTACTTGCCTCCTTTCTTTTCTTGGGATACAGGGATGGGCCTCCAAAGCTTGACCGGTAGCCAGAGGAGACACTACAGTCACACTGTCTCAGACTACCAGAATGACAATGTTGAGAAGGGGCAGAATGGCCCCAGGGTACTAGGTAGCTGGGGAGAAGTTCTGCCTCTACACTGTCTTCTTCAAGGCAGTCTGCATGCAGGCTCAGGGCTCACCCCCGCCCCTTGGCCCAATGACAGAGCACTCCCTGTTCCCAGAGAGACGGTAGGGAGGGGCATCACACACACACACACACACACACACACACACACACACGTAGGATGGAGAGGAGGGGAGGGAGAAGTTGAACACAGGCTTAATCATTGTGTTAATTAAGAGGACTCAACTAGAGACATGTCCAAGAGAAAGACTGTACAGGGCCAGGCACAGAGCATGAAGCTTGGCAGCATGGGCTGTGCTCCAGCCAGGCCACTGCCAACTGGCCTACCTCAAGCAACAGAGTTGGCTTGCAGACGGAACAGTCTTCAGGAGTAGGCAGAGGGCATTACCTGTCCTGCAGGGATGGACTCCAAGGAATCAGAGCAGCCCCCAGCAATGGGCCGGTCCTCGGGAGTCAGACTGTCAGTAGATGAGAGGCTGCTGGCCAGGGCCTCCTCCTGCACGAACATGATCCCTGCAGAGATGGGGTGGGCGGACGGGTGGGCAGGGAGAGCAGCTGTTCAACAAAGGGGCTGGGCCTTGGGCTACCAGCATAGCCGGGGGCTAGCCAGACCCCTAAACCATCGTATGGGTAATAGAAGAAAATGGCAAAGCTAAAATCCTCAAACAGCTCAAGAAAGAACCAATGACTGCTTCTCTAATCTCAGGCAGGGAGAAGTTTTCTGAGCACACATGCAGAGGAAGAAACTGAGACTACATTAAAAAAAAAAAAAAAATCAAACCTCTGTGGATGAATCTTAAAAACCAAGAAAACAAAATCAAATGCAAAGAGAAAAAGTACTTGCAATATATAACAAAGCTTGATATCTTTAATCTATAAGAGTTCTTACAGATTACAAAAGTGGTAGAGAGTAGAAATCCCATTAAGAGACTACAAAGAACACAGAGTGACATTCCATAGAATTGACAACAGATATAACATGTGAAAAAAAGATGCTTATCCTCTCTGGCACACAAAGAAAGGCAAGTTGAAGCAGACCGGTTTGTATCTTTGGCAAAGGTCAGACTCACTGTACAGCCTGGCCCTGGCCTAACTGGGTACAGACAGGCACTGGAGTTGGAGCTGACCCCTCCGTCAGGAGAGCAGTTTGGTACTACGTCCATCAAGAGCCTTAAATGTGTTCACTCCTAAAGCACCATCCCAGGAAATGACTAGCCACGACCCCAGCTCCTGATCTGACATCTGCAGGCTAGCAAATCCTCAAAGCACAGGATGCCTCACTGGGAGGCTCCAGATTCCCCCTGGGCTGCTGAGAACAATTTTGAGCCTGCACCCACAGGCCCCACTGAATACCCCAGGGCCACCTCCCAGGGACAGCAGCATGACCTCATACACCCTGGTAAGGCATGGGGTTTTCAAATCCTACTGAGGCTGTTTTAGGAATATTTGGACCCATTACTTCCAGTTTGCAGACTGGTGTTTCAACATGTTCTGAACTATAGCTAGAGTCTAGAGGAACCTGGGCTTGCCTCCACACTCCAGCTTTGCCACTAGTCACCACAGCCCAAGGAAATGATTCTGAGCCCCACAGGGCATGAGATCTGTCTGGCTTGGCTGCTGTCCGACAGGGCAACTCACATGGCCCAGGTCCTTTGTCCCAGGGCTGGGCAGGAAGACAACCCAAGCCCAGACACCCTCATAAAGTGAAGCAGCAGGGGCTCTGCAAGGCAGGAGGATAGCAAGCACACAGCCATGCATGAAGCAACCCCCTCCCCAGGATCTCCCCTGGGCTTTGCCTATGCTGTCACCCTCCCCTAGAGTCCACCCTCTCCTGCTGACCCATTCAAATCCTATTCATCCTTCGAGTCACCTCAGATGCTACCTCTGCTCAAACCTACAAATGTCCCTGAACCATTCTACCCTGGGCATAGAGTTCATCTCCCCAAGTGGCTCCTTGTTCCTCAAGGGCGGTGGCCTAAATCCCCAACTAAGGATGTAGAAAGGGGAGAGTGTTTACTGACCACTTTTGTTTGAGCCAAAAGCAGTGCTAAGCGTTTCCCCAGCATCAGCTCATGCGTGCCTCTCATTATTTACCACATTTCATCAAATCTAAGATGCGTGGAAACGGTGCCATCTTGGTCTTAGCAGGTGTCCACGGAAGGTTTTCCCATGACTCCATCACGAACACCAGCTGGCTGACAGCAACTAGGGGACGCCACTGACTGAAAGACGCATCTCAATTTCAGAGAAGTCGCAGGGTGGAAACGTGTGCATCTTAGAATCGATGAAGTAAGGTGTATCCAGTTTACGGTTGAGAAAACAGCTTCAGAGAGGCTACACAGGTAGCTTGAGATCACACAGCCAGGAAGTTGGAGCCTGAACTCAGCTGCCTGCTCCTAACCACCTCTCTACACAGCTTCTCTCAGCCCTGGACCTGGCTGGAGAATCAGCTCCGACATTTTGCACATCGGCCCTTATCAGTCACAATCCTCTGTGGCTCCAACAGCCATCTATAGCTCCTGCAATAACCAGAGGCCTGTGTTTTCTGGACAGTGCCCCGTTCACACTGGCCTGGGAATGCCCAGTTAATTTGCAAGTATGCTCCCACTACAGGACAGGCTGGGAGCATTAGGTGCCACTTAGCAAAGCTGCTCTCACATAGGAGAAATCCCTGCCCATCCGGGCTAGCTCCAGTAACACATGGCTGAACACACACGAATGTGGATGCCTCTACATTTGTGAGGAAAAAAGCAACATTTTCTTGCCACTAACTCCCCAATCCCTGTTTGGACATGAGGAAACGTGGACAGGGACAGTCTGTCCACTTCCTTCCTGGACTGTGGCCTGTACAAATAAGTGGTGAGAAAGGGCCACTCAGCAGATGGGATAGGGGACATCAGGAGAGACCTCAGGCAGGGGTTTGACCTTGTCATTTCTCACCCAAAGGAAAGAGATGTGCACACAAAGACATCCACTGCAGTTTTATTTATGAGAGGTGCAATCTGAGACAATGTCTCAACGTCCAGTGACTGGGAAGTGGGGACAGACTACAGAAGCCACTCTGCAGAGTGCCCCAGGGTGAGAGAAAGAGGGAAATAAGGCTGGACCTAGGCTGCTGCAGAGGCTCATCACTGCAGGGTGGGAATGGGGCCCTGCCTGTAGTTGCAGCCTTGGGGGAGACACCCCTCCCCACTGCCCGCCCGGGGCCTGCTCTTTACCAGCTTATTCTCCACTTGCTGTTCTCCATAATCGCTTATTGATTCACTGATTCAACAGTTGCTGACTAAGACTGGCCAGCCATGTCCTTGGCCTTGGGACCAGACGCATCTCCCTGTCCCTGAGAAGCCTACAGTTATGCGCTTCCTCTATAGGGTCGACAGTGCTGTGGGACCCCAAAGAGGGGCTTGACTTCCATGCAGATGGCAGTGATAGGGAAGCTTCCTCACAGGGATCCATACCCTCTTTTCTTTTTACATAAAAAAATACAACCAAAAAATTTGTCAAGAGATTGACCAAAGCAAACAGGCAAATGCTCTGGCACCTAGCCCCACCGCTCCATTTTTATCAATTCTCTTCCACACGGCATGGTGGTAACCTCAGTGTGCTGCTCTGCGTCGGGCTTTTGCCTTAATGTTAGTAAGTGTCTCCCTTCTTGCTGCCAGTCTTCTCTCCCTGATGGGACTGCTGCAGAGGGTTCTGTGCCACAGATGCCTCTCCCCTCCCCTCTTTGGTGTGCATGTCACAGCCCATGTGTTGCCAGCAGGGAGCACTTCACACCCCTCCCCAGCATCTGATCCCTCTCTAAGAGAAGATCCCCTCCAGCGGGGTTGCCAGGTCAAGGGGTGGGAATGTGTTTCTGGCTCTTGAAATAGGGTCAAACTGGTTTCCCAAGGCCTCACACCAAGTTCTGCGTCTCCAGGAGCCCGGGTGGGCGGCGTTCTTTCCTGCGTGTCCCAAGCCTCAGCTCCACTTGGGACGGCACACCCGCCCCTCTTCTGTTGGGGCCGGGCCAGCAGACACGCTCATGGGACCTGCTTCACTCACTCATCTCCGAGGATGCCTGGGTTCAGAGGTGAAAGCCCTTTGAAAACGCTAAGACAGTGGGCAGATGAAAGGGATGGGTCTTCCATGGGTCCACAGGGACACAGACAGCCCATCTTGATCCCACAAAAGCAGTGTTTTGGGGCTGAGCCACGCCCTGAGAGCCTCAGACATGAGGTAAGGATAAAAGGAAGTTCCCCAAATGGGGATCAGGGCTCCAGACTCAGTAACGTAACAAGGCTTGGCTTCCCATAATGAGCAGCTGACCTGCTCAGCTGCCAAGGGGAACGAGTCCTCGTGAGCCAATAGCCCCGAGTCTGCTCTATTAGACACCCTGTGGTCTCCTAGAGGAACTGGAAGCAGGTGTCAGAGCATCAGGGATCCTCACTAAGCAAACGACAGAACTGAAATCAGGCCGGGCGCACCTGCTGCGTGCCACCTGAGGAGCCAGCCTGCGGACGGCACCACCCTCCCTGTGCCCAATCCTGAAGGAAGCAGGTGCCAGCATCTCTCCCCCAACCCCAGCCCAGCCAGGGGGCCCAGGCAGGGGCTGTGCAGCTCTGCTAGGAGTAAGATCCATATGTGATTACCTTGGTTGGAGAGGATGGGCTGGGGCAGGGAGGCAGAGGTGGGAGCCGTGGTGGGAGGAGAGCCACTGGGTCCAACGCAGGGGGCAGCTAAGAGCCGAGAATCCTCACCAACCTGGGGAGAAGCACTTGAGTCAGCCGGGGAGAGATGATAAAGCACAGGAAGAACAGACTGACAAGGTCAGAGTTGAGGAAGGAGGAGCTCAATGGTTCTCACAATAAGGTGATGAAAGTAGCCTCACAGTAACTTGAGGGGCAGGCACCATCACCATCCTGTCTCACACATAAGGACCTAGAGGGTGTGGCCTTCCCGAAGTCATGCAGCCTGGGAGCAGTGCAGCCAGGACTTGGTGGCCCTGAGTGATCCCAGAAATCAGCTCCTCCTTGATTGGTTCTTCACCACTACCCCTCCACCTTCCATATAAATGCCCACCTTCTTCTCTGGGTTATTCAGTTTGGACTTGACATCCTTGGCTTTCTGAATTGCTTTTAGTACTTCCACAGTGTCCAGCTCTTTCTCTGTGGTTGCCGTGTCATCCAGACAGACCTAGAGTCCACAAAGTAATTCTCAGCATGCGGATAGGCATGTGTGGTTGGAAGACAATGGTAAGCCCCTGCTTGGGAGCAGGCATGAGCATCCATTGTAGGCCAGGCCCTATGAGGACACTGGAGGCTGAGGGAGGCTCAGCCTTATGGGAAGTGGGCTCTTCACCACCCACAGAAATGTCATGGGAGCAATTTGGAGGGGCCTATGGAGTCCCACACTGCCTCATCTGTCTCTGGGTGTCCCTCTCCAGGGAGAGGCAGTAGCCTCTTGGGTGGCTGGTACTGGGGGCAAGGAGGTAACATGCACTAAGCCCTCATTTACAGATGGAGCTGAGCTTGTCAAAGAGCAAGGGGAGCACCTTCTGGTTAGGGGAATGGGGAGGCTAAAGGCATGAGAGCAGAAGGAACGAGCGAGCGTGCAGGCATGCAGTGTGGCCAAATGAGGGAAGGTCCCAAGGGCCTGGACAGGAGCAGACACTATGACTCCAGGTCTGGACTCTGGACTCCTCTGGGGAGGAGATGGCATCTTGTGAAGACTATCTTGGGGATAGTGTGGAAAGGCAGCACTTGGGGCAGAAAAGGGGCAGAATGGGATGTAAATAGCCTCCCAAGTACTTTCTGACTTGGGGTTTGGGGAAGACAGGTTCCAAGGACTGGTGAGAGAATGGGGGCAGGGTTGCTTGAGGCTGAGGGAGAGGAATGAGCCTGATGAAGGACCTATTTGGTCAGCATGGTGGTGGTGGTGGTAGTAGTTGGAGAACCAGAGCCAGTAGGCAGCAGGCATTGGGTTGGGCTACACTAGCAAAAATGGACAAACCCTTGGACTTAACAGTCAGGCAGCGTGGCCAGAAGTTTTCCAGGAAACATGATTATTTTAAGTATCTTTTTTCTATTCCTTGTCTAGAATTAACAAATTATTATTATTATTATTATTATTTTGGTACTAGGGATTGAATCCAGGGGGCTCTTAACCACTAAGCCCCATCCCCAACTCTTTTTCACGTTTTATTTAGAGACAGGGTCTTGCTAAGTTGCTTAAGGCTTCACTAACCTGCTTTAACTTGTGATCATTCTGCCTCAGCCTCTTGAACTGCTGGGATTACAGGAATGTGCCTCCATGCCCAGCTAGCAATGATATACATATTTTTTTTTTAAAAGCTGAAAACAGTTTCTCCATACTTTGAGTCTGAGCCTATGTGTTCTCCAGGTGAGCCCTCCTGGCCTGAAGCTCTAGACAGATGTGGCAAGAAGCTCCCTGACATGCCCCATGGGAGAGGGGTGCAGCAGATTTCCCAAATGAGAGGCTCTCAGGTGAGCTTCTGAAGCAAGTGAGGGCAGAACAATGGACAATCCTGCCTCAGTCTGCCCATGTGAACCTGGACTCCATCCTATCTCTTTGGGATCCACTGGTGGCACAGGAGGGTGGTGGTGGTGGGGCTTACCTCAGAAGCCCGCTCTCCGAACTGAGCAAGCACCTTGGTCCGGTAGTCAGGGATGATGCTCAGAGGATTATTCAGCAGGGCCACATGCTCCAGACATGGGAGGCTGCCTATGCTCCTGATCTCTTCCATCTGCAAGGCATGAGTGCATTTCCCTTTGGCCATTCCCTTTGGTCCCTTCTAACACTTCAGCAACAGGACAACACATTGGATGGCCTCTTTTAAATGAAAGGAATTTTAATGATTTTCTTTAAGTGATCAACACCAAAGCCTGGCAATCCCAGAGCCCAGAGAGAGCTCCTTGGGATGTGGCTCACCTGCTCAATCCTGTTGTCACTGAGGTCCAGGTTGACCAGGGAGTACAGCTTGTGCAGGCCACTCAGACTCTCTAGGAGGTTGCCTGCCAGGTTCAGGGTCTTGATATTCCCCAGCTTGGTGTGGACGCCTTCCAAGGAGGACAGCTTGTTGTAGGACAGGTCAAGGTGCACGAGGTTGTACAGGTGCTGCAGCGGCATTGAGAACAGGGCAGTGGCTGAGTTTAGGCCTCCACAGAGACATGACAGATAGATGCCCTTCCATCAGAACTAGTTATACAAGGCAGTTCCATCTGTCTGCTCTGACAATTTTTAGGAAGGGAAGCCTCTTTTCTCCTACACATGTGCCACAGCCCAGAAACAGCCCTAGCAGGGAGGTTAGGGATGAGAACTGAAAATAAGCCTGCCTGTCTTCAGGATGGAGGTTCACCATCTCTATCACACTTGTATTTATTCATCATTTATAATTCTTTGGAACAAGGACAACAATCACTCCAGCATTATCATAGGATCCTTCAAGGGAAGGTGGCAATCCCCACCCCCTGACCTCCCAGGAGGTCAGGACCTTGGGGGAAGCTGTATAGGCAGAAATTATCTCCACAGACATTACCTGCAGGTTGTCCACGACCAGCACTCCATTGTGACTCAGGTCCAAGAACTCAATCTTTGGGATCAGTTTCTTACGAAACAAAAGAAGAACCAATGTTATTCTAGGAGGAGGCTGGATCCTACAGACCCTGCACATGGTGGCTGGGCAACCTGGGGCTCTTCTGACCACAGACTTCCAGCAGGCTGTCCCTGCAGGGCCAACAATGTGACACCTCTTGTTGCACACACATTAGCACATTCAAGGCATACAGGGACTCCAGAGCTGAACAATAGCCAATGCTTTACAGAACATTTGGTTTAGAAAAATGACAAATTGTAATGTCCCAGACAGAGGAAGGAGCCTACATTTCTTCTAACCCCGCTCTCCTTCCCACTGAGAAGTGTAGACAGAATCATATGCCCATTGCCCTAACACCATCTGGATGTCATCTTTACATGGGCACATCTGTAACACAGGGAGTGATTTTTGTGCCTACTCAGAAGTGTGTCATCACTTACTGTGGTTCTAGAAATAACAAACGTACATGCAATTAATATGCTTTGTTTGGTTCTAAGTATTACCTTACCAATTATAAAGATTCTTATTTTGAAATTTAACATAAAAATTATGGGGAAGGCTTAGGGACCTGGTTACAGGTTTTCTGTGGTCTTTCCAGAAAAGTCAACCAAACCTGAGGCTTTGGTTAGGCCAGAGAGGCCTATGACACTGGCTGCTGCAAGCATACCACAGACTCGTCGATCTCAGAGATGCTGTTGTGGCTCAGGTCGAGAGTGGTCAACGCCTGCCATGTGGGGATGACAGCAGTCACAGGGCCTTCAAGTGTTGTGCCTTCTGGCTCCCACTCATCAAATTCTGAGGCTTCGGGCACGAGGACTTCCTGAATAAGAACATCTGTTAAGCACTATGCTCAGGCCCTCACGCAACACTAACTAGAACACTATCGCTGCAAAATTAAAGGAAGGACTGGAGCATATTTAGCATGTGGAAGTGAGCTTGCATTTAAACAGGGCTTTGATGCATGTGTCTTTAAGCGATTGTGAAATAACTGAAAGGTTTAGCAACTAACGGCAGATTGAAATATGTTCCTCTGCCGCGGGAGCAAAGGTTGCTCAAGCCCCCAGGGGCCTCTTCCACTCAGTGATGCCTTTTCTGGCTAACTCTCAGAGGCTGAAGGTCCAAACTCACAGTGTTGCTAGGCAACTGTGCTTTCAGAGTGGTCTTCACTGTGGCGAGCAGGTCTTTTTAACCATTACTTCACAGGGACAAAATCAGTGCTAAGTCAAGAGTAGCAGCAGAGAGCATTGGGACCACCAGGGGAGAGAGGCAGACCTCCTTGGTTTGACCTTTTAAAAATATTTTTACCATGGTACCTGAGAACTCAGGCTCTTATGCATGCTAGGAACGTGCTCTACTACTGAGATGTTTTTTAAGACAGGATCTCACTAAGTTTCCCAGGTTGGCCTCACAAACTTGGAATCCTCCTGCCTCAGCCTTTAGAGTAACTGGGATCTCAGGCATGTGCTACTGGGCCTGGCTCTTGGCTTGATTTTTGAGGTTTATAAAAACCTCTCCTCTTGTAAGGATCACCCCAGGTTCCTTCATCCAGGCAGCAAGGAATGCCTTGAAGAGGGACAAGGTGGCCCAATGCTCTTATTCTCTCCAGTTTCCTCTTTGCAGTCAGCAGCCTTAAGAAAAAGAATTTTTACCAAATCCAAATCTTAATCAGATACCCTTAGTCATAAAATTAGCCACCTTATGCTTTTTCTATACTCAGGGAAAGATTTTAACATTACTAAGATGCAAGCCATGAAAAGGTAAAAGAAACCTCCTACATTCTCAATTGGTTCCAGCACTTCTGCAACCTCACCTTCTACTTCAAGTCCATGGAGGACAAGACACAAATAAATGCTAAGCAAGGCCTCATTAGGCTTTGAGGAACAGTTATATTAATCTAACTGTTACCTGTATAGCTTCACAGTTTGTTCACTAGAAAACAGTGGCCTTTTAAAATTCTTTTTTGGAGGAAAAAACCAAGTTCCTTAAAATGTCTTGTTAACAATATTTTTTAAAAATATTTTTTTTAGTTGTAGATGGACACAATACCTTTATTTTATTTATTTATTTTCACGTGGTGCTGAGGACCAAATCCAGTGCCTCATCCGTGCAAGGTAAGCACTCTGCCACCAACACAACCCCAGCCCTTGTTAACAATATTGATCTTTGATGAAGATGTAGGCTAGGGTCTCAGGGGTTATCAAGTGCTGGGAGGTGCCGGGGAAAGTCTAACCTCTGGGTTCTGGTATGTGGCCTTGTTGGTACCTGTCTTCAGTGGTGGGGACCACAGCCAAGACCTTGCCCTGTAGACAGTGCCCAGGTAGGAAATAGGTTAAGCTTACCTTCATTGAGGTTGCCGAGAAGCGGACACTCATCGTGGCTAAGGTGGGCTTTGAGGCAACCAGCCCTCGGATGTGCTTTGCATCACAGTGACTTATCTGGATCAACAACAACAAAAAAGTCTGTGTCTCAGTAATAAATCCTGGCTCTATCAGAAGTCCCAGGAAGGGGTGTTCATCATGCATACACAAAGGAAGCCTAACAATGGGCAGCCCAAATTCTTAAGAGGCAGGAGGTGACTCAAAATCTACGCCTTCCTTTTTCCTAATGCTATTTAGAGCTGACTAAACATTCTCTGAAGTATCTACAAGAAAGGCGTCTAGAGTCTAAGACTCACAGTGAACCACAAATTCCATTTTATCTGTAAGGGCTGTTTGGGGATTAGCAGGTGGTCAGAAAGGGTGGATCATGGAAACCAGTGCTAGGGAACAAGGGGCCCTCACAATCCTCCTTTTTACCCAGTCCCACCCTACTGCCTTAACTGTTCTGTAATGAGGAGAGAAATTAATACCAAGCACACTGCCCCTGAGGGCTTCATACCCACAATCAGACCAGCAGAGCCCCAAGTTGCTGAATGGGGCTGGGTAGGCTTTCCTTATTCCCCAGGCCTCACTCAGCCTACAGTGGTTGAGGTTCATATCTAAGTTTCCTTAAAGAGGAATGGCCTTCAAGGTCTGAAGCAAACCTAGATAGTTACAGGCAGAATAGGTCAATGGGTAGCACAGGCTCTAAAGCCAGACTCAGCTAAATTCAAACTCCAGTTTCCTCTTCTTAATTGTGTGATCCTGGCCAAAATCCCTCATCCTCCTAAACTTCAGTTTCCTCAATTGTAAACTGGAAATGAAAGTGCCCCTTTCACAGGGCTATTGGGAAGATTCAATCAAGGAGTATTCACCAGGCATAGGACTCAGATTGAATGCAAAAGCCAAGTTTAGGACACTTATGCTTGAAAACATTTCAAACAGCTTTTACTATTCATTACTAATTCCATTTTCTTTCATTTTTATATATTTCTCTACTTATTTTGGTACTGGGGATTGAACCCAAGGGTGCTTTACTTCTGAGCTCCATCTTCAGGTCTTCATTTTTTTTATTTTGGGACAAGGCCTTGCTAAGTTGCTTAGGCTGGCCTCAAATTTACAAGCCTTTTGCCTTAACCTTCCAAGTCATTGGGTTTACAGGTGTATGCCATGGTGCCTGGCTCCATTTTCTTTTAAAAAAAGTAATAAAAGTTAAGTTTTGAGAACTAAGGAGCCCAGTAGCAAGGAGTACAAATCATTTCTCACTAGTGTGGGTGACTCCAGAATTGGGAACCCTCAAAGTCCTTTGTCTTGGCAAATAAAGACTTGGAATTGGCTCTGTTTGACCTTCAGGATGACTTCCCAGGACTTCTATTTGAACGATGCATATTCCCTGACGCCATGAGAGGCTCAGAAGCAGCAGACCATAGTGCTTTACTCCTCTAAATGCTTGCTGCTGTCCATGCTAAGAATGGAAACATGCAGACTGGCCAAGGACAGGAGAAGTCCCCCTTTTTGTCTGCCTTTAGGCGAACCTGACTCTCCTGCAACAAAATCCCAAACCCAAAAGCAACAGTACTCCTGGATATGATGGCACGTGTCTGTAATCCCAGTAGCTCAGGAGGCTGAGGCAGGAGGACAGCAAATTCAAAGCCAGCCTCAGCAACTCAGTAAGACCCTAAGCAACTTAGTGAGACCCTATCTCTAAATAAAATATAAAAAAGGTCTGGGAATGTGGCTCAGTGGTTCAATCCCCAATACCAAAACCAAAACCCAAACCAACAGTACTTTACAATTAAATCTGGAACCCTGACACCAACACTGTTCCCTAGCCACAGATATATGAGAGCCAGACAATGCCCACTCTGGGCTTGGCCCTGCCTACACTCGCCACAGGTCTGGGCCTTACCTCCACCTGGTGAAGAGACTTGAATATGGACAAGTCAAATGGCAGGAGTTGTTCCCGAATGTTGCTGTTTCCAAAAGGTCCTTCTGTGCCAGAAACCTGAGGCCAAAAGATGTGGCTTAAATTAGGGATGCTGTTGCCACCAATTTCCAGCCACATTTTTGTGTTAGCAGCTGCTAAGCCAGAAACTTTGACCACCTCTACCTTCAGCAAGGCAGGCTAGGGCTGAGGTTTAAACTAGATATTAGGTGATGACGCCCCCTAGTGCTCTCAGTCAGAAGAACAGTGCCAAGAATACCAGGTAATGTGCCTTCTTTGGAAAGGGCCCCATCCACAATTCCTCCACACAACTATGCCAGTTAGCTGTCAGGCCCCACAGATGACTGAATGGCTTTCCATCACTGAGAAGTGCTGCAGCTTTACCTTAAGGTATTTAAGGCGACAGGTGAAGTCCAGAATGTGCCCAAGGTCAGTCTTGGCATCTCCACTGGCGCAGGTGGGTTTTCCTTGCTGCAGCTGCTCGGTGACTGCATAGAGCTGCAGGGGCCTGATGGCAAAGACCTCACCGGCCCCCAGGAGCTGTTCTCCTGCAACAGCCATGCCCTGAGAGATGAGTGTCCGGCAGCAACCCTAGCACACAGTATAGCCAGGGAGTCTGCCCATCAGGCCAACAATAGTCAAGCACTGCACAAGCATGTGTGTGTGTGCCCACGGTGTTGGGACTAAGCATGCAGAAACAGTCGCCCTCCTGAGCTCATACTGCCACAGGGCAACCCTGGACATGTGAACAGGGAAGAGCCATGGGGACGACCCAACTGGGCAGTCACCCTGCAGAGTGAGGTTAAGTCAAGATCTAAGTAACTGAGCCAGGATAAGGCTGATAAGAGGCATTGGTTCTGGGCAACAGACCTACACTGTGATCTACAAAAGGCAGATGTTTGGGTTAGGTACAGGCCTAACATGCCAGCAGCACAGAGCCTGAAAGCAAGATGGCTACTGAGCCAGACTAACTGGCATTTGGTTCTTGTTCTGCTCTTCCTTCTAGTCATGTAACTTCAAGCAAGTCACAAGCCTCCAACCACCGGTGTTCACACCTCAACCTCTAGGGGGAAGGCAGAAGGATGATAAACACAGGGCTGGATGATACAGGGCATGCTCCTTACATATTATCTACTGTCACCATGTTCTCTGGCAAAGACAAATCAGGAAAAGAGGGTCGCCTACAACCCACCTTCCAGCACCCCACCACGGGGGCTTGAGAATCCTAAGGTGAAGCATCACTTCTCACCTGCAGGGCAAGTAAGTAGGCAAGCTTGGCTGTGGGCCAGGGCCAGAATTTAGGCACCCCCAAAGAAATGGCCCTGGCTAGGACGCAACAGATTGATTTTTGTGCCACCCTGGGCCTCCAAGCCACCTAGTAAAAGTATGTAAGTTGTACCAAGCACTTTAAGGACCAATGGCCACATACCTTTTTCAAAGAGATCTTCAGCCAGTGCTGCAGTAATGCCATTTATTTCCTGCAAAGAAAACAAAACCTATGGTTAGAGATTCCACCTGCCCACAGCCATGGGATTTGCATATGACCCCAATCTACCCTCCCTGCTATTGTAGTACCAAGTCTCTAAAGTGAACAAATTAAACCTATAATGAACAAACAAGCTTAGGAAGGGAAACTAAGTGGATACCTAAAAGGGCTGCTCAAAAGCCAGGAAACCAAACTAATGCTGAAAGTCCAGGTTCACAAGGGCAATGTGGGGTGTAATATGGCCCAAGAGGCCCACAGAACGTGGCTGCAGGAAGCCAACAGCTCCCAAAACTGGGTCTGGAGTACTTAAGAGAGGGCATAATAAAAAGATTCCTTTCTTCCAAAAGAAATAGGATTTCCTATCATCCTAGTGATCTAGGATCTCCCAGGGCCAACCCTCCCTGGAAATGACCATTTCTATTTTCTCCCATGTTTTACATGTGTCTGGATAAAAAGTGGACACTGTTCTCTTCCTAGACTCATCCTTTCCAGACTCACAACAGTGTCACTTAGTCCCAGGGTTAGCAGTGAGAAAGATTTTCTTTTTGAATGATGTGATGAAGGAAGCATGACAAGGACAAGCCTTCAGACAAATTAAAGCTAACAAGTTGTGCTCTAATTTCAACTGGGTAATGCTGAGTAGTTGTTGGTTCTGGTTCACTGAATCCTCCCAAGACCTACAGAGGAAGTTTTATTGGGGGGATACCAGGGATTGAGACCAGGGGGCGCTTAACCAGTTAGTCACATTCCCAGACCTTTTTGAAATATTTTATTTGAGTTGCTTTAGGGTCTACTAAGTTGTGGGGCTGGCTTTGAACTCATGATCCTCCTGCCTCAGCCTCCCAAGCCACTGGGATTACAGATGTGTGCTGGTAGGCCGGGTGGAAGTTTCTATCTTGAGCCCTGTTAAATACATGAACAAACAGGTAAGGGAGGTACTGTGACTCTTCAATTTTATATTGTTTGAAACTAGTAAAGCTACACTCAAACTCTTGCCCTGGGGCTCTCCCTGTATACAACCAATAACTTCACACTTCAGTGGGTAACTGTGGGGTTGGCAAAGACTCCCAAATCACTCAGCCCCAAACCCTTACATCCCACAGGTCAGAATTTTAACTGACAGATGGCAGCTAATAGGGCTTCTTGTAAACAGATCCAGATGGAGGCTACAAAATTACCTTTATAACTCATGGGAACATTGCTGCCACCAGGATATGCAATTCACATGTTTCTAGGACGTAAGAGGCACCAGACTGCAGGAGACAGAGTGTCCCTTTCCTGTTTTTCTCTTTGGTTGTTTGTCTCTTTCTTATTATCTTTTATACATCATGGCTACCTGAATAGTTATTTATATGCTGTAAACATTTCCTCCCAGCCTGTGTACGCCTTTTACTTTTTTATTCAGGTGGTTTTGATATAGTAAGATTTTTTATTTTTATGTCATTTAACCTATAATACTTTTCCTCTGGGACTTATAAGGCCTCTTTCCCCACCCCAAAATTATAAAAATAGTCTTTCTCTCAGCCATTTAAGATATCTTTAAAAAAGTGATTTATTTATTTAATCTGCTTAAAATTCAATTTATACATAATGTAAGAATCACTCCTCTCCCATTCTAATCCTCAGTGGACAAGAGCCCAGCTTTAAGGGACTTTTCTGGTAGGGTAAGGAGACAAATGTGAAAGGGCCGGCAAAAGGTAGGGGTTCCAGTTAGGAGTGACAGGAGAGACTATAGGGTAACTCAGGTTCAACTTCGGTCTCTTGTAACATCTTTTTTCTTGGTTACTGGGGATTGAACCCAAGGGCACTTTACCACTGAGCTATATCCCCAGAACTTTTAAATTTTTATATTGAGACAAGAGTTTTGCTAAGTTGCTGAGCCTGTCCTCAAATGCATGATTCTCCTGCCTCAATCTCCCAAGCCACTGGAATTATACATATGGACCACCATGCCTGACAATCTCTTGTAACTCAATTACATTTTCCTTGGCAGCTGTGAAGACCTTAAAATTAGGCAGAACATAGAATGATCCAGAAGCTTGCACCTCCATGAACAGTTTTGAGAACCAAACCTTATCTACAAATCTCTGCAGTCATATCACCTGGCTCTAAGAGGTCACAGGGGCTGTCAATCTGTGCCCTCCTCAGTTCCCCAACAGCAACTTCAAAAGCCTTCAGACTCTGTATATGTGACAGGCTCCCAGAGGTCTCTCACAGGAAAAGACCTCCCTCTTCTATCAACAGTACTAAACAATCTTCACCTTTCACTACACATTTCTTTAGATAGCTGCCATCAGCTCAGAAAGAACCTGAAGAAAAAATTACCCTGGAAGCCAACTCTGCTAAGAGGATAAGGCTGGAACCTCCAGAAGGTACACAAAGCTGGGAGATGGTGAGGGTCAAGGGCTTGTGCAAGAAGGGAGCAACCTTCCACTTCTGAGCCATCTCAACAGCAAACAGTGCAATAACTTCTCTCCCTGTTCTTTGGGGCACAGTAAGCTCACACTGTTACAACACTTTCTACTTGATTTCCTGGGCCAACCTTCACTGTGGGGGGCAGCCTGAACCAGAGGAACAGGAAAAAACCTAGAGCACCAGCCACCTCTGGTCAAGTTGTAGACAAAGCTGTGGTTAGTCAGGCCTCTACAGGGAGAAGGAGAAAGGGGACCTTGGTGGCCACTGAGGCCTAGCTACTGCCAGTACTCCTAGGTAAGTCACCTGTGGGGATAAGAGGCTGTTCACATGCCCTACTACTTCGTTTGTGTTAAAGAGACCTGAAACACTTTAGGGTGACACAAATGTCTCAAGTGAAGTGCATCTTTTAAAAAGACATTCATTAGGCTGAGCACAGAGGCACACATCTGTAATCCCAGCAGCACGGGAGGCTGAGGCAGGAGGATCATAAGTTCAAAGCCAGCCATAGCAACTTAGTGAGGCCCTAAGCAACTCAGTGGCACTCTGTATTTAAATAAAATACAAAAAGGGGCTGGGAATGTAGCTCAGTAGTTAAGCGCCCCTGAGTTCAATCCCCAGGACAACAAATAAATAATTAAATAGACATTCATTGAACCCAAATAAAAATGCCAACTAATAATATTAGCTATATTAAAAAATCAAAACACTCATCCACCTAAAAGCACTACAGATCTACTCATCAGCCATGACACTGTCAACCAAGATCATTTGTTGGTGCGCAGAGGTGTTTTCTTTTTCTTTTTCTGTGGTGCTAGGAATTGAACCCCGGACCTTGTGAATGCTAGGCAAGCACTATACCACTGAACAAAGGCTTGAGTTTCACATAAACAACCACAGACTATTAAGGCTGTAGCTCTATGACTTGAGCATATTCTGATTTGAGCATGACTCAAGTTCAAGACCAGCCTCAATAACTTAATAATACCCCAATCTCAAAATAAAAAATAAAAAGGGCTGGGGAGACAAGTGGTAGAGCACCCCAGGTTCAATCCCAGTACTGAAAAACAAAAACAAACAAAACAACTCCAGGCTATATAAAAAAGTAACATAATGTTTGTAAGGACAAAGGATTTGAATACACTTTTCCAAAGAAGGTATGTAAATGACCAATAAGCACATGAAGAGGTTCAACATCATTAATCACTGTGGAAACACAAACCAAAACCACAATGAGATATCACTTCAAATCTACTTGACTGTCTAGGTTGAAAAAAAGGACAAGAACAAGTGTTAGCCAGGCACAGTGGTGCAAACTTGTAATCCCAGGATTTGGGAGGCTAAGGTAAGAGGATTGCAAGTTCAAGGCCAGCCTTAGCAATTTAGTGAGGTCCTAAGCAATTTCATAAGACCCTGTCTCAAAATAAAAAACAAAAAGGGATGAGTGGGCTGGGGTTGTGGCTTAGAGGTAGAGTGCTAGCCTAGCATATGTGAGACACTGGGTTCAATCCTCAGCACCATGTAAAGTAAAATAAAGACATTGTGTCCACCTATTACTAATTAAAAAAAAAAAAACATTAAAAAAGGAGGGAATGGGATATGGCTCAGTGGTTAAGCACTCCTAGGTTAAATCTTTAGCACCAAAAAATAAAAATAAAAAGGAAAAAATGTTATCAAGAATATGGAGAAATCAGAATGTATACACTGTTGGAAGGAATAAAAATGCATTAACCTTGGAAAATAATTTGACAGTTCCTCAAAAATCAAAGCACAGAGTTACTCTATGACCCAGCCTCCCATTTCCGGGCATATATTGTACAAATATGAAAACATAAGTTCACACAAAAATTTATACAGTAGATCCCTCTTAACCAGTTTCATTTTCTGTGGTTTCAGTCACCCATGGTCAATTACAATCTGAAATTACTATTTTTTTTTTAAAAGAGAGAGAGAGAGAGAGAGAATTTTTTAATATTTATTTTTCAGTTCTTGGCGGACACAACATCTTTGTTTGTATGTGGTACTGAGGATCAAACCCAGGCCGCACGCATGCAAGGCGAGCGCGCTACCGTTTGAGCTACATCCTCAGCCCCTACAATCTGAAGTTATTAAAAAGAAAATTCCAGAAATAAGCTTGGAAGTTTTTAATTGCACACCATTTGGAATAGTGTGGTACTGAAATGATGGTGATGAAATCTTATGCTGTAGGTCTCTGTCCCTCCTGGGACATGAATCAGTCCTTTGCCCAGCATCCCCACTGTATAACATATCACCTAGTAGCCATCTTGGATATCATAATATTGAAGTGCTTATGTTCAAGCAACCCTTATTTTACTTAGAAAAGTTAGTCTCTTAGATAGAAAGTTAGTCTCTCAAAGTGTGAGACTAGTGATGCTAGTAATTCAAATATGTCAAAGAGAAGTCTTTTTAAAAAATATTTATTTTTTAGTCATAGTTCGACACAATACCTCTATTTTATTTATTTATTTTTATGTGGTGCCGAGGATGGAACCCAGGACCTCACATGTGGTAGGCAAGTATTCTAAAGCTGAGCCACAACCCCAGCCTGAGAAGTCTTTTTTTTTTTGGAACTGGCAATTAAACCTAAGTGTGCACTCTACCACTGATCTACATGCCTAGTCATTTTCATTTTTTGAGATAGGAACTTGCTAAATTGCCAGAGTTGGCCTTGAATTTGCCATCCTCCTGCCTCAGCTTCCTGAGTAGCTAGGATTATAGGAGTGTGTCATGATACCAGTTTAAGAGAAGTCTTAAAGTGCTTCCATAAATAAAAGGATAAAAGTTTTAAACTTAATAAAGGGGGGGGGATCATATGCTGAGTTTACTAACATCTACAGTAAAAATGAATTCTCTAATCAGGAAACCTTGAAGAAGTAAAATGAAATCCCTGGTAGTTTTGCTGCTGCATCTCAAACAGCAAAAGTTATAGCACAGTGCTTAATAAGTACTTAGTTAAGCTGGAAAAGGTAATTCAGGAGGCTGAGGTAGGAAGTTTGTAAGTTTGAGGCCAGCCTGGACAATTTAGCAAGACCCTGTCTGAAAATAAAAAGGGCTCAGGATGTAGCTTAGTAGTAGAGACCCACTGTGTTCAATTCCCAGTATAAAACCCAACAATTTTAACTACATAATGTGATAAAAGTTTTCATTTAAGGAAGTATTTCACAGCTTTTTATTGGCATATCTGAATCATCAGCATCACTACTCAGGTACCTTGGGGCCATTATTAAGTAAAATAAAACTTACTTGAACACAAGCATTATGAAACTGAAGACTGATCTGAAAACTGGGATGGCTACTAAGTGACTAATGGGCTACTAAGTGATGCCTATATAGCGTGGATACACCAAACAAAGGATGATTCATGTCCCAGGAGGAATAGTATGAGATTTCATTACACCACTTAGACGGATTCTCAATTTAAAACTCGGAAACTGTTGATTTCTGGAATTTTCCATTTAATATTTTTGGACTATGGATGCCTTTGGGTACAATGATGGAAAGTAATACCATGGATAAGGCATTCCCTTTATCCATAGGATATGATAGTAATATCATATTATCATCCAATAGTATACTATATTATATATAACACATATTATATGTATGATCATAATACCATATTATTATATATGGAAATGTATTATTATCCAATAATATATATGATATTACTCCGTTATAAAGACTTAAGGAGGGGGCTGGGGATGTGGCTCAAGCGGTAGCACACTCGCCTGGCATGCGTGCGGCCTGGGTTCGGTCCTCAGCACCACATACAAAGATGTTGTGTCCGCCGATAATTAAAAATATATATTAAAAAATTCTCTCTCTCAAAAAAAAAAAAAAGACTTAAGGATTCATGTTATAATAGGAATAGACCTTGAAAACATAATGCTAAATAAAAGAAATCAGTTACAAAAAGCCATGTTGGTATGAATCCATTTATGTGAAATGTCCAGAATAGGCAAACTCAGAGATAGAAAGCAGATTAATGACTGCCAATGGCTAGGGAGAAGGGAGGGATAGAAAGTTACTGCTAAGGAGAATAGAGTTGTCTTTGGGGATGATGAAATATTCTGGAATTAGACAGTGGTGATGGTTGTATGACTTTGTGAATAGTCTAAAAACAACTAAATCGTGCACATTAAAGGAGTAAATTTTATGGTATGTGAATTATGTCTCAATTAAGAAGCAATCCACACTGTAGCCAAACAAGGTTCTCTGGGCCTACCCTGTCCAAAACTAGCAACACAAGAGGTAGAACACAACTGGAACAATTCCAAAATGAACACTAATGGTACAAAGGTTAAGAGAAATATTTTCTAGAGAGACCTCCACCTGGAGAAAAAGCTGACAATGCTATTAGAATCTGTTCAAGCTCAAATGAAGATTTAATCCAGTGGTTCTCAACTAGGTGTGATTTTGCTCCCCTGGAGGACATTGGGCAATACCTAGAGAGATTTTTAGTTGCCACAACTGGATGGGGGAGTTCTACTTACACCCAGTTGGGAGAGGACAGGAATGCTGCCAAACAATGCATAGGACAGCTCCTCACAGCAAAGAATTACCAGTCCAAAATATCAATAATGTCATAGTTGAGAGACCTGGCTTAATCTAATGAAGGGTCAATCACTCTAAATCCTTGGATTTATATAACCTAGAGACCTATTTGATAATAGCATTTCAAATATGTCAAAACTGCTCCAAGAACATGCCTCAAACCAGAACCCCAGAAGTAACAAAAAAGCATTTTAGGCCTTTCCATGCTCAGAGTTGGGTATGTCTCCAGTAGCCATCAAGAGGTCTTAATAAGCTGGGTACAGAGGAGCACACCTGTAATCCCAGAAGCTCCGGAGGCTGAGGCAGAAGGATTGTGAGTTCAAAGGCAGCCTCAGCAACTTAGCAAGACCCTGTCTCAAAATAAAATATAAAAAGGGCTGGGGCTGTGGTTCAGTGATTAAGTGCCCTGGGGTTCAATCCCTGTTTTTTTTAAAAGTCTTGATGCACAGATCTTTTCTTTTTTTTTTTTTTGGAGGGGGGAAGTACTGGGGATTGAACTCGGAGACACTCAACCACTGAGCCACATCCCCAGCCCTTTTTATTTAGAGACAGGGTCTCACTGAGTTGCTTAGTACCTTGCCATTACTGAGGCTGGCTTTGAACTTATGATCCTCCTGCCTTAGCCTCCCAAGCTGCTGGGATCATAGGCGTGCACCATGGCACCCAGCTTGATGCATAGATCTTAAACAAGTTGTACTTTGACAAGATGCTTATATAGCTTCATCCTTAAATGGGAAATCAAAGTTTTCTTTTTTTAAAATTTCAGTACTTTGTAAAATACTAAAATACTAACCAATAAAGTTTGTCTCAAAGGCTCACATAAGGAATGTAATTTTTCTCACATAAGAAAAAAAAAAAGTAAGGGGCTGGGGTTATGGCTCAGTGGCAGAGGCAGAGTGCTTGCCTATAATGTGTGACACTGGGTTTGATTCTCAGCACCACACATAAAAAATAAAATAAAGGTCCACTGACAACTAAAAAAATATTCAAAAAGAAAATTTTAAAAAATGCTTACAAAAGGAAAGTATTAACCACATAAACTGCTGGTATATGCTAGATAAAATCCAAAACACAGAGACATACACTAGCAGTAATTGCCACCCTTTTCCCACATGGTTCTTCCAGCTTAGTGGCTCAAGATTAGAACCACCATCAAATGCCAAATCTCCAGGCTTTATTTAGTATCTCCCAAAAGGTTCAGATGTCTTCCTTTCAATGACTTCAAGGAAGCTGTATTTTAAAGGAGTGGGCTGGGCCTGACTGTGACCCAGACATTCCTTCCCATGAGGGGAGAATGAATAGGAAGTGGGTTTTTTCCTATTTTCATCACATAAGAGGAAAAGTAATTAAATGCAAACTACCTGAAAATCTACCATCTAAAGAAAACTGCTCCTAGCATTTTTAATGTATAACCTCCCAGAATTTCTTTTTCTTTTCTTTCTAATTTATTTTTTAGATGTAGATGGACACAACACAATGCCTTTATTTTTATGGGGTGCTGAGGATCGAACTCGGGTCCTGCCCATGCTAGGTGAGAGCTCTACCGCTGAGCCACAATCCCAGCCCCCAGAACTTCTTATATGTAAACTTTTTTCTTTTAAAAGAACCCTAGAGCCAAGTGCAGTGGCACACATATAATACCAGCTACTCAGCAGGCTAAGGCAGAAGGATTTGAGGCTGAGGCAGGCCTCTAAAATTTAGTAAGCCCAGTCTCAAAAAATAAGAAGGGCTGGGGATGTAGCTAGGTGGTATAGTGCTTTCATAGCACATGCAAAGCTCTGGGTTCAATCCTCAGTACTGAAAACAAAAAGAAATTCTAGTCTATATCTTGTTTTATGACCTGTTCTTTTCATATAATATACTTATTTTTTCACATCAACAAATCCAGAGCTACACCATCATTTTCTAGCATCATGCTATCTAATCATAAGGCTGTACCCTTTCATTTTTTTTTTTTTTTTAAACCTCTTCTCTTTGGACTTTTGGACTCTTTGGTATCTTGTTACAAAACCTGGAATGATCACCTTTATTCATATATATTCTTTTTTGCAGTTCCTGGATTTCTCATTAGAATAAATTCTCCGGAAGTGGAACTACTGGAGTTTTTAACATTTTCAGTCTCACACTGTCAAACTGTCCTTCTTCAGGTTTGATAACTTATTCTGTTCCCAGTGGTCCACGATTGTTCCTCTGCTCAGAAGGAAGAGCAGTGCTGCTCTACGGCATACCCTCCCTTTAAAGGAAAGTATCAGCAACCTGGCAATGCAGACCCTGACAATATGCCAAGATGGCAATACTCTGCCATCATAGACTGATCACAAACTATCTTGGGCTATAAATTAACAACTCAACAATAGTCTATGCCAGATATCACCTGTCTGATCCATGCTCAACTCATTTGGATGGAAATCTGGCTTAAATACCTACAGGCCATTTTTATTAAATAAAATGTCTTGTGGTAGCTGGGTGTGGTGGCCCAACAATGCCAACTACTCAAGAAGTTGAGGCAGGAGGTTCACAAGTTCAAGGCCAGCCTGGGCAACTTGGTGAGAACCTGTCTCAAAATAAAGTAAAAAAAGAAAAGGAGATATAGTTCATAGTAGAGCATTTGCCCAGCATGTATGAGACCCTGGATTTAAACCATGCACACACAAAATCTTGTAGGGGAAAACCTCTGTGGCCACAGTCATTCAAACTTAGGCAAATCAGCCAATGAGTGTGTTTCTGCTTATAATCCATCCCTAGGCAGAGTGATGTTCTCCATCCTAATCTTAGGGTCAGACTCTAGACTACCCTCTTCTCAAAGTCTAGGTCTACATTGGTTTGTTGCCTTGAGTTTTGGTAGGTGTGGGTTTGTAGGCAAAGGCAAGAACCCTAAGAGGAACTTACATAGAAGTGAAAATGTAAGAAGTGGGCCAGCACTCTAGGGGCCACGCCAGGGAAGGCAGCCAGCAGAGTCTGGAGGTACACCTCCAGATCCTTCTCCCTTTTTTCCACCAAGCTTCTGGAATTTTTCCCAATTATCTTTTTGGGAGGAAGTAGATTTTTATCAATCTTTCTCTCTGCAACAAGCTGTAAGAAAAGACAAGCATATCAACCACATACCAAGTGGCTCTGTGCCTATAAAAGACCAAGGTGAGGAGCAGAGGGCAGGCACTTGTCGTTAACTTCCACAGTCCCTCCTGGCAGCAGTACCAGGGTTGGTGACCTATCTAATGCACTTGGAATTTAGTATTAGAGATATCAATACAATTCCAGATGAGGAATTCCATCTGGAGACTTTGCAGATATTCAGAAAAGCAACACTTCTGGGCCCCTAAAATTGCCATCTTTTTCAAACCAAGATGAAAACCAATTGAGGCAGTGATGTGTTTTAAAACATTCTCACTGCAAATGACCCAGGGAAAAGCAGCTCTCTCTAAAAGCAAGAAATGGAATCACAGCCTGATATTAAAGTACAGGCTCTGGAATAGCTATATTAGGTGGAAAAAGTTCAAACCTGTCCCTTCTCCGGGAAACTATCTCATATCTGAGCTAGGACTGGCAATTTTAAAATCAAAATTCAAATATCTCCTTATGGATTGTCTCATATTGGAGCCAAACTCCTAGGATCCACAAGCTCTTTTGTCAGTTACATTAATAAACTGATTTTTTAGAAGAGCTGGTTTTGCCCTAAAACTAACATGTGACACAATGGGAACTTGGCCTCCAAATCCCCAATCCCTGAGACACAGGCTCCCACTTCCTAAGGGTTACCTTTTCATGCAGGTCATGGAAGTCACTGTAGCGGTGCTTGACTGTCCACTCATGGTTGCCATCGGTGACCTGTATGATATAAACCTAAAGAGAGAAGATCATTGTCCTTGTGGCAAAGGAAGCAAACCAACAACAAGGAGTCCCCTGTCCCCACAGCAATAGCTGTAGGCCCTCTCCAAATGACTGTCTTCACCTACCAGTCTCTGCTCTGACCTTTGTTGAGCAGCAGGAGTCCCTCTTGGCCTCCTCCACAGCCCTAGCATTAGGTCTGGGAAGCATATGGGACAAGCCTCTGGCTTCAATCATCAGAAAGAAAAAGGTGACTCTACCACTACAAGGCACCTCTTTAGGTCTTTTCTTCCTGTTTCCAGGTAATTCAAAACCCAACTTGAGCTATAGGTAAAGCCACCTTTTTCAAGGGAGGCAGAGTAGGGGCAGGTCTAAGAGGACCAGCTTCTCTGCTGTACCTCTTTTCCAGGGGCCCTGGCTGTATCCTGGAAGCAAATCCTTTTCCAACCCTTTCTTATTTATTTATTTATTTTTACGTGGTGCTGAGGATTGAACCCAGGGCCTCACACATTCTAGACAAGTGCTCTACCACTGAGCCACAACCACAGCGCCCCCGCCCCCAACCCTTTCAATGTGACTTCTGTTGCTCCACCAGGAGTTTAGATACCATGAAGCTACTATCAGAAGCAGTGGTGGACAATTAGCCCAAACAGGAGGCAATACAATTTAGCCATTTGAAAAATGGCTGGGTTTAAGTTGGGGTTGTGGTTCATGCCTGTAATCTCAGTGCCTTGGGAGGCTTGCAAGAAGATTAAAGATGCTTTGGGGTTGTGGCTCAGTGGTAGAGCACTCGCCTAGCATGTGCAAGGCTCTGGGTTCGATCCTTAGCACCACATAAAATAAATAAATTAATTAAAGATATTGTGTCCAACTACAACTAAAAAATAAATATTAAAAATAAATATTAAATAAGGACTTTGGGTTACTTCCCCCAACTTCACACTCTTTCATCAGGAAACAGCTTGGAGATATTAGCACCCATTAAAAAAAAAAAAAATTCAAGACCAGCTTCAGCAACTTACTTAGCAAGACCTTCAACTACTTCACAAAACACTGTCTCAAAAAATAAAAAGGACTAAGAATATAACAACTCAGAGGTAAAACGCCCCTGAGTTCAATCCCCAATGCCAAAAAACAAAGCAAACAAACAAAAAAACCTGGATTCAAAACCTGTTTCTGCCATTTCTGGGCTATGCCTTATGTATCACTTATAAGTGATTGGGAGCCAAAGCTCTTTCAGAGCCTCAGTTCCTCCATCTTAAAATCTGCTAGGATTAAGGATCAAGTAAAGCAATACATATAAAATGCTTTGTGCAGGGTTTGACACCCTAACAAAAGATGGATGTTAATAACATCCAACTGGGCACACTTAGGGACAGATGAAGGTAGGGTAAGACTGGATTACAGACCTCCTCCCCTTTCACAGTCAGAGGGGCAAAGCCCTGAATATGGAGAGCTTTTTGAAGATCCAGCTGATTGTAGCCAATGGGTGATAGCCAGCCATCAGCTCAGAGACCTCATCCCTCAAACCCCATCCCCCACCCCTACTAGTTTTCAGACCCTCTTTACTGAAAGGAAGGAGGAGGAGGAAAGAGTCAACTCTGCTGAAACCTCTAGCCCTGAGCAGCAGCCATTTCTCCAGGGCCAGCCTGTTGCTACAGATCCACCCCCAACCTGTATTCCATTCTGGCAGCTTTCCACCCTTACTCCCAGGAAAAGAAAAAAGAGCCAGAGGGAAGACCCTAGGGTGGGGGGTTAGGATGAGGGCCAAGGGAGGGGCCCCCTCCCCAACATCCAGGGAACAAAGGACAGGAGTTTGGGAGATGCTCAAAGAGCCCCCACCCCAGAGCAAATTTTTGCCAGGCAGCCCATCAGGCTCAAAGGCCTGGCATCCAACTCCACCCAGATTCGGGAGAGTCTTCAGCCCCACTGCAGTCGGAAATTACGCCCGCCTTCGGTACCCTCTCCCTCATCCCTAGAAGTGTGTGGGGAGGCGGCTTGCTGCCTCATCTCGCCTCCACAGCCCAAAGCCAAGAAGGCCCCTAAGGATTTGTAGGTCTTGCACTTCAGCTCAGAGATCCTCCCCCCTCCCCCCATTTCCCTTGGCTGGGTTCCACTCCTCCCAGGATCTGGTCTCCCTCCGCCCGACCCGTAGGGTCGGGGGGCGGGGGGGGGGGTGCCCAGCTCTTTCCCTCACTTCACCGAGCAGATCCCGACCCGCGCCCTCAGATCGGGACCCCGCCCCCTCTCCTTCACCACGCTCCCACTGGGCCTTGACCCCTTCCCTGGATTCCATCCATCAGGACCCCCTTTCCCAATCCCTTACTCCCAGACCCCCTGTCAAGGCCTCGCAGCGAGCACACCTCCAGACCAGGAGGATCTCGATGGGCTCCGCCTCATCTACACATCCCTCCTCCCCAGGCCTCCTTTATCCCCAGATCCCCTCCAACCCAAGTCTCGTTTTCTGACCGCGTACCCTTCCAAACCCCCTCCTCGGGCCCGCCCTAGAACCCTCCTGGCCCTGCGGGGACCCAGCGCTTTCCCTCGACTCCCCTAACACAGGTCCTGTAGTCAGAATCGCAGACCCCTCCCCAAACCCATGGACTCGGATTCCAGGTTCCCATCGCCATCCCCTCTTTAGGTACCCGCGTCCCCACCACACCGTGTAAGTGTCCACGAGCTCGGAACCCACGACGCGCGCCTCTTTGGCCGGCTCGGCCTCGCGCTCCGGCCCGAAGCTACGCGCCGCCGCCGCCGCCATGTTCCGGGCTCCGCCACCACAGCAGCCGCTCGGCGCAGACTGGCAGCAGCAGGGGGCGGGGTCAGAGTCCCACCGCCCCCCGGCCCCCGCCGCCCCCCGCCCGCGCCGCACGCCGCGTCGCCATCTTGGCTCCACCGCTTTCTCGCGCCCTCGTCCCGCCTCTCGCACGTAATTGACAGCACCGCCAACGGCGCGCGTGCGCAGCTCTCGCGGGCCGGCTCGCTTGTGTGGTCGCTTCCTGCGGCGCTCCGCGCGCAATAAGCTTGAGACCCTGTGCTCAGGCCGCTGTGGTGGTCGTTCCTTGGTCCTCAAGAAGGTCCTAGACTTCCCGAGCTACTCAAGCAAGTCCCTGCTCCGTCTGGTCTCAGTTTTACCCCTGGAAGAGGAGGGCAGTCATTGCGCCTCGCCTGGCCGTTGGGTTCCTTACCCGTGGGGAAGGAGAGTGTTGAAGGAGCTGTGCTGAGGGCCCCCGGGGAGGGCCAAAGTGACTGCGCCAGTTCTTAACCTCTGACACTCGGAGATCTCCTCCGTCACATACAGCTTGCGGAGAATTGAGTGGGTTAATTCATGCAGTGCTCACAAGCAGGAAGCTCGTATCAAGGTGGGATCTGTATGAAGCAGGGGTGTAGGTGGAGTGAAGGGGTGTGTGCTCGCCATTGGGCATATGTCCCACAGATGATGGCCCTGGGCCCAGGAACTAGAGTGCTCCAGTCAAGAAGCAGCCCTCCAGGGGAAGACCTTGAAGAAGGAGGTGGTAACCCAACTGGAGGATGAGGAAGGAGACAACTGGGCGTAGATGGGCTCTGTAGGGGTATTTGTTGAGTGACTGAATGTAGCTGATTCAAGCCCAAAGCGAGCACTGCTATCCTCCAGGAGATGAAATGTCTGGAGCAGGGCACCTCTGATTAAAGGGCTCCAGACCACCCTGTATTAAGGTGGGTCGTCAGCTTCTTTGTCATTAGATCCGTATCACCATGCGCTGAACTTGGCATTTGAAAAGCTTCTCCTGGTAAGGCCTTATAGTCACTGCAACTCTTTGCACATTGACCCCCCTCCCACCGTTCCACCAGAGGTATAGCATAAGGGGGCAGGGTGCCAAGTCAACCAGATCTTGGGTGAATTGCCACTGCTCCAGGAGCCTGTTTCCTTATCTGGAAACTGAGGGTGGTAGCATCCACCTCCCTGATGGATAGAAAGTTGCAATTCTGTGCTTAAGGGCCTGGCCTGGGGCCCACTACTCTGGCAGTTCTTGCCTGAGTCTGGACTCAGGTTTTCATTCATTCAAGAAACATTTCCTGAGAGCCTCCTGTGGGGTATGGTGGACAGAGGGCAAGAAATTTGGTCCTTGTACCCCCTTCTTGGTCCTTGTAGCCCTTTATCCCTCCCTGCCCTGGGCAGAGGATACAGGGACTCAAGCCAGCCTGAGATCACCAGGACCAGGGGAGGGGGTGGAGGATACTCAGTGGTGGGCTGGGCTGGGAATGCAACGGGGGCAGGGCTATTTAAGCTGAGGCTGGAGGGCTGGCTGGGAACCCAGGAGCCTGTCCTGTGAGTTGCCGGCATGGATGACATCTACAAGGCTGCGGTGAGAGACGGGTTTGGGCAGGGCTGAGGCCCACTGGGAGCTCATTTAGCTTAGACTGGAGAGCAGGGTCTTCCCAGGGAAGTGATGGGGTCCTGAGAGAGCTCACAGATCTTTAGCCTAGGCTCTCAAGGGGATGGGGAGGCTGGTGTTCCCCTGTGCGAAGGAGGTGAGAGGTTCAGGGTCTGGAGAGGAGATGTCAGCGTGGGCAGATGAGGAGGTCTCATCTTTTAGCATCCAGTCTCCTGCTCTGATTCCAAGTGTCTGTGTCATTCTGTTTCAGCCACATCTCTACATTTGTCTCTGTTCTCTGAATCTTTTTTCATCTTTCTCAGTCTCTTTTCATTTCTTTGTTTCTCTTGAGCCGTTTCTCTGAGTTCCTGTTGCTGCCACCCTGTCCCCACTCCCCATTTTTACCCCTCACACTCTGCTTCTCAGTCATTCACAATCTGCCACCCACCTCCAGCCCCTTAGCTGACTGAAGATGCTTTGGAGGGTGGGAAGGGGATTGTGAGAAGGTGCTGTGTAATCTGAATCCTGGGCTGGAGAAGAGGTTTTGAAGTTCCAGATAGGGAAGGATTGGGCCTGGGGAAGGCGAGGGAAGAAGGAAGAGAGAACTAAGTCCATAGCTGTCTTAGGGTCTGGAAGGCCAAGGGCTCAGTGGCTTTACTGGGTGAGAGAGAAAGGGCTGGTGAGTGGACACCCCAAGTCCCTGCAACCTTCTAGGGTTCACTAAGGGGCTTCAAATGCTGGGTGGGTGGTAGCCTCCCCCTTCCCCAGAGACAAAGACATTCAAGAGATAGCTATTTCCAGGAGATCCCCCTCACCCCCGAAAATATGGTCTGACTTCTAGACAAGGAAGGGTTACAGCTGGCTCCAGGGGTGCTCCTGCGTATACTTGGGAGTCCATGGAGCTGGGGAAGGGAGCAGCCCTCCACTCAGTGCCCATACAAGGCTTGGCAGGCTGGGGACTAATTTTGGCTCCCAAGGCAGCACCAGCAGGCCAGGGGGCCAGATAACGCTGCCCCACCCCCTGCATGCCAAAGTCCCAGAACAATCACCAGGTTTAACTTTGTCCCCTGGTAAAAATAGCCCAGTGGCCACCCTGGTCAGGTTACAGTGGGTGGCTTTGCTCAACCCCACATTGGTTTTATTGTCTCAACCTGAGGGACAGCTGTCTCTCAGGCCATGCAGCTTGGATTTCATTAGGGTGGCTGAAAGGGCAGGGGAGTGGTCATTGGGTATTGTTACTCAGGGGTCACCTTGGTCCTGGAAGGGGTGTCCACCTGTCACCCTGGCCCTGAGCCTAGTCCCTTTGAGGCCAGCTGGGTCACCTTAGGACTTTGGGGGCAGGAAGGGAGGACTGTGCCCTCCTCTGGCTTCAGTCTTCCTGCCTATGGAATGGGTTGGTTTCCTTGGCAGCAGCTAAGGACTGAGTCTGAGTCCTGAGACTCCTTTCTCTCTATAGGTAGAGCAGCTGACAGAAGAGCAGAAAAATGGTAAGTGACCCCTGAGTTGCATATTGGGGTACAGCGAGGCCAGGCTGGGGGAATCAGGAGAAAACCCTAGATTGGAGATGAAAAGCTGGGGGTCCTTTTCACTGTGACCTCAGAAAAGTCTCAGAAAGGAGATGGGCAGGTTGGCAGGTGGCCCCAGGGATCTGGCTTTCTGGGGTCCTGGCTATTGAGCCCTGATTACTCTATTCCCCCAACCCCTGCCATTGGATGCAGAGTTCAAGGCTGCCTTTGACATCTTTGTGCTGGGTGCTGAGGATGGCTGTATCAGCACCAAGGAACTGGGCAAGGTGATGAGGATGCTGGGCCAGAACCCCACACCTGAGGAGCTGCAGGAGATGATTGATGAAGTGGATGAGGATGGTAAGCCCCTGGGGCCTCAGACCCATAATTCTCTGGCTCACTTGAGAGTTTAAATACAAGAGCTGTTTTGCCTCTCTGCGCCTCAGTCATCTCATCTATAAAGTGGGCATAATAACCACTCGAGCCTCACAGAGTTGGAGGGAAGCCTGGGTTTGTGTGGAGGGCAGGCCGACTGAGGCCTCTCTAACAGCCACACTGCCAACCTCCAGGCAGCGGCACAGTGGACTTCGATGAGTTTTTGGTCATGATGGTTCGATGCATGAAGGACGACAGCAAAGGGAAGTCTGAGGAGGAGCTTTCTGACCTCTTCCGCATGTTTGACAAGTGAGCACTGGCACTTGACTTCTCGCCCTGACCCAAACAGAGCTGGGAAAGAGGGACAGTCTCAGATTCCAAGCCTGGGAACTCAGTGGCTTCTATCTCCCGTTCTGTGTGATAGGGCACAGGGATGCTCCGTATGCTAGTTCCCCTTGCCCTGCCTCCTGGGTTTGGGGGTGGGACTGGCTCACTGCTCTGTCTAGCCTTGCCCTGGGCTCTGAGATCCCCCTCATCCTCCCTACAGAAATGCTGATGGCTACATTGACCTGGAGGAATTGAAGATGATGCTGCAGGCTACAGGTGAGACTATCACGGAGGACGATATCGAGGAGCTCATGAAGGATGGCGACAAGAACAATGATGGTCGCATAGACTATGATGGTGAGTGGCTGAATGGGTAGGCCAGATCCCCCTGCTGTCCATGCCCTGTCAGGCCCCTACCTGTAACCCACACCTTCCTCTCTCTCCACAGAATTCTTGGAGTTCATGAAGGGTGTGGAGTAGACATTGACCTTCACCTGGAGCTGCCCGTGCCCACCTTCTCACCGCAGCTGGGGCCTGGGGTGGAGGCAGGGGATAGGGACCCCAGTCCTTGAAACTGGGTGTGTCCTTGACCCCTGGCCCTCCCTGACTCCCTCCTCCACCCTGTCCTGGGGAATGCAAATAAAGCCTTGCTCCCTGGGGGCCTGGTGTCTGGCTCTGATGTTCACTGGAGCTGTGGACTCTTCCCAGGGTCCCTTCCTATCTCACAAGGCATTGGGGTGGATGCAGAACCTGCTGTGCCATCTGCCTTCTGCAGATCAGAGCCACCCAGGCTCTGTGTCTTACTGACTGCTTTCTGTAGTTGCTAGTGCACAGGTCCCATGGGCAGTAATCCAGCCTCTGCAGGCTGTGGCAAGCCTGGAGTCTGAATTTTAACAAGCTCATGGAGCGTTGCCTGATCAGCCAGTTCAGCAGCCTACAGGTCCTCCATGTGGAGAGAGCAGTTAGCTGCATTAGGCCCTAGATGTCCCTTGGTACAGCAACCCCAGTGACCTCTCAGCCTTCAGGGACATATTATCTGCTTTCTATCCTCTCACCCATTTTACAGGTGAGGACCCTAGGGCTCAGAGAGCCAAGGTCATCTAGTGAGTCTGCAGGAGAACCCAGCCACATGACTTCTAGAACAGGCCTCTGTCAGATTAGCCAGGTCCAACTGGGCCTAATTCCAGTTTTGATGAACCTTAGAGGCTCCCATCTCCCTCTCTGACAGGAAATGGAGGCCTGAAGCCTGGTGGCTGTCAGCTTAGTGGAGGAACCCAGGCCAGAGCTGCAGCCAGAAAAGTGACGTTGGCCTTAGGGAAGAGAGTTGGGGGTTGCAGGGAAGTAGAGGTGTCCACAGTGGTGCTTACAGGAGGGACAGCTGCCATCGGCACCCAGGCTTCAGCCAGAATCCTAGCAGCTGTCCTTGCTCCACCCAGCTACCCCGTGGCCTCTGCACCTGTGCCCCAGTCTAGGCGTTTTCCAGACAAGCTGGGCATTCCAGAGGCAGTCTTGGAATTCTAGAGATGCCTCTGAGAGGCTAGAGCTGGCAGGAGCCGCTGGTCCCTGGAGAGACCTGGGAAGAATGAAGAAAGGTCTCCTTAGGCCTATTGTTGAGAGGGATGACACAGTGGATGGACCAGCCAACCAGTGTATCATCTAATGGTTTTTTCACACACCATTGTGCGTGCCACGAGTCTGGATGCTGGGACACATCAGAGCAAGGCATAGTCCCCTATCTCACGGAATTTCTAGTCAACTCGGATAACAAAAGGAGACAAGTGCAATGAAGACACCAGACCAAGGCTGGACTGGCACAGTGGGCTGTGACATTGAGCCATCAGGCAGGCTTCCTAGAGCAGGTGACACTGAGCAAGGCCTGAAGAACCAGCCATGGGAGAACATGTGGAAAGACTCAGAGTCTCAGAAACAGAAACGCATGTTGAGCTGGAAGCCAAGTCCCAGAAGCCTCTGGGAGAGGTGGACAGTGCCAGGTCCTCTGAGAAACTCGGCCCATGTGAGGGGTGAGGTGCTCTTCGGGCTGCAGAAGGAACCAGGAGGCCAACTTGAGGCTGGGGCAGTGCTGGGTGAGAAGGCCTGGTGGCTCTTGGTACAGTGGGATGCTGGGATGGAAGATTGGAGATTGGTTTGTGGATTCAGGGCACATTTTGGAACTAGAATGGACAGAACTTACTGAAGGAATGAAAGTGAGAAGTGAGAAACTAGAGAGTCAAAAGTGACCCTTAGATTTTGGGTCTAATTGTCATTTCCTGACATGGGTGTCTAGAAGGGGGAACAGGTTCAGCTCAGGGATATCGGGAAATGGAGGTTACTTTGTGTTAGTTTTTTTTTTTTTTTTAAATACTGGGGATTGAACCCAGGGATGCTCAACCACTGAGCCACATCTCCAGCCCTTTTTTAAACTTTTTATATTTTATTTAGAGACAGGGTTTCACTGAGTTGCTTACGGCCTCACTAAGTTACTGAGGCTGGCTTTGAACTCGTGATTCTTCTGCCTCAATCTCCCAAGCTGCTGGGTGGGATTACAGGCAGGCTCCACTGTGCCCAGATTTATGTTAGGCTTTTTTAAATATACTTCATTTTGAAATTCCAGACTGATTGCAAAAGTAGCACACAAAACTCCCATTTATACTTCAGCCAGATTCCCTGAACTTTAACATTTTCAATAACCACAGGATAATGATCAAACCCAGGAATTATCATGGACACAACACTACTAATTCACCTATGGATCTTACTGAAATTTTGTCAGTTGCCTTACCAAAGTCCTTTTCCTGGACCAACTATTAGAGATCACATTGATGTGTTACCCAGCCATCCTATCTCTTTACTCTCCACCAACCTGCGGCCTTTTCTGCCTCCTCACCCTTAAGACCTTGACACTTTTGAAAGATCCAGGCCAGTTATTTTGTGGAATGTTACTCATTTTTGGTTTATCAGCTGTTTCCTCAGGGTTAGGTTCAGGTGAGGTATTTCTAGTGGGTTCGTCACAGGAAAGGGGGAGAGTTTGTCCAAAGTTGAGATGCTTTAAAAACGAACTGATGGGAAGGCCAGTGCCAGGTGGGAGTTGAGGGAGAGTAGAGCAGGAGCTGTGAATACAGGTGTCATCCAAGTAGCAAGCCCTTTCCTAGAGTTGGTCATGAATGAGGACCCCAGGGAGAGTTCATAGAAAGAGATGGCAGAGGACTGGGTGCCTGGCACCCCAGAGGCAGATGGGAAGGACACATAGCCAGTAGGGTGAGAGAGACCCTTAGTGAATGAGAGCTCAAGAACCAGGAGGGATGGAAGAAGGCATGGGCTTCAGCTGATGACTCTGGCTGGTGGGAAGTTGGAGGCTCCAGACTTTGGCCACATGCAGTAGGCAGAAAGCCTAGCTGGAGAGGACAAAGGGGAAAGATGGCAGTGTGGACAACTCCCAGGAAACATGAATGGGCTGGGCTGAGGGTAAATGTGGGATCCAGGGAAGCATGTTTAAGGAAGGGGTAGGCTGGGGAATGGCTCCTATGCTGATAGGAACAACCCAGCAAAGTCAGGAAAGGGGTGATGCAGCTATAGCACAAAGCTGCCACAAGCCACCAGTGGAGGGACTCTGGGTGGTGTTTGTCAGGGTTAGTTCTGTGCTGAGCAAGGAGACAGGGGCTTGAGGCAATGTGGGCAACCAGTCTCCTTTAGTGAAGGACCATAGCAGTGGGTATACTAAGGTATAGACCATGGTGTCAAGAGGAAGAGATGATCCAAGGGACATGTGGAAGGCTATGTCCTTTTTTTTTTGGTATTGGAGATTGAACCCAGGGGCACTTAATCACTGAGCCACATCCCCAGCAATTTTAATATTTTATTTAGAGACAAGGTCTTGCTAAGTTGCTTAGGGCCTTGCTAAATTGCTGAGACTGGCTTTGAATTTGCAATTCTCCTGCCTCAGCTTCCCAAGCTGCTGAGATTACAGGCATGCTCCACCATGCCTGGCTGGCTGTGTCCTTCTTGGTGGCCACTTGAAGGGTGAATGACTGAGGTAGAGGAAGAGAAGGTAATCAGCAGTGAGTAGAACAAGGACTCAAGAGGCTGGGGTGGCCAGGGGATATGGGATGCTGATAGGATTGGGGAGGGGAAGAGTCAAGACCCCTGTGGTGGAAAGAGGAGGATGGGTAGGCCAACTGCAGAACTGTCAGGAAGGGCCAGGAGCAGGAAGGAGGGTCCCTCACCACTTCCTGGCTCTTCATCAGCTGTCACAGAGGGAGACAGGTCCTGGGAGAGGGAAGGAGATGACATTCTCCAGTTCCAAAGGACACTGGGAGATTGGGGAGGGGGCTGGAGTTGTGTGGAAGGCCAAATAGGGGACTCACCCATTGAGAGGGAGGATATCTCATGGAGGTTGTCTTAATCTCTTTTTCCATCAATGAGGGAAGGGTCTGGCAGCATCCATTTCTTCCTGGCAGGCTCACCAGAAATTCTACCAGGGAATGGCTGGGCTGCACCCCTTCACCACCAGCTGCATAAATACATACATCATACATGTGTGACCAAGGGCTCCTGAGCTCCCACCAGCCCATGGTACACTGCTTCCTATAATCATCACCTGGTTTTTATTTATTTATTTTTGCTGGGTTTGGTCCTCTCCACTTCTGAGCCAAGGATAGTGCTTCCTCCCTAAAGCCTCCCTTGATTTCTCACATCAGAAGTAATTACTGGAGCATCTCCCACTGCCCCTGCCTCTTTGTTCTGTGCTTACATGCTTACTGCCTGCCTCCCCAAGAAGCTGTGTTTTACTGGTGGTCAGGTCCTGCTGCCCAGCAGAATCTGCTCGGCAGAATCAATAAGCTGCTTTTGGGCCTCGAGCAGTTTCCCATTTGCCCACTAGATGGCAAACAACGCATGTGTTTGGGCCCACTGGTATGAGACTTTGGAGCTGTTGGGGGTCTGTTTCCTACCTGCAGGCAGCAAGCAGGGGACCTTTAGAGGAGATTATTACCCCCTTTCTAGTTAGGGAAACTGAGGTCTATAGTGAGAGAGGACCTGAGCAAGGCCTCACAAATCAACAGAGTTTGGTCTTTAAGCCCCTGCCATGTGTTCTTACTGCATGGAGTGAGTTGTCCCCTATACCCTGCCCCAGTAGACACAGGCTTCCCTGCAGCCCCAGCTGGGAGCCTGGATGAGCAGAGACCCCCAGGGTGGGCTGGCAGACTGAGGAGTGATTGGGCTTCCAGCTGGCGGCCACGTGCTGGCTGAAGGGCTGTCCGGATGGTTCCCCAGCTAGATGTTGGCCCCCAGCCTGGGATATATGCCAAAATGTCTCCGCAGGGAAATAGAGGCAGAGGGGCTCTTCACAGAAGTTCCAGGATCTAATCACCACCACAGCAGCCCTTGCACAAGAAATGCTCATGGATTTATGTAGCCCTGTTTCATCCAAGGTGGCTGGGCCACAGCTCTGGGAGGAAAAGGCAGACCCAGAGAGTGAAGGGCTTTGGTTAAGGTTCCCCAGCAAAGCCAGAGAAGGGGTGGGCTGAGTCCCCTCAACCTCTGACTCTCCCAGTAACTGGTCTCTCTGAGCAGCCTCTGGCCCACTTCCAAATCAGACTCTCCACCTTGGGAGGAGGCGCATATATGTTGGGGGAAGATGGGACAGGAAGACAGGGTTGAAGGCTCCTGGGTCCTTCTCATGTGGATGTAAGGACCAACCTATTTCCCTCCCAGGGATGTGGTGGGAAGAAAGATTTGGGGGGAGGGTATGTCCCAGTATCCCTAGTAACTCCAGAAGCAAGAGTGTCCCAGGAGGGATTTCTCAGCCTGTTGTGTGGCCTGGGTCAGGTCCTTCCCTATCTGAGTATATATCTCCCCTATATCCCCCACCAGGTTTTCTGACCACCACCTGAGGGCTGAGGTCAGCCCATTGGGAGGCCCAACCTGAAGGAATTTCTAGAATCCTCTAACTATGACTCAAGATGAAATCTTAGTGCTCAGGGTCTAGGATTCTGGGGCCTAGAGATCTGGAGTGGGGTTGAGGTGGCAGCTGAGGGGGCTAGGGACAGGAGTTTCTCTGAAACAGGGGACATGAGGAAGTTCCCTCACTTGCCTCAGATTCAGCCTGTTGGTCTTATCTACCCTTGGCCCTCTTCCATGGCCCCCCCTTCATCAGAGTGAAGGGTAGAGCAAGTAAACTCTGGCAAACTCATATTATGTGAGGCCTATGGGGATCTGGGACAAACCCACTGCTGATTCACTGGGCTCTGGGCCCTGGATCTCTGAAGGACTGGAGGCCAGAGGGAAGTAGGGCAATGGAGGTTCTCCCTGGCTCCTACCTCAAAGCAAGCCCAATGAGTTGAGATGGGGCCTGGTGGATATGGGGAGGAGGTATGGGGCCTGGAGGCCAAATAGGGACAGGCCTATTTGGAGATAGGAGATAGGAGATCCTGAGCATTCTTCTCTTGCCAGTCCTGGATCTGTGAAGTGTGGCCAGACCTCAACTGCCTGTCCAGGACATGGAGCCCCTTGGACCGGAAATGACCCCACCCCAGGCAACTTGGGCCCTGCCAGGGGAAATGGGTAGTCTAGCCAAGGCTTCAGGGGTTGGGCCATTATAACACTTGGGACCTGGGACTAGGGCCAGCTTGTGGGAGTCTGCTATGGCACTGGGGAAGCAGGGAACAAAGCAAAGCCCAGCTAGACCCCCACCCAGCCCCTCAACCTCTGTCTCTCATCCCTGACCTCTTCCAGGATATCTCCCTCCTTGTCACTTTGCTGGAGCCTGGGGACCTGAGTTTGTGAATGTCTATCTCTCTGTACAAATATCTATACCTCAGCTGGCAAAGAGTCTTCCCGGTGTGGAACTGGCCAATCTGACGTAAAGGCATGGAGCAGGCCAGCTGAGGTGGACGAAGAAGCTGCAGGTGGATGTCCGGGCTCCGCCTCCTCTCCTTCTGCCTCCCCCTCCCTTCCCGCCCATGACTGGGTGGAGCTGCTGCCTTATAAGTGGCTGGTCTGGTGGCAACAGAGCAAACTACAGCCAGCAGCAGCGGGACCAGAGGGCGGCTCCGTTTCCCCAGCATGGCCCCCTTGGCGTGGGCTATCTGCTGCTTCCTGGGGGGCCTCCTGATCAGTGGGGGCAGCCCCAGTGTGCCCCGCCTGCGACTCTCCTACCGAGGTACTGGCTAGAGCCCCCCTGTTCCCGTGCATGTCTGTGGGTGCTCCCTGTTCCAGGACACCTCTCCCGCCACCAGCTAGCCCCGGGGCTGGAGGGGATGGAGCCCTAGGCCCTGCACGACCTTTGGGAAAGGCTTCCTGGGGATGACCCAGGGCAGAGGAGGGAGACATGTCCTGAGGTCCATGACCAGAGAGGAGGTGGGAGAAAGACACGTGGGCATAACCTTGGAGGTGAGGGCTGCTGAGAAGGGAAACAGATGTATGGAGACCCTGACACTCCTCAGCAGGGATACTGGCAGGTGGGGAAGCGGAGAGAGGGACTGGGCAGGGGAGAGGGGACACAGGGCAGGTCTGGAGGGTCTGAGCAGACAGTAGGGGAGTGGGCAGCATCCTGTCCCTTTGGTCCTCAAGCCACAGGAGGGGAAGAACTTCCCCCACCTCTTTTCTTTTGTTTGTTTGTTTTTGTACCAGGGATTGAAGGGGGCGGGAGGGGGGCACTTAACCACTGAGCCACACGACAGCCCCCCTTTTTTTTTGTATTTTATCTAGATACAGGGTCTTGCTGAGTTGCTTAGTGCCTCACTAAGTTGCTGAGGCTGGCTTTGAATTTGTGAGCCTCCTGCCTCAGTCTCCCCAAGCCACTGGGGATTACAGGCTTCCCTGGCCTCTTGCAGCCCATTTCACAAGTTGGCTTCATCATCACCCCTCCATCCAGGAGCCCAGAGGACATTTCAGCCTCCCTTCTGCCATCCTGGGGTGCATTCTTCTATCCCAGCCTAGCTGGCACAGCCTCCGCTGATGATCTGTGGGGGAAACGTCACCAAGATCCAGGCTCATGGCAGATTCTTCTTAGGAAAAAGGGGGATGATCACCTTCCACTGGGAATCCCAGTCAGAGTCGGGGAGACACAGGCCTGCTGTGGAAACTGAGGGGGAGACATTGTTTGTCGTGGAGAGTCTGAAGGTGGAAATGATCCTGTTCTGGAGGCTGTAGTTTTGAGAGATCAGGCTACCAGAAAAAGCCCCAACAGGGAGAGTTCCCCAAGGTACTCTCAGCTGAGGAGGGCTTTGTGAAGGAGCCTGTTGATGAGTTTGGAGATGGGGTGGAGGCAGGGCTGTGGAAGCTCCTATAGGGAAAACCCGGGTGCTCTGGGCCTTCCCCAGGTGGCCCATGTCCCCTTCTTACCCCATCCTTCTGCTAGTCCCTTGACAGCCCATCACCTCCAGACCCCAGGGATCTGTACCAGGATTCTAAATTCCTAGGACCACTGTCTCCAGATGCCCCCACTCCATCTCTAGAGCCTGGATGGGCAGAGTCTATAGGGGAGAAAATTCTCTTCGGTCACATCCCTGATCTGGCGGCTGGAACTCCACCTGGCTGTGCCTGGCCTGGCCTGCACCTAGGCCCTTGCCAGGTGTTCCCTCTGTCTGTCCACCACTCCAACAGCCAGCCTCGCTCACTGCTCACACTCACCCGCCCTTCCTGCAAGCTCTTCTTGCACTTTGCCCAGATTGCTGCTTTAATTTCTGCCAGTGAGGCCATCTTCCCTGGGGACTGGGCAGGGCGCACATGTTATAGAGGGAAAGCGTCAGTTGAAAGATCAAGGGACTATAAATCTGGGCTGGGCTGGATGGGGGCTCAGAGCCTCTTGTCCCACTTGCCCCCAGGAGCCACGTCCCCAAAACCTTCCAGCAGCCCTGTGGATGGGAGCATGTTCCAGATGTGAGTGCTTTTGTGGCTGAATGCACAGCTGGACCCTCCATCTCCATTCCTTGACTGGAACAGTAGGCTGAGAAGCAGGTCCTGACTCCCCTCCCTCTGCTCCCTCCTAGACCTCCTGTCTGCCAACCGCTCTACCATCTTTCTGGGCCCCCGAGGCTCTCTGGACCTCCAGTCCATGTACCTGGATGAGTACCGGGACCGCCTCTTTCTGGGGGGACGTGATGCCCTTTACTCTCTGCGGCTAGACCAGACATGGCCAGATCCTCGGGAGGTGAGATGGACTAATGTGGGCGTTGGGGGAAGCTGGGCATCTGCAGGTAGAAGGTCAGATGGGGGAACTGAAGCTGTGAAATTAGGGGAGTACCTGAGGTCACCAGGCTGTGTTTCAGGTCCTGTGGCCGCCCCAGCCAGGCCAGAGGGAGGAATGTGTTCGAAAGGGAAGAGATCCTCTGGTGAGTGCTATTGGAAGGGATTGTTCCCTAACCCCGTTGGTCCCAGACCCTGACCCCCAGGATAACCTGCAGTCATACTGGGTGCCGCTACTTGGGAAGGGGGTGGTTTTAGGAGCAGATCCTGAGGGCTTTGTGAGGTTTGTGAAGAATGTTACCCCTCCCCACTTCCCTTAGTGCTGCTCGGCCCAACAGGGCTGAGTCACAGGGCCCAAACAGAGGGTGACCCTTTTGCCTCACCTTTCTTCTCCCTGCTAGATGGAGTGTGCCAACTTTGTGCGGGTGCTGCAGCCCCACAACCGGACCCACCTGTTGGCATGTGGCACCGGGGCCTTCCAGCCCACTTGTGCCCTCATCACAGTTGGGCATCGTGGGGAGGTGAGTCTGTGTCGGGCCCCATGAGAGACTGGAAAGTGGTGACATTTCCTTTTTGCTGCCTGAACCCTTCCCATTGAGCCTGGGTAGAGACAGAGGGGGTAGGCCCTTGAAAGGCGCCTTTGTCCTCGGGTGATGACCCCATTCAAGAGGCCCTGAATGAAGGCGCCTTCTGCCCACCCCCCACTCTTCAGCCACACGCACGAAAGGGCCATGGCCAGGGTGGGGCACTAATGCTTCTTTCCCAGGTGACAACCTTCCCTCCATTTTCCCTACCCATAGCATGTGCTCCACCTGGAGCCCAGCAGTGTGGAAAGTGGACGGGGGAGATGCCCACATGAGCCCAGCCGCCCCTTTGCCAGCACCTTTGTAGGTGGGTGATCCCAGGTCAGGGTGGGGTTAGGGATGGTGGAAGCAAGAAGGGATGGGGCCTGGCTGTTGGGCTTGGCCTTTCACCCCTAATTCTGTTCCCACCCCATCTCCAGGTGGGGAGCTGTACACAGGCCTCACTGCTGACTTCCTGGGACGCGAGGCCATGATCTTCCGAAGTGGGGGTCCCCGGCCAGCACTGCGTTCTGACTCTGACCAGAACCTTCTGCACGGTGAGGCCTACTGGGACCCGCTCCTGGAACAGGGAGGAGAGAGGCTCTGGAGCTGGGAGGAGAGGCCACTGAATTCCCTGGAACTCCAGTCTCCAGTGGGGGTCCCCATGCTGCTTCTTGTCCTTTGGGTTCATTCCCCCATCCTACCCTGTGAGCCACCCCCACACACACCAGCATTACCCTGTCACCCTCTCAGAGCCCCGGTTTGTGATGGCCACACGGATCCCTGACAACTCTGACCAGGATAATGATAAGGTGTACTTCTTCTTTTCGGAGACTCTCCCTTCACCCGATGGTGGCCCAGGCCGTGTCACTGTCAGCCGTGTGGGCCGTGTCTGTGTGGTAAGAGCTGTGACGGGGTGGTGAGTTTTAAGACTCCTGCTGCACCCCCCCTTCCCAGACCTGCCCCTGCCACAGATGGGGAAACTGAGGCGAGCATAAAGCTGACATCCATACCTTCTCCCAGTAGATGAGGGTAGAGCAGGAGGAGGTGGGGCCCATCCTTATGGGACACAAGACTGACTCTGGCCTTCCATCCCTCAGAACGATGCTGGTGGCCAGAGGGTGCTGGTGAACAAGTGGAGCACCTTCCTCAAAGCCAGGCTGGTCTGCTCTGTGCCCAGCCCTGGCGGTGCTGAGACCCACTTTGACCAGCTAGGTAAGGGCGTGGCCTGGCAGACCTTTACTCTGGGAAGGGAGAGGGCTCAGAGCTGGTGAGTGGGGGCATTGGCAATGGCCATGATGCCTGTGTGCCCTTCTGTGTTCCAGAGGACGTGTTCCTGCTGTGGCCCAAGGTGGGGAAAAGCCTGGAGGTGTACGCGCTCTTCAGCACCGTCAGGTGGGCACACCTAGCTTCCCCAGACCCCATCATCCCTGGCCCCCGCCCTTCAGCCCCTCTGCTGAATCTCTGCTTTCATACCCCAGTCTTGCTATGGGTCCCTGTCTTTGTCTCTGATTCTGTGACTCTGTATTCTGTCTCCCTCTTTTTGCTTTCGCCTTAGTGTCCTTGTGTTTCAGTTTCTACTTTCAGCAAACTCTGTTGCCCTCTGTCCTTCCTTTGGAGCAAGCCTATCTTCCTACCCATGACAGCTACTTTGGCCTGACTGTCCCTGTCTCTCCTCGGCAGCGCTGTGTTCCAGGGCTTTGCCGTCTGTGTGTATCACATGGCAGATATATGGGAGGTCTTCAATGGGCCTTTTGCCCACCGTGATGGTCCTCAGCACCAATGGGGGCCCTATGGGGGAAAGGTGCCCTTCCCCCGCCCTGGTGTGGTGAGTATCTACTGGCAAAAGAGGCCTGAGCAGCTGCCAGGAGGGACTCTTCTTGGAACAGCACTGGGGTGACGTGCATCCCATGGCAGGGATGGGGTGGCACTCCAGAGGGCCTGGGCTGATGGGGCAAGGTGTGGTGGGATAGGAGAACCTCTCCAACCCAAGAGCAGCCCCTAGGTGTTGGGGGAGCAGGCTGGGAGGAGAGGTGTGCATCCCAGTGTACTTCAGGGCTCCTTTTGCTGTTGCCTGCAGTGTCCCAGCAAGATGACTGCACAGCCAGGACGACCCTTTGGCAGCACCAAGGACTACCCAGATGAGGTGCTGCAGTTTGCCCGAGCCCACCCACTCATGTTCTGGCCTGTACGGCCTCGGCGTGGCCGCCCTGTCCTCATCAAGACTAATCTGGCCCAGCGGCTGAGCCAGATCGTGGTGGACCGTGTGGAGGCAGAAGATGGGACCTATGATGTCATCTTCCTAGGGACGGGTAGGAGGGCTGAATCCGAGTGGCCAGGCTGGGGAGGTGTGTGAAGGCCCAGCTGCTCTTTCCTTGCTCACTGATGACTCTTCTGCTGCCCCAGACTCAGGCTCTGTACTCAAACTCATCGTCCTCCAGACAGGAGGTTCAGAGGAGCCTGAGGAAGTGGTTCTGGAGGAGCTCCAGGTGTTTAAGGTGAGCAGAGGGCATTTCCCATCCCTGGGTCTGGGACTGGCTATAGGGAAGCCAGAGGGAGCCTGGGGGAGGAGCAGAACATACTGGCACACTGCTACAGAGGCCTGGTTGATGCTTCAGAATGACTGGGGGACCTGCCGCTGCAGTCTGTGGACTGAAAGTACCTAGGGTTCCCCAGGGAGGTTTGGCTACAGTGAGCACCCTTGACAAAGCCCTGCTGGGCTCAAGTCACAGTGAGGAAGTGGCTGAGATTCCAAGTCCCCAAGGGCTCTGTTAACCCCTCTGTAGATTCAGACAGGGCACCGTCTGTGTTTGGGGAACTATTGTGCCTGCTGTCATGAGATGTGTGATTTGTAACAGCTGCCTTATTGCTGGGTAACAGGGCCATGGGAGTGGACACTGGAACTCTGTGCTTTTAGCCAACCCTCCCACTTGGAGGCCAGCTGGGATAAGGGGCCTTTTTGTAACCCAATGTCTAGAAAAGACTGTCCAGCTTCAGTTGCTAAGGGGTGCACCGATTGGGCTGGCGTTGGAGACTAAAATGTGGAATGCGGGGGAAGGTCTCGTTACGCTATGCCCATGCTGAGAGCCTATTCCTTCCCCAGGTGCCAACACCCATCACTGAAATGGAGATCTCTGTCAAAAGGGTAAGTGCAGCTGCCTGACTCCTCATGTGTTCCCTGTCCCCTACCCTGTTCTCCTTGAGAACTACCCTAGTCTACTGGAGAATGGTGCCCGGCAAGCCTGATTAGGCTCTGCAACAAGGGCTGTGTCCAGTTGGGTGCTGGGTTTCACATGCATGAAGCTGTGGACAATGACAAGTGCCAAGGTCATGTTCAGATAGGGAGAGATCTACAAAGGCCAGTTCTTAAGGGAGTTGATACGTGCTCAGAAACAAAATCTGGATTTTTTTTTTCTTTTTGGTAGTGGGGATTAAACACTTTACCACTGAGCTATACCCCATCCTTATTTATTTATTTATTTATTTTTAAAGTGTGGGTGGGGCTAATGGCCATTTTATTTATTTATATTTATTTATTGCAATCTGGGGATTGAACCCAGGGCCTTGCACACACTTAGGAAAGTTCTTTAACCACTGAGCTACACCCTCATCCCACCCCCTTTTTATTTTTTACATTATTATTATTATTATTATTTGGTACTGGGGATTGAATCCAGGGGTACTTTACCACTGACTAAATCCCCAGCCCTTTTTATTATTTTTTTAAAAATTCTGAGACAGGGTCTCACTAAGCTGCTTAGGGTCTTGCTAAATTGTTGAGATTGGCCTCAAACTTGTGATCCTTTTGCCTCAGCCTCCAGAGTCACTGAAATTACAGGTGTTTACCACCATGTCTGGCCTGTTTTCGTTTTTAAAATTTTTTAGTTTTTTGATACTGGAGATTAAACCCAGAGGCATTCAACCACGGAGCCTTACCCTCAGCCCTTTTTATTTTTTTGAGACAGAGTCTCGCTAAGTTGCTTAAGGCCTAAGTTGCTGAGGTTGTCCTTGGACTTGCGATACTCCTGCCTTAGCCTTCCAATTGCTGGGATTACAGCATGTGCCATTGTGCTTGGCCCCTTTTTAAAAATTTTATTTTGAGATAAGGTCTTGCTAAATTGTCCAGGCTGGCCTCAGCCACCCAACTTGCTGGAATTACAGGCATACACCACCACACCTGGCAAGGGAACCATATTTTAGAGGCCTGATATATGTCCTTTTCAAGTGGCAAATACCATGTATGTCCCAGTTTACCCCTTGGTGAATCCCAACTGTTTTTTTGTGTGCGTGGTACTGGGGATTATTCCTAGGGCCTTGTGCATGCTCTACCACTGAGCCTTAAATCCCAACTTTTATACTGGGATTGATTACAGCAAGGTGCACCTCTGAAATCAGAGATCAGTAAGAAAAGGCCAGTGGGGTACAGGATAAAGGTCAGTAGCAGGGATGGCCTGGAGAAGTCCCTTAGAGAAAAGACCCCAGACCTGCCCCATCCACTCCATATAGAGCAGGTAGATGACAAACATCTTTATTTCTGAGAATAAATCCAAGAGGTTCTGGAAGACTTCCTGAAAATAGTAGGGGTCTCAGAAAACCCAAGGGAATTGAGAGTCTGGATGCTCCTTAGTTAAGTCCAGGCTCACCATGGGCTCTGCCTGTGTCTCTCCCCAGCAAATGCTGTATGTTGGCTCTCAGCTGGGCGTGGCTCAGCTGCGACTGCACCAGTGTGAGACCTATGGAAGTGCTTGTGCTGAGTGCTGCCTGGCCCGGGACCCATACTGCGCCTGGGATGGTACCTCCTGTACCCGCTACCGCCCCAGCCCTGGCAAGCGTCGGTTCCGCCGACAGGACATCCGGCATGGCAACCCTGCCCTACAATGCTTGGGTCATGGCCAGAATGGTGAGTGGCAGTAGGTATGGGCACCCTCTCAGGGCTCCTACCCATCCTGTGGTCTGGGCTCTATTCTGACTTCAGACGGTCCTGTTGTGACAGTCCTCAGTTTCCTATTTATGTAGCTCTAGTCAGCTCATGGGTGCGGGGTACAGTGACTGGCTTGGGGTTCAATGGATGCCTAGGTCTTTATCATACTGGTGGGATGCAGGAATCAGTTGGTGGACCTGGGGGCGTGGGTTCCATAGTTCCCATGTTAAGCCAACTTGGTCCTCTATGCAGAGGAAGCTTCAGGACTGATGACCACCAGGGTCTATGGCACAGAGCACAATAGCACCTTCCTGGAGTGCCTGCCCAAATCTCCCCAGGCTGCTGTGCGCTGGTTCTTGCAGAGGCCAGAGGATGAGGGCCCTGACCAGGTGAGTGAAGACCCTGCCTCCAAACCCTACCTCCCTACCATAATCCCAAGCCCTGAGCCCTAGGAAGGGTTTTTGGTGGTAACCTGCTAAGATCAACTAAGAAAAGTGTGTTAGGCCCCTACACTTCCCCTAGGAGGAAGTACCCCTATTTCTGTCTCTGGGAATCTAGGACATATATAGCTGGAACTCCCCAAGTCTAAGAGGTGGGTAGCAGAGAGGGAAGAGGGGTCTGGTGTGGTCTGGAAGTCCCCTGTGTTTGCACATATGGCTCAGCTTTGAAGAAATCTCTTCCCCAGGGGTTCTCAGTCCTCCTTTGCCTTAGGCTTGGGTACCTCCCTGACTACTGGACCTTGCCACCTCCCTCCATTTCTGGTCCTACACTTTCTCCTGGGAGACCAGCTATATGGCCAGGCCCTTTCCTCCCCCATGGGAAAGGTCTGTCAACTCCTGGAGATGGCTTCAGTCTGGGGCCTAAGGCTGAGTGGGGTGGGCAGGGTGAGGAATCAACCATTCTCCCACAGGAAAGAGGAGGGGAGAGGGGGTTGATTATAGGAGGGACTGTCCCTCCAGCTTGGGAACTGGGGGAGGCCAGCCTTGGGCCAGCTGTTGGGTTGGGCACTGAGGAGACTCCCTGGAGTTGGGGGCAGGACAACAAGATGAAGTTACACAACACTAACCACCCAGGCAGTGCATCCTCAGCCCAGATGTACAGACTAAAGCCCGAACAGGATTCAGAGAGATGGTTTGGGACCGGAGCTGCATTCCCACCTCTTACACTGAAGTGGGCACCCTAGGCTGGGGCTGTCAGCTTAGTGTTGTGGTGGGAGAAAACAGGAAAAATTAAGACAGGGAAGGCCCAGTGTGCCTTGTGTGTGTGTGTGTGTGTGTGTGTGTGTGTGTGTACACGTGGAGAGGAAGAAGTTTTCCTTGCCACAGGGTAAAAGCTCAGAAGTACACTTGTAAGCTGGCACAGTGGCCATGCCTATAATCCTAGCAGCTCAGGAGGCTGAGGCAGGAGGATTGTGTGTTCAAGCCGGCCTCAGCAACTTAGTAAAGTCCTAAGCAACTCCGTAAGACCCTCTCTCTAAATAAAATACAAAAAAGGGCTGGGGATGTGGCTTAGTTGTTAAGTGCGCCTGGGTTCAATTCCCGGTACAAAAAAAAAAAAAAATTTAAAGAAAAATCTCTCTCTAGCCTGTCTGCTTCCTGTGTATGTGTGCAAGGGCTCTCCAAGGCCAAGTTTGATACCTGGGTCTATGATTTGGGGAGACACCAGCCATTCATATTATTGAAACAAACAAACAAAACCCTTTGCAGGCTCTTTACTGGACCATAGGAAGGTAAGGCCCTGCCCTCAATTAACTTGTAGTCTCGAGGCCAACCTGCCAACCTGCTGGTCCCCTTCTGGACAGGGAAGATAATGGGCAAGGGGAAGGACATACACACTGGGCCCTCAAGGTGGAGAAGTAGGGGACGAAGAAGCTGACAGTACCCATCCTGGCCCACACTGTGCTCATGTCCCCTGTGCCTTCCCACTTGCCTGGCAGGTGAAGACAGATGAGCGGGTCCTGCAAATGGAGCAGGGGCTGCTGTTCCGCAGGCTCAGTCGCCTCGATGCCGGTACCTACACCTGCACAACGCTGGAGCATGGCTTCTCCCAGACTGTGGTCCGTCTGGCTCTGGAGGTGATTGCGGCCACACAGCTGGACAGTCTGTTCCCTCGGAAGCCAACACTGGAGGAGCCCCCTGCCAGGGGAGGCCTGGCCTCTACCCTACCGAAGGCTTGGTATAAGGACATTCTGCAGCTCACTGGCTTCGCCAACCTGCCCCGGGTGGATGAGTACTGTGAGCGTGTGTGGTGTCCGGGCACTGGGGAGCGCTCAGGCTCCTTCCGGAGCCGGGGGAAGCAGGCCAAAGGCAAGAGCTGGGCAGGTCTGGAGTTGGGCAAGAAAGTGAAGAGCCGGATGCAGGTTGAGCGCAACCGGACGCCCCGGGAGGTGGAAGCCACGTAGACATGGAAGGGGTGTTGGGTTGGGCCAGGGAACCCAGCAGCAACCCCCAGAATCTCCCACCTACCCAGCTAGGGCAAGGGGCACCAGGATGCCTGACTGCCTCTTAGAGATGGGAATCTCTGCTACCCACAGGAAGGACTAGGGGCCTGAGGGAGGGGCCCTGTGCCTGAGGCCTGTTCCCTGCCCTTCTTTATGCTCTCATTCTCAGGCTGGAGCTGGCACCCTTTGGCCCCTGGCAGCCCCAAGGGGCCTGCCATTTGTTCTCAGAGATGGTCTGGCTTCCGGAATACATTTCCGGGTATGCCCAGAGGCAAGAGGATTGGGTGGTTCTTTCCCAGCCTGCAGAACAATGGCTATTCTGAGTGACCCTCAAAGTGGGTCGCTCTAGGAGATATCTGGGCAGAGGCCCTCAGGCATCTAGAAGAGAATAGAATTGGCCTCTTCTTTGCTTGACCTAGCATCTGTTAGGAGGCGCCTACCCTGACCAGGTTGTGGAGGGCAAGTGGAGGTGTTGAGGAGTTGGAGCAGCAGTACCTTACCCTCTTCATGCCCTGATGTCTTGGTATTTCCCTGCCACTGCCCACGACCTCTCCTGTATCTCAGAATTATAGAGGTGTGGATTTCTGAGATCTAGGGGTGGTCCAGGTCTTAGGCCTCACTTTATAAATTGGGGAGAGGGTTCTCACAGCGTGACCTTCTTTCTTCAGGCCCAGAAGTGTTATACCAGGTTTCTGTAATAGCCACATCTCCTGATGGGATTCCCCTTCCTCGCCATCAGGGTCCCATGGTGAGGATCCGGGAGAAGGAAATGTTAGTCCTCACCTCTGGATTAGAGATGAAAAAGAGGAGTTGGGGATGGGAAGAGTGGGCTGTCTTTCCCAGGGTAATACAGAAGGGTAGGAATGTAGAGTCTTTGCAAGCTACAGCCTGAAGTCAGGATTGGGGTCAGGGCTTTAGCCAGAGCTTCAAAAAATTGACAGGTTATCAAGATGGAGAGAGAAAGACCATAGGATGGGCTATGGACCCAGGCCCAGGTGTCCTCAAGGACTCAAGATGGCATCAATTAATTCTGGAGCCATACTGGGAAGGTCAGATGTTCCCTAAAAATCTCTATTTTCTGCTAAGTAAGGGTTATTTTACAAGTCTTTTTTAAAATTATTTTTGGTGCTAGGGATGAACACAGGGCTTTGTGAGTGAGCTAGGCAAGTGCTCTACCACTGAGCTACATCCCCAGCCCTCTTTTTTTTTTTTTTTCCTTTAAGAAGAGAGAATAGCTGCTAAGAACTGTAAGTCCTGCTGGTTCTTGGGGATGAGGCTCAGATGGCAAGGTTACAAATTTTACTTGGGCATGTAGGGGAGTTGTTTTTGCCATCAGCAGTTTCTTAGTCTGGGGAGCACAAAGGAGGAGGAGGAGGATAACTAAATGAAAAGTTGTTCCCAGCCTGCACATGAACAAGTTAGTGACGCACAAAACTAACAAGAGACAAGGGCATCAATTCTGAGATTCCTTCCTTCCAAAAACCAAGATGAAGAAACAAAGGAGGAAAAAGAAACAGCAAATTAGGCTTCCTGCCCCACTGCAACTCAATCCTGAAGGGCATTGGGTTTTCTCTCCCTCACCCTCACACCACCAGAGTATGGGAATCTGAAACAGCCCCCACCCCTTCCCTTTGATTATATGGCAAGTGTATTAGAAGCACTGAGGTTAATCTAACAACATCTTGAGAATCCTTTCTGCCTGGGGTGCTGTCTTGCTATATGAGCAGGTAAAAACAGAGGAGGGGATGGTGGAAGAAAGAAGGAAGAGGAGACAGAGATGAAAGAGGTGGAGGAGAGAGTGCAGATCTCCAGGAAGTGGGGGGAGGGGGGTCAGAGCTGCCTCGGCTCTGCCCTCTATCCCTGGGAAGCCAGAAAGAGACAAACGGGCTCTCAGTGGCTGGGCTTAGGCTTGGTAAACTCCAAGCCAGGTCCTCTGGGGAAGTGACTCTGGAAAACGGAGGGAGCATTGTATATCTGTTTTTGGGAAAATATGGACAGCTTCTACCAATTGCCCCCCTTCCATGGTACTGTGTTGTTAATACCTGGAAATGGCCTCTATGTATGAATTCTATTTTTGTGTTCCTATGTTGAGATGGGCCTTGTGGTTTCTCTGTCTTTGGAGCATACTTCTTGTATTGTTATTTTTATTGTTATGGCAGCCCTGAGTTCTAGTGAGGAAAGCAAGAGCCTCCCAGGAAAGTGATGAAGTTAATATTTATATCACATAATTATATTGTTATTATATCTGTATATTTCTGTACTAAATTGATTGATGCATCTGCCACTCTACCTCTTCCTCGAGGGAAAAGGTCCCCATAACCTTGGGTGGTATTTTCTAGCAGAGAGGGAGATGGGTAGTAGGGGAAGGAAGGAGCCAGAGGACTTTGTCTATAAAGCTGGGATTGCTCATTAAATTAGGAAAAGTCCTGACCTGAGGTCTTGTAAAATTTGACCTTCTTGGAACTTCAGGAGGATCTTGGGGTGGGGGGGAGAGGGGGAGAAAGGCTGGCAAAGGTCAGCCAGGCACGTAGGCAGCTCTGCTACTTTTTCACAACACTTGACATTTGTAATAGCTATACTTGGCCTGGTGCCGCCTTCATCCCAAGTCACATACCAATGTATATTAAGGCCACCAAATTCATGCCTGGGCTGGGCTGGGCTGGGCTGTGGGGGCCATAGCTCCTGGGGAGGAGGAGAGGCCCTAAGAGTCTGACCTACTGGGCACACTGCATAAGACTCTCTGACCATGGTTCCTGTTCCCCCAGTGACATTATGCCCCTTATCCAACTCCACTAGTGCTGGGAATAGGTGAAAAACCACGGAAGCACTTCAAAGAAAAGAGAGACATCACCCTATCTTGCTAGGGAGATGGCCCTGGGCCCCTCTATTTTTGCTATAGTCTAGGAGGCTCAATAAAAGACTCAGTCATGGGTCCCAACTTGCAGTTGGGCCCTGGAACTGGGCCTCCTATCCCTTCAACATACTGAGGCCTGACAGGACCTGAAGTCTTTGTTTCCCCTCCTGAGCTATTGCCCACAGACTGAGAGGCATCATCAGAGTACCCACTTGGTGCTGGCCTGGCAGGGTGTGCAAACGAGACCCCCACTGTCCCATCTCTCATCAAGCGCTGCTCTTCCTGGGGCAGCCAAGTGCCTCTCCTCCCAGGCATCATTACCACCCATTCTCTGAAGACCCCTCGGCCCAGACTTCTTCCTGGATCTCAGTCCCCCTTCTGCCTCTGTCTTGACTCTTATTTCCTGTTTCAGCAATTTTACCCTCTCTCTATCTTCTTTTTGCAGATTTTTCCTCTAAGTCTGGTACTTCCCCTGGTTGCTGGGCCTCTGTTTCACCATTTCCCAAACAGGTTTAGAGCTGGAAAGAGACTTAGACAAAAAGACTAGTTGAACATTTCCCAAATGGTGTCTATGAAAGGGTAACGCCAGGAGATTCTCTATGATCTCATGGTCTTCAAGGTCAAATTAGAGGAATTCTGCCTCCTTGGCCTCCACAGAGCTGTATACTGCCTGCCTCATGAAAGCACCGAGAAATCCTGTGCCGGTCTGCAATTATTATGTACTATATGTTCTATGATTCTCCAAAACTTGGTTCTCTTTCTTTCTTTCTTTCTTTCTTTCTTTCTTTCTTTCTTTCTTTCTTTCTTTCTTTCTTTCTTTCTTTCTTTCTTTCGCAGCTAACATCTCATACTTCTAATGTTCTGAAGAGCATACTTTGAAAAAGCGCTAATTAGTTAATTCCTTCCCTTTACATGTGAGATTAATTTGTTAATCTCTGTCCCCCAAGCCTATAAACTCTAGAGGCCCAGACCTCCCAGATTTCAGTCATGTTTTTGTTTCCTATGGTTTTCATCAGAGTAGAACCTGCCACCTCAGGGACAGTGCTGCCAAGCTACCAGTCTGCCTACACTTAGAATTGATTCTGTCTCCTACACCCATCCTCCCACACCCAGCCTGCATTCCCAACCTAACTTCCAGCCCCTCCTGTGTTTGGCATGGTCCTTTGAGGGCATGGCCAAGATTCACCCCAAGCCTGTGGTTGTCCTGCAATTCAACAGAGAAATTTCTAAGGAAGGTTGGGGGAAGGGAAGGGTCAGAATAAGGGAGAAAAACATCCTTTTTGTTTTCTCAAATGGTATCTTGCTTCCCTTTCATTTAGCTAAGCTTGAGGTCAAGTCTTAGATACCCCTAAAACTGGAAAGGGGAGCACATAAAGGCCACTAGGAGCCTGAATTGTCTCTCACCAGGCTGCCACCTAGGCCTGGAGGGGCTCATATACCTCTCCCAGTCCAGCAAACTGAGGCTTCTCTGGCCAGCCACATCATATTCTCAGTGCTAGGAGAAAGTTGACCAGAAATAGTCCACTTTCCATCTGGATTAAGGGCCCACCCCAGCCTCACCCAGGTCCTGGGCTGCAGAGGATTCCATGAGGAGAAAGTTTAACACACACCAAGAACAAATCCCCAGGGTTTCCCAAGACTACAAACTTGGAGAGAAAGGACTGGGCAGGGCTGGATTTGAACACAATATCTGATAAGGAACTTGGGGATTGTTGGGACCCCACCCTGGCTCCTCTTCCGGACTTACCCACCCCTCTGGTATATGGGGTGGGGTGAGGCAAGGCAGCTCTGGTCCTGTGCCCACTTCCCACTGCCCAGCCCCCACCTACATTTGTTATGCTGGGTCCCTCTCCCTTAAGGGTGGTAATCTAATGAAGCCTTTCACTTTCCCTGCTGGAGTTTCATTAAGGAAATTTCGGTTCCTCAATGTAGCTTAATTTTTTTTTTTTTTTGTTCTCCACTTGGGATAGGAATTGTTGTAGTCTCCAGGGGAAACTTGTAAGGGATGTGGAGCTCTCCTCTCCTCTGACCAGGCCTCCAGATAATAGTCTGCGGATGTGGGGATTCAAGTGACCAATATTGAACTTTATCCCATGGAGGAAGATACCCAGAGTGTATCCTTCTTTTTTGGTTCCCAAGGATTGAATCCAGGGGCGCTTAACCACTGAGCCACATCCCCAGCCCTTTTTATGTTTTATTTTGAGACGGGGTCTCACTAAGTTGCTGAGGCTGGCTTTGAACTCATGATTACAGGTGTTTGCCCTGCAAAGTGTATCCTAATACATCTCATGGTGCTTATTTCACTGCCATGAATATTTCACTTCCACTAGGCAAAGAGGGACAATCAGGGCAGGCAGATTGCTGAGGGCTTACTGATAGGACACCTAAGTGAATGGACAGGGGGCTAGAGCAGAGTCTGTCTGACATCAAATGGAAAGACACTTGAAGCCCAGAATGGCCTGTTGGGAGGGCAAGGCAGGCTCTTCTCTCACAGATAAAGGTATAGAAGAATGACGTGTCAAACCAGCAGCTTGCTTTATGGACATGATCTCACCCACCAGCCCCAGCTGATAAAAATCTGGAGCTGTTTCCTGTAGTCCAAGGGTCTCAGACAATGGTGTGAACGGCTAGACCTACTGGAAAGCACATTGTTCAGGGAAGAAAAAACAACACCCCAGCACAAAGCCAGGGCAGGATCTGTCTAAATGTAAGGGCCTGTTTACAAATCCATGATTTTCAAGGGTTGGAACACAATGGGGAATTGTTGTGGAGAGGTTGGTGTCCCCTTCAGTATGCTCCTGTCTGGCTTTGATGGCTCAGACAGGTCTCAGATGCTCTGAGAGGGATGGACACTGATGGCTACAGACGCCTTCCTGTTTATCACGAGCATGCAGAGCAGGGTCAAGGAGCCAGTTACACCAAAGACAAGTCGGGGGCTCCTGGGCCTCACCCCTTCTATCCAGGCCTCATGCTGGCTCACTGCTCAGGGCCCCAGAATTAGAGGGGGTTTGTTAGGACGATTAAAGGGCAAGGGTATTAGGACTGGGGACGTGGCTCAGTAGTAATGGGTAATGCACTTGCCTATCAAGGGTTCGATCCCCAGCAATAACAACAAAAAAAAGGGCAAGTTTTTTTTGTTTTGTTTTGTTTTTTTTTTTTTTGTGATGAGAATGGTATTTGTGTGTATGTGTGTGTTTGTAAACATCAACTCTTTATATTTTATGGCCTCCAATTGCATGTTGCTTTTTGAAAAACATGTACAAGCCTTGAAACCTTTGAAAAATAGTTAGATCCTTTGGAATGGGGCTCGCTTGCTTGGTCACAGGCAACCTTCTCACATCTGGGGCCCCACGATGCTGTGATTCATTTCCAGCCTGCCTGGGAGCATACAGGGAACTGACGTGCCCCTGGGGTCAGGGCCAGTGGAGGCACTCTTTTTCATAGCAACCTGTTGCTCTGCCCACGGGGATTGGGCTTTTGAACCACTACCCAGATGTCCTGGTGTGAGTGAGCATGTGTTTCCGTGTGCATGTGCTTTTGTGTATGTGTGTGTGACTGTGGTAAGAGGGTAGGGCAGAAGAGGAATAGAAACATAGAAACATATTTCCCTTGAGACTGGCTGTCACCATTTTTAGTGTGGGAGGGCCACTGGGGTTAGGAAGTCTACTTTGGGTCTGGAGAAACAATAAGGGCAGTCTTATTTGAGGATTTGACCTGTGGTGGAAGTATCATTAGTAGCCTTTTTTTTTTCTTTTCCCTGCTACTGAAGATTGAACTCAGAGGCACTGAACTACTGAGCTACATCCTTATCCTCCCTACTTTTTTTGTTGACAGATCTCTATTTTTTATTTGTATTCAGTGTTGAGAATTGAACCCAATGCCTCACATATTTGAGACAAGCGTTTTACCACTAAGTTGCTGAGGCTGTGATCCTTTTGCCTCATCCGTAGTACATTTATACTAATATCTAAACCCAACAGAAGTATAGTTTACAAAAAAAACTAAAAAAAAAAAAATGAGGAGCAATAAGTGCCATGCAATTCCAAAAACAGAAGCAAACTTTTCATGAGGCTTTTATCTTTTCAGGTTTAAAGGGTTAGAATCTTCTTGGTCAACATGTTAACAGTGCCCTCTGGTGTTTGGCAGCAGAACAACAGGCATATTAGTACAGGGTATGAGTACTTCCATTAGATTAGCAGTCTTGAAACTGCCTCTGAATGTAAGATTCTGGGCCCAGCACCACTAGGGGAAGAAAGGCTAATAAGACAGATAGGTCTCTGCCTGTAAGAGGCTTCCCATCTAACAGGACAGACAGATCCACAACTGTAGGGCTATACAGGGGTTTAAATAGAGGCCAGAGAGCATGCAGGTTGAAGATGTGTGGCCCTATGCTGCCTTCAACAGGCTGAGGATAGAAGTTAGAACTCTCTAGGCTAAGAATCCTAGGCCCAGGTCCCAGGATTTCAGAGTGGCCAGGGCAGAACGCCCATGGTGGGGCTATCCTTAGAAATACAGCTGTGCAGGGCCCTATTTGAGAAGACCGCAAATGCCAATCTGAGCAGGGCCAAAAAGCTACCACATGTTTTATGGCAAAAAAGCTACTACATATTTTATGGCAAATGGCAGGAGGGAAAAGGGTGGATGTATCAGTGAAGTGGACATAGGAAGCCATGCAGACAGAAGGATTTTATAGCAATCCTGTGAGGCGCAAGTGTCTGAGCTGAGCATGGCAACAGGAGGGAGAAAGAGGCAAACATTCAAAAACCAGTCAAATTGACAAGGAACAAGGTGGATGAGAAGTGAGAGAAACAGAAGGAAATTCTTGAGGTTCTGGCAGTGGTTTATATTTCAACAAAGGTAAGGTGTTAGAAAAGAGGGAGCAGATACTTTGGAGAATTTTTGATTAACATTTATTTCTGGGTTCTAAGTTATGAAATGGTAATTAATTTGAATAGACACATCCATTATAAAAACAGGTATGTAAAGAATACAAGATGAGCTTGGAACATCTCATAGTGCCAGAAAGTCAGGAAGTGCTCAAAAACAAAGCAAACATACCACTATGGGATGTGAAAAAGATACAGGACCAATGCAGCCAACGGCCAAAGCTAGAACAATTTGAACAACAAAATAAATAGTATTGGATGGAAACCCAACATATAATATATACACCCACTGAGTCCATACTGATATAAGCAAATGACTGAATAAAAAAATGACTAAGAGAGAAAAATCAATCTCCCAAGCAGAAGAATTGAAAATAATTTATGTAGCTAATGCATCTTCAAAGCAGAAGGTACATAAACCCTCACTCCTTAATTGTGGGCTGCACACACTTTTTCCCAAAGGGTAAAATATGGAAAGAGGGACAAAAGAGGAACTACAAAGTGGACAAACACTGCTCTAGCCAGGTGACCAAAGTTAACATCAACAGTGATAGGTCATGTTGATAGTGTTAACTCTGATAAGGTGTGATAAAAATGGAGCTGTGCGCCGGGTTTTGTTTTCATGACTAAAAGGCTCAGGGGTCACTCCAGGGAAACTGGGCTGACTGAGCTGCACAAAATAACCACACAAGAGACATAAATACCTTTTTCTTTGGGGTCGCTGTGACGGCTCCTCTGACTTTAAGGGTCCGCAGAAAGAGAACAAGAGACAGCACACACACACACACACAAGGGGTCAGAGTATATCTTCATGATGTCCACTGTCAGCAGGTTCACTGCCACCTGGGTAGACCACACCCAAAGGCACAGTAAGAGAAGGGGACACACACAAGGCACTTCCATGGAACATTCTATTCTAAACAGGGCAAGGGGTTATATTACAAACAAACAGATGAGTGCAGCTCCACCCATGGGGCTGTAGCAAGACACACTCATGCAGGAGACACCAGTCCCTGGAACCCAAGAAGGGTGGGGAAAGCTCTGCCACATTTCTGGGACTGAGCGCCTCAGCACCCAGCCAGGAAGTGTGATTCAGTCATGTGCAAGGCTGGTCTCCCACAGCTGTGGTCTCCTCCCCAAGCCCAGAACCCCAGTCTAAACAGGACAAAAATATCAGATGGATCCCAATTAAGGGTCACTCCCCAAAATACTGGATCAGTACACTTGTAAGACTGTCAAAAGTCATCACAAACAAGGAAGTCTGACAAACTGTCACAGCCAAGAGGAACCTACAGTATTGGATGACTCAAAGTATGATTGGATAACCCAGACTGGATCCTGAACAGAAAAAAAAAAGTGGTAAAAAAAAAAATCTGAAGTTTTGATAATAACTGAGTGTGGGCTTTAATGAATAATTATATATCAATATTGGATCATTAGTTGTGACAAATTTACCATGGTAATGGAAAACACTAATAATAGGGGAAACCAGGTTTGGAATATATGGGGCTTTGCTAAACTATCTTCACAATTTTTCTGTAAAGCTATTCTAAAATTAAAAGTTTAAGAAAAATGCCAATTGTTTGCTGTGCTTGGTGGTGCACACCTGTGATTCCAGCAACTTGGGAGCTGAGGCAAGAAGATTGCAAGTTCCAAAGCCAGCTTCAGCAATTTAGTGAGGCCCAAAGCAACTTAGTGAGACCCTGCCTCAAAATAAAAAATAAAAAGGGGACTGGGGTTGTGGTTCAATGGTAGAAATGCTCCCCTAGCATGGGCGAAGCCTTGGGTTCAATCCTCAGCACCACATAAAAAGAAATAAATAAAATAAATGTATTGTGTCCAACTACAATTAAAATAAACAAAAATTATCTAAAAAAATAAAAGGGCTGGGGATGTGGCTCAGTGATTAAGCACCTCTGGGTTCAATCCCTAGTACCAATAAATTGTTTTGTTGTTTGTTTAATGGATAACAATTGATTAGGCCCACAGGAAGGACAGAACACTTCAAAGTTGGACTTTCCAGCCTACAAGAATGGGAGTAGCTATTAATTTCAATGAAGGATAAAGGTATAAAGAGAAAGAAATGGTTAATAGGTACGTGTATGTGTGTGTGCATGTACCTGTACTGCCCGCTAGCTAGCAGTACCTATTCAGGCCAGCTGCACGTAGAGGTGGGGCAGCTAAACGTCTGGGTGACAAAACCCTCCTCCATTCCTGCAACAAGCTTTGCCTTCCATCCACTGAAGCTGGAGGCCAGAGGGCACAGTTAGGGAGCCATTACCTTCTGTTAAGATGGTGCTCCTCACATGAGCAGTATACAAATGATCTCCTATAAAGGGACAGATACTACCATATTTCTCTAAGAATATTCCTGGTGAGCTCAGTTATAGTAACTATAGGTTAAGAAACTAAAGCCTGTCTTTAATCTAGGAAGTATTTTTCAGTTGTAAATGATCACTACAGGAGTTGAGTTTAGAGGGGTGGGAAAGATATTGCTTTTGAAATGAAAATTCATAATTTAAAAGTTCTCTTATCATTTGCAAAGCTTTGACAAAAATCTTCTTGGATGCTCAGGTTAGAAAGCATAACATTGCTTGTCAAATCAATGAGAGAGGAAATGAAAGGGCACAGTTGTGGGAAGCCCTAGGAATGACAACTATGCAGGAGGCCCAGGACAGCCACCTTAGAAGAAGGAGGCTTTAGAAGACAGGTCTTCCAGGAAAGAAGTGTAATTGAGAGTGATCTGTTGCCTGGCCTGTGAGGAATCAGTAATAGGTTCATAGCAAAAGAGAGAGAGGAAGTTGTTAATTTCAGAAAAAAAGCAAAACACTGTACAGAAGAGCAAACAAAGGTGATCATGATATACTGTCTGGATCAGTAGTAAACAATATTTACATAGTCATAATAATGTAAACACTAAAAATTAATTTAACAAAAATTGTAATGCAACTATTTTAAGATGGGGAGAGTAAAAATGGGAAGATTCTAGGGGCTGGGGTTGGGGCTCAGTGGTAGAGCACTTGCCTAGCATGTGAGACATTGGGTTTGATTCTTAGCACCACCTATAAGTAAAGAAAATAAAGGTCCATTGACAACTGAAAAAAAATACACATATATACACATACATATGTTCATATGTATATATATATATATATATATAAATAAAATGGGAAGATTCTAAAGGTGATACACCTTTATGTAACTTAACAGAAAGTTAATAATGTCTAAAATTAATAAATCAAGAAATAGCTTAAAAAAGAGGAAAATATTGCCTTTGGGGAATAGGACTGAAAATAGAGAAGGGTAAATTGAGAATGTTTTTCATTATAATCCTTCAGTGCTATTAAGACTATTTTTTTCTGGGTCCTGGGGATTGAATCCAAGGCCTCTCACATGTTAAGCATATGTCCTACCATTGAGCTACACCCCTAGCCATTTAGACTTTTTCAAGTTTATACTATATTGCCTACATACGTTGATAATAGCCAAAAGATAATAATACTTAGTTATGGTTTGGATTTGAGGTGTCTCCCAAAAGTTCATGTGTGAGACAATGCAAGAAGGTTCAGAAGAGAAAAATACATGATTGGGTTATGAGAGCCTTCACCTGATCAGTGAATTAATCCATTGATGGGATTAACTGAGTGTTGACTGAAGGCAGGTGAGGTGTGGCTGGAGGAGGTGGGTAATTGGGGGTGTACCTTTAGGTTATATATTTTGTATCTGGAGAGTCTCTCTCTGCTTCTGATCTTCATGTGAGCCAATTCTTCCACATCTTTCACCATGTTGTTTTGCCTCACCTCAAGCCCAAGGGAATGGAGCCTGCTGTCTATGAACTGAGACCCCTGAAACTGTGAGCCAGCCCCCAGGTAAATTGTTCCTCCTCTACAATTGTGCTGGTCAGGTCTTCTAATCACAGCAGCACAAAAAGCTGACTAAAACATATCTTCCATCCTATTTCAAGTGAATCTGGTCAAATCTGAAGGCAATCACAGTCTACACACACCTTGGATGTAAGTCTGCGGGGCTCAGCAGCATTTGTAATGAGAACACTCCACCATCAGTGACAATGACTCAGTGAAACCCTGAGAATTCAGTATCTGGCAATGGTTCTGAGTTTTCCCCGAATCATCCAAATCCCATGAAATTATAAAAACATACAAATGTAAGATGGGCTCTATTTAGTTTCTCCCTAGGCCTTTTGCCAGATTCCCATCCTAGCTGCCTTGCCTAATGTGAATGTCCTGGCATGCAAATTTGTAGTTACAGTTGGGATTTTAAAGCTCAAACCACCAGGCACCAAGAGTTTATTGAGTGGTTCACACATGCTGTAGAGAACACACTGGCCAGTAATGAGTGCAGTCTCTGGCCTCACTGGGCACAGGAGTCCCTAGAATGTTTTTTGAGTCTGGGGTCCCAAGCCTTGCAACAAGGACCTATTCAGTCCAGTGTGCACTCATACTGGCTGACCTTCCCGATGAGAACCTGTGTACTTATTTGCCTGTTATGGTTTAGATGTGGTATCCCCCAAAAGCTGTGAGGCAATACAAGAAAGTTTAGAGGAGAAATGATTGGGTTATGAGAGCCTTAACCCAATCAGTGAATTAATCCCCTGGTGGAGATTAATGGAGTAGTAACTGAAGGTGGGTAGGGTGTAGCTGGAGGAGGTGGGCTTTGGGGTTATGTCTTTGGGGTATGTATTTTGTATCTGATAAGTGGAGTTTCTGCCTTCTGATCATCATGGAAATGGCTTTCCTCCATCAGATTCTGCCTCAATTCTGGTGGAGGAATACAGCCAACTGTCTATGGACTCTGAAACCATGAGCCTCCGAATAAACTTTTCCTCCTCTACTATTCTTCTTTTAGTCACAGAAGCAGAAATGTGACTAAAACACTCACCCTAGGATGTCAAATTCCTTGCAAACTGATTCTTTCTCAAAGAAACATACCTAGGTTCTAAGGTAAAAGTTCTACATTAATTTACTAAATTTTATGGAGTACAAGGGTGACTTTTCTTATTCCCTTACTTCCCCACGCGCCTCACTCCAGATTCCTTAAAAATGCTGGAAAAATTCATGAGTGAATTTATAAGGAGACTTCAATGGAGAGAAAAACCTTTATTTGCATAATAACAAACTTGAGTGAAGTTAAGAAGAGGCATACGAAAACCATATAAAGGTGGAAGAATCTTGGTGGAAGAAGAGAAGAAAGAGAATTGGGGAAAAAAGAGCAGAGGCATTCTCATAGTCACAAATACGCTTGACTGTTGGCATCTGGACTCCGAGCGCTCCTTATGCTCCCTTGGGACTTCTTTCCTTGGCTCTAGTCTCACTGCTGGCCCCCTTTCCTTAGCTCACAGTCCCAAAGTGCTCCCTCCCCCAAATCCAATGGAGGAGTGCTGCTTCGTACCCAATTGTGCTTGGCAGCAACTACTCAGAAGTTTTTACTTGGACTTTTTGCACCTCTTAGTGATTCTGACACCCTTGGACTGCCAGGAGTGGTTCTTCCTGCCACCAGAGGACTCTGGAATTTCTACTAAGGAAGGTCCTGGCCAATCAGTCCAAGAAGGCCCTGGATTCTCTTCCAGGCTGTTGTCTCTGCAGAAATGCTCCTGAGGGTGGAAGGTGCTGCTGCAGCAGGGAATATCATTTGAGTTTTCAGGTCTGTAGTCTGTGGTGAAAGAAAGAAAGGGAAGGAAAATGCAACCCTTTGTTTCTCCCAGGTGCAGGTAGGTCCTTAGGCCCCTCCCTAGCCACTTTCCTTCCATTTTTTTTTTTTGTACCAGGAATTGAACTCAGGAGCAATTAACCATTGAGCCACAACCCTAGCCCTTCTGTGTATTTTATTTAGAGACAGAGTCTTGCTGAGTTGCCTAAGGACTCACTCAGTTGCTGAGGCTGGTTTTGAACTCACGATCCTCCTACCTCAGTCTCCCGAACTGCTGGGATTACAGGCATGCGCCACAACACCTGGCCTCTCCTTCCAAATCTTAAGGCTCCCAAAACCCCCTCTGGTGGCCTGCTTTCCTCCATCCCCAGGCACCACAAGTTCCCCAGCCCCAACCCAGTTCTTATACCAGACCATCCCTCCAGCCCACCTATGGCTGAAGCAGAAGGTGAACACTCATCACACTCCCATTTCTTGCTGTTGGATCTAAGAGAGGAGCAGTCCCTATGGGTTCCGTGGGATCCACACGTAGCACACAGAATGAGGCGCCACTTCCTATGGGGAGAGCCAAGGGGGGATGTCGGGACAAACAGACATTAACTGCTTCTCTGGGGGATGTTTGCTATGGACCAGCCTTGGTTATGTTGAGGGCTTTCACTATCCATTTTACTCATCTCAGATGTGTGAATTAGACCACGTGCTGATCCCAGGACCCTGTAGGCAGGCACAATCACTCATAAGGTGGATTTGGAAAGGAATTGGCTCTAAGTGTCTCTCTACTGGGCACAGGAAGAAGCAGACCATGCAGAGAGACTGGACCACTTGCACATAAATGAGTCAGAGCTGGTCAAAATGGGGTTAGCAATTGCATTCACCTGAGGTCTGCAGATAAACGACAACTTCTTGCTCCTAATAACTGTGCCAAGATCTAAGATGACACTGACAAGAGCTCTTTCTAGTCAGGGCCTTTTCCCTACCCTTCGTCCTGAAAGCTGTCTCTGCCTTGTTCGTACAGACAGATGGGGGCATCACAATGCTGATAGCGCTGATACAGCTCTGAGAAAGCCCCTGGCTCGAGTTCCCAGGCAGCATCTCTGCAGTGGGAGAAGAAATAGTGAATAAGGGACACAAAATCAGCTGGTGAAGCCTTTGTCCATCAAAGAGGAACTAAGGAGAAGCCCAAACTTCTCATTTCTTTTATCCCAGTGTGATTTTGAGGCACAGCAAAGGAGTCCAATAGGCTACCTGAACACCTTCAACAATTGAGTGGCTTGGCTGTGAGAGGGGGCTGACGCAGGGTGACTGGAACATGAGGGTTCCTTAGTTTTGCCCAGGAATTCAAGAACCAACCTCACAAAATGCTTTTTTTTTTTTTTTCAGAAACATCTCCCATCCATTTTTTCCTTGCCTTTTCTTCTGAAAAGCGCTCCTCCCACCTCTGGTATTCACTGTATGTCAGTGTCCCAGCTGCTTTCATTCTTTGAACTATCCTCACATTCACCTAGTGTGATTTCTCTAGAAATCCAGGCAACCCATTCCCTGGCTCAATTCCTGCTTTACAGTTTTCTCTACCTGTCTGGTATATGAATTCCCATTCTTAGCATTTCTTGAGGAAACTCTTCTCGATTGTTACACTGAGGACATTTGAAGAAATGTTTTGCTGATGTGTGAGCATATTTCTATAAGAGAAACAGAAGGGCTTTGTGTTGGTAAAAACACTAACCACCTTCTTTTCCACTCTCACCCTCACCCAATGGGGGTATGGAAAAGGAGTTTGGGTAGGTTAGGATGAGGGCTGCAAATCCAGGTGCCAGGCCCGGGATCAAAATGCTTTCAAGAAAGTTCCCAGGCATGCATGCCTCAGCTGTCATCTCTGGTTATAGAGTTTGGCATGCTGACTAGGTAGGGGATACATTTCCTTTTCTTTTATCCCAGTGTGATTTTTGAGGTTCTTTGAATTGTTCTGGGATGACTCCATTTGCTCTATCAATCCTGAGGATTTTGCTCAGTCTAAATCTTTTCATGAATGAGGTCCCATAGGCCAAGGATGACCAGAGACTGGGCTGAGTTTCTGCTCTCTGACTACTAACAACTTTGCACAGAGGCCTTCAGCATGGTGTACTGAAGCTGTGATTGAGCATTCCCAGGGTGTTCTAGTTCCATGTAGAGAACACTAAGGCAACTATGGAAGGTTCCCCCAGGGCAGAGAAAGCCCCACCTGGATGCACTTGCGGTGGTAGATAGCTTGACTACAACACGGGCTCTGGATGTTCTCAGCAATGGCTTGGGATAAGTTTTCACAACATAAGACACAGCTTTCCTCTCCCACATTCCCCTGTTGGATGTTCTGTGTTGGCCGATGTTTTCCACAAAATGATCTATGGCAGGATAAATAGATTTGGTTTCTGGCTTGTCACTGATGCAGATTCCAGCCGCCTGGCCTAGGAGGACAATCAGTCACCCCGCCTGGTGCCTGGTGAATCTCCACACTCACAGGGAGGAGGAGGAGCAGGGTGAAGAACAGCCACATGCCTTCTCATGGCTGCTTTCCCACTGAGCAAAGCTCCTGGGATTGTCTCCACAGCTTCTCATTCCTGAAATCCCCACTTACTTCAGAGCAGCTGTCTAAGAACCCCAGCTGTTTGTAATTTAAGGAGGGGATGAGAAGCAAGAAGAAACCCCTGTGAAATCTTCAAGTCAATACTCTGTTTCCCATTATTGAAAGGAGGAACAGATTCACTGGTGAATCAAAACAGGCCTATGAGAATCAGATTGTGATTTCATTAGTGCCTAAATAGCAAGTTGCAAAAGAGCAGCCTGACTTTTCCAATTCCTCACTCACTTGTACTCTCCAAAAAATTGTGAAAGGCAACCCCTTTCTTGGCCACAAGGCAGATGGAAGTTTCGGATGCAGTGATCCTTCTGGCAGTTGATAGCGGCTCCCTTTTTCTTGCACACAAAGCAGATCTGCAAATGAGATTCCAGACAGTGCTCAGTACCCCAAGACAACAGATACGCTGTGGCACATCTGTGAATAGCCATTCCTTTCGTTAGTGGTTGTGAAAGGTCCAGGGCCCCTAAAGCTGAGTTTCAAGGGGCACTTTTTTTGTTTGTTTGTCTTCAGGATGCTGTTCCCTCTTTTCACTTAGAATACTACATCCCAGAGGAAAATGGGACTCAAGGACTAGGGCTGGGGCAAGAGGTGAGGTAGCTCAGTGGTAGAGCACTTCCTTAGCATGTACAAGGCCCTGGGTTTGATCCCTAGCACTGCAAAAACAAAAAGATCAGTTGGGAAATCCAAAAGTCCTTTGACTTCTGACCTAGCAATTAGGGAAAGAACAGAAACAGGGATTCTGAGAAAGGTCTGAAAAAAGGCCTACCCCGAGGTCCCTATTGCAGGGGGTTCTAACCTTCCTAGAAGCCCGGGCTGCCTCCTTTTTGATGTCTTCAGGCAGGAATCCATGGAAACCTCTGTTGGATTGGCCCCTCTGAGGCAGCTTGCTAGATAGAATCTGGGGAAGCAGCAAAACAAGGCTATCAACATTGATGATGAATAACATAGTGCAATGGAGCGAGAATGCCAGGGTAAGAGAGCTAAGGAATAGAACTTGTTGGTTTATATATGTATTTATAGTGCAATTTATTTAATGACATCTTAGATAGCATTATGTTTGGGTACTCTGAACACTTTTCAAATATTAACCCATTGGGTACCCTAAAATCCCTCTTTTCTATAAGGAATAAGTGACTTGTTCAAAGCCCTAGCAGTCTAGAACCTGTACTCTTTGTATCTTTATGCTACACTGCTTTTCATCTTTCCTATTTTGTGCTGAGGACTTTGGAGAAACACTCCCATTTTTATGTTCACCATAGTTTCTGAGACTCTTATCTTACAGAGGAGGTCAATGTGGTGCAGTAGTGATCAGGCTGGAGTCACATGGTAAGGAGGAACAGAGATGTCATTTACACCTGGGCCCACACTCTTACCTCTCCTGCTGTATTGTCCCTTCAGTACAGAATAAATACCCTTCTTAGAGTTTTACAAGAAGATAAACAGGATTTAAATTTTTTTTTTTTGACTACAGTCATTCTGCATTATAGGGGAAGGGAAAGGAATTGTATTTTCTTTTACAAACACCCTTCAAAGGGCTATTTGTTTCTGAAAAACTTCTAAAGCAGTGTCTGGAATAGGAAATCAAAGCAAAAGAAGCTAAACTGATCTATTACATGCATTGGGAGAATGTCAGCACCTCACCTCCACACCAAGAATCTACCAAAAGTATTGGGGAGGGGGCTGGACTTGAAGTATTTAGGAAATGTGTAATGGGAGTTCAGGTTATCTTATTTCTGCATTATAGAAAAGTTTACCCTGCCATGTTAGACGACTCTAGGTCACTTGATTTCAGCTGCATGTTCCCAATTATGCTTAAAACATATGATATTATATATTATGTTATGAGTATTATTATCTCAGGGTTTTAGAATAATAAGAGAGATTTCTGTTTTATTTATAAAGTATTCACATTTTATACAATCATCATGTTATTGCTATAAACAGAAAAATCAATAAGTATCATAATCTAAACGTCCTTTAATAACAGGGGTTTGTTTTATTACATTTTGGCACACCCATACCATGAAACACCAAAGAGCTATAAAGAAAAAATTAGGTCTATGTGTTCTATATGTTCTAAGGAATAGAACTTATTGGATTATATATGTATTTATAGGGCAATTTATTTAATGACATCTTAGGTAGCATTATGTGTTGAGATTAAAAAAAAAGATACAAGTTAAAATGTATATACTTGTAATGCATAAAAATTAACCAAGCCCTGATACCTGGGCAGGACTTACAAGAAAGGAAAATAAGATCTATCTTTCTCATGAGCATAAATGTAAAAATCAAACAAAATATTAGCAAATTGAGTTCAGCACTATATAAAGACTATATCATGATCAAGTAGAGTTTAGACCAGCAATGCAAAATTAGTTCAACATTAAATGTTAAAGAATCCAGTTGATGTAACAAACCACATTAACAAATGAAAAAAAAATCAAGATCATCTTAACAGATGCAGAAAAAGCATTTGACAAAATTCAATACATATTCATGATATTCTCTGAAAACAAGGAATAAAAGGGAACTTCAAGTTGATAAAAACCACCTATGAAAAACCTACAGTGAACATATTTTAATAATGAAAAACTAGATGCTATTCCATAATGTTGAGAACAAGACATAGAAAACCATTCAGAGCACCTCTATTGAACATCAGGTTGAAGGTCCTAGCCAGTATAATAAGAAGAATAAATAAAAGACAAAGATTGAAAAGAAGATACAGAACTGTCTTTATTCACAAAACATGACTATGTACACAGCAAATTCTAAGGCATTTTACAACAAAATAAAAATAATTACTGAACTAAGTGAATTTAACAAGATTTCAGGATACAAAATCAATATATAAAAATAGACTGCATTTCTATATTCAGCCACAAACTTTAAATGAAATTTTAAAATGTCACTTACAATAGCATAACCACAAAATATTTAGGAATACATTTAAGAAAAGATGTGCAAGACTTTTTCACTACAACTATAAAATGTTGGGGATGTAGCTCATTGGTAGAATGTTTGCCTACATTGTGCAAGCCTTAGGTTTAATCCCAGCCATTGGGTGGGAAAAAAGTCTAAAAAATAAAGAACTATAAAACTTTGCCGATATAAAAGTTTAAAAGACCCAAATAAATGGAGAAATATACTATGTCGATGGAAGAATTTGATAATTCTCCACAAAATAATCAAAGTTTGAAGTAACCCTAATTACAATCCCAGAAGTTTCTTGGAAAAGAAAAACTAATAAACTTAATAAAAATTTCATAAAGAAAAGGAAAGGACCTGATAACTAAAACAATATTGGAAAAGACTACAACATTTATAATACTTACTTTCAAGACACTACAAAGCAATAATAATTAAGACAGTGGGGTAGGGTTTAAGTATAGACCCACAAAGATCAAAGACATAAACATCATCCAAATTCACAATTGACTTTTATAAAGTCACCTAGGTAATTCAATGGGTAGGCAAAGATTTCTTAGGACACACAAAAAGTACTAATCATAGAAGAAAAAAGTAATAAAGAAGAATTCATCAAAATTAAAAACTTGTTCTTCAAAACATGCCATTAAGAAAATGAAAAGGCAAGCCACAGAAGAAAATACAATACAGATATCTGAAAAACAATTTGTATCCAGAATAGATAAACAATTCTTACAACTCAATTATAGGACCAAACAACCGAATTTTAAAAATGGACAAAAATATTGGTACAGATTCTTCACAGAAAATATGAGAATGATCAAGAAGCTCAACATCTTTAGTTATCAGAGAAGTGCAAATTAAAACCATAATGAGATAGCAATATATATCCAGTAGAATGGTTAAAATGAAAAAGACTGACAATATCAAGTTTTGGCAAGACATCATGCAACTGGAACTCTCATAAATTGCTTGTGGGAGTGTAAACTGGTACAATCACTTTGGAAAATGACTTGGCAACTTCACATGAAGTTAAACATCTATTTAGCATACAACCGGTAATTCCACTCCTAGACATCTGCCTAAGAGAAGTGAAAACACATGTTCACAAAAAAAGTTGGACATGAATGTTCATAGCAGCTTTATTCACAATAGTTCCAAAATGGAAACAATTCAAATGTACACTAGCAGGTGTACACTATAACACATTCATATGACAGAATACTACTAGGCAACAACATGGATGGATCTCCAAAACATTGTGTTAGGAAAAAAAGCCAATGATGAAAAAGTAAAACATCATGGTTCAAATTATATGAAATCTACACTGGGGTTGTAGCTCATAGTAGAGTGTTCACCTTGCATGTGGAGGGCACTGGATTCAATTCTGAGCACCACATAAAAATAAAATAAAGGCATTGTGTCCATCTACAACTAAGAAGTATTAAAAACATTTATATAAAGTCAGATTATGCAGAAATAATCTATAGATCACAACTGTGATTATCTCTGGTGGAACTATCTAGAAAAGGTCAGGATGATGGAAATGCTGTTTGATTAGGGTGGTGGTTATACAAGGATATACTTTTGTCAATATTCACCAAATTGTACACTTAAAATTGGTTGCATTTTATAGTATGCAAATTTTACCTAACAAAAAAGAATACTGGGAAAAAAATAACTTGAAGGATATCCTAAAGTAATGGAAGTATTTGTCTTTGGGGAGGGCAAGAAAGATTGAGGATATTGTTTTGGGAAGAAGCTTTTAATTGTACATACTATACAGTGACAGGATTTTATACCAGGTACATATATTATATTTTTTGGATTAAAAAAAAAGCCTATTAAGGAAAACAAACAATACTATAAATTTGAGACTGGATGCCAAAATAGTCTGTGTGGGAAATGCCATGACATTCAAAGTAAAGGAGGCTTGTACTCACAAGACAGAAATAATGCACGCTGAGATTGTCTTTCTGAAGGAATTCTCCTAACTTTTCGGGATCCCCAGGTTCTCGAAAGCATAGCCGGCAAACTAGAAGAGTGAATGTTAAGAATTAACTATACAGGCTTGGCTCAAGTTTATCTACAAGAATGGAAAAGAAGTGGGAGCTAACCATATAAGTACAGGAAGGAATACAGATGCTCTTTGACTTATGAAGGGCTTATGTACAGACAAACCCTTCATAAGGTGAAAATATCATCGATCAAAAATACATTTAATACATCTAACCTACCAAACATCTCAGCTTAACAACAAAGCATGCTGTAGAGTGTTGGTGGTTGCCCATCATGGTGTGTGGCTGACAGTGGCTCACTGCCACTGTCCAGTGTTTAGTATCATACCATATATACGTAGCTTGAGAAAAGATCAAAATTCAAATTTTAAGTACAGTTTCTATTGTGAATGCATATCAGTTTTGCACCACTGTGAAGTCAAAACATTGTAAGTGATACTATGTTAAGTCAGGAACCATCTGTTTTGGGAAGACAGACATTTTGGCAAGGAGGAAGGTTAGAATGACATCTTATTCAGTATCATTTAGGATTTGATATAATTTTGGTCACACTGAAAAAGTTGGCTGCAACTACTCCACAATTTTTGGTTTTAAGTGGCTTTACTTGTTTCTTTAACTTTGTACATGAAATTTATAGACCGTGAGTTATTCAGGCCCTTAGAGAATCTGGGAAACAAGTAGGGTTGATAGTGAGAAAACCAAGTTTACTGCCCTATACAGGTGGCCTTCTTTGCTGAGGTCTGCAGGCAGCAGCTGAACACAGCCTCATCTTTCTTACCAGGCCCTGAAGATGGCTTCCTCTGGGTTACCTTCCTAGTCCTGGCAGATTTCCTATACAAGAGAAAGAAGTGCAAGAGGCCCTTTGAGGTTTGATAACCCTTATAACATTTCCCTTAAATGCCATTCATGTCTGATAAAGAACCAAAATATTTAAAGACTAAAATATCAACTTATTTTCGTAATTTTTTTTTTTTGTGTGTGTGTGTGTGGTGCTGGGGATTGAACCCAGGGCCTTGTACATGCGAGGCAAGCACTCTACCAACTGAGCTATCTCCCCAGCCCCTTATTTTGATAATTCTTAAAAGCATAAAATACCCACTAAATTATCTGAGGGTGGTAAAACCCCTTTTACTCTTTTATTGTTTACCGTGCCAATACTAAACTGAATTGTAAGGGTATCACCTTCACAAAGCACACTAAAGTGATATCAAAGTTAACTAAGCATTACCCATTGCTAGATACTAACCTTGCCCTTTACTACAGAATAGAACATTCTAAAAAGTGGGTTTGAGTTGGGGTTCAAGTGCTCAGTGGTATAGCACTTGCTAGCATGTGCAAGACCTTAGGGTCTGATCCCCAGCATGGGTGGGTGGGGAAGGTAGCTGCTATTATTTTGCACATCTTATAGATGAGGCATAAAGAAATGATTCGTCAGGTGCTAAAAACATTCATTGGAGAAAAGATAGCCTCTTCAACAAATGGTGCTGGGAAAACTGGAAATCCACATGTAACAAAATGAAATTAAACCTCTATCTCTCACCATGCACAAAACTCAACTCAAAGTGGATCACGGACCTAGGAATTAAACCAGAGACTTTGCACCTAATGAAAGAAAAAGTAGAGCCAAATCTCCATCATGTTGGATTAGGTCCCAACTTTCTTAATAAAACTCCTATAGTGCAAGAATTAAAACCAAGAATCAATAAATGGGATGGATTCAAACTAAAAAGTTTCTTTTCAGCAAAAGAAACAATCAGTGAGGTGAATAGAGAGCCTACAGAATAGGAGCAAATCTTTACCACAAGCACATCAGATACAGCACTAATCTCTAGAATATACAAAGCACTCAAAAACTTAACACCAAAAAAAAACAAAAACAAAAACAAATAACCCAATCAATAAATTGTCTAAGGAACTGAACAGACACTTCTTGGAAGAGGATATACAATCCATCAATAAACATATGAAAAAATGTTCAACATCTCTAGCAATTAGAAAAATGCAAATCAAAACTACACTAAGATTTCATCTCATTCCAGTCAGAATGGCAGCTATCAAGAATACAAATAACAATATTTGTTGGCGAGGATGTGAACTCATACATTGCTGGTGAGACTGCAAATTAGTGCAGCCAATCTGGAAGCAGTATGGAGATTCCTTGGAAAACTTGGAATGAAATCACCATTTGACCCAACCATTCCAGTCCTCGGTTTATACCCAAAGGACTTAAAAACAGCATACTACAGGGACATAGCCTTATCAATGTTTATAGCAGCACAATTCACAATAGCGAAATTATGAACCAACCTAGATGCCCTTCAGGAGATAAATGGATAGGGAAACTTTGGTATATACACAAAATGGAACATTACTCAGCATTAAAAGAGAATAAAATCATGGTATTTACAGGTAAATGGATGAAGCTGGAGAATGTAATGCTAAGTGAAGCAAGCCAATCCCAAAAAACAAAAGGTCAAAAAGTTTTCTTTGATATGAGGATGCTAGCTCATAATGACGATTGGCGGGGAAGCATGGGAGGAATGGAGGAACTTTACATAGGGCAAAAGGGAGGGAGGGGAAAAGGAGGGGGGCAAGGGGGTAATAATGATGGTAGAATGAATTAGACATCATTACCCTAAGTATAAGACACGAATAGTGTGAAATACTTTGTGTACAATCAGTGTCTTGAAAAATTGTGCTCTATATGTGTAATATGAAATGAATTGCATTCTGCCATCATGTATAACAAATCAGAATAAATTTTAAAAAATGAAAAAAAAAAGAAATGATTTGTCTCAGGTAATATAGTAACAAGCAGTAGGGCCAGGACATTAATTTAGGTAGTAAAGTTCTAGAGCCAGAACTTTGCAACTAGGGAATGAATTAGGTAAAAGGGCAGCTTCCTGGGACATTGATATGTGCTTTCACATTGTCCAATCCTACTCCTCGGGACCAGGCCAGGCCAAAGGGAGCAAAAAAGTGCAACTGTACAAGTCAATGGACAACTAGCCTATGTCACCTACTCTACCTCAATCTTAGGCGTTCCTTCTTCTTTTCTTTTATAGTCTTCATTCGCTGCTGCCTCTCTCTCCTATCTTGAATTCTTCTATAGTATTATGAAGACAATACAGGCTCTTCCAGCTATAAATATAAATAGGGCTTGGTCAGCAATTTAATCCTATATTTATTTTGGTTATCAAGTTCCACAGGATCAAAGCAATAGTGCATTTCACCTCTCAACCCATATGATGGAATAAAAGGGATGTACCCAGTATCAACAATAATAATAGCTAATAATTATTAAAACTGTGTCAAGAATTGTTCTAGGTACTTTATATATGTTAACACACACACACACATGCATTAGTTACTATTATTATGACCACTTTCAAGATGAGAAGACTAAGACATGAAGAAGTAATTATCTTGTCCAAGGTCAGAGTTAGTGAGAAATAGAAGTAGGATTTCAACCCAAATAGCCAGATTCCAGAGGCCAACATGTTGTACTGCTATCACATAGCACTTTAAGAACTTGGAATCATCGCTTGACCTAGAAAAGTGATTGTTTCCTTTGTGTCTACCAAATGCATGAGTAAAAAAGTCACCTTTTGCACCCAAGTGTGCAATTTGCCCAGTAAAAGCCAGGTGAGGTAGCTCTCTCCTAGAAAAAGGAGCATGAGGTTTTGGCTGCATAAAAGCAACAATTCCCTCAAAAAATAACACTGAGAGCAACTCAGGAGTCTGAGGGAGAAGGATCATGAGTTCAAAGTCAGTCTCAGCTATTTAGTGAGGCCCTAAGCAACTTTGTGAGACCCTGTCTCAAAATAAAATATGGACAAAGTGCTCAGGATGTGGCTCAGTGGATAAGCGCCCCTGGGTTCAACCCCTGGTACAAAACAAAACAAAACGAAACAAAACAAAAAACACTGAAAAATCAGCCCCTTAGCTCCTATTACTCCTTTTCACCAGGCTCAAATGGCCACTGAGGTTTGGCCTGTTCCTAACCTATGTCTAGATATGAGCAGTGTAAAATACCCTAAAGTGGATGACATCTTGCTACTCCTCTAGCCACCAATGTCAGCAGATTAGAAAGTTTCGAGGTTTTCACTGGTGGTGGGTAAATCCCTGAAAGTGAAGGGGGACAAAAAGAAATCAAATTCACCCCTGTGAAGGAAGGACTGTGTCTAGACGGAGGATAATATTTCTTAGAAGTAGAGCAGGGTGAATTAGGTCACTCCAGAGACACACTCCAGTCACTCCAATAGGTCATTCCAGTACCCACGGCCTCGGATCAAGGCAGGGGATCATGAATCCCTCCAGGGACTTTCAACTATTCTGCATGAATACCACTCTAAGGCAGTAGCTGCTCAGAAGACCAAGGCTAGCCTGCCCGCCTTGTGCTTGCTCCATCTCCTCTTCTAACCCATGAGTTGCAGTTGCAAAAGCTGACATTTGTCGCCTTCTTACTCATCAAAAGCGCTTGGACAGGCTGGAAGAGGAGAGAAAAGGGCGCACGCGCTAAAATTTGCTGTTCCCATAAGGGACCCACTGTAGCTGACATGACTGAGTGGTTCTCAGTTGCTGGGGTTATCCCGATCATCTAGCAATAGAAATAAACCTTGAAACTTCAGTTGTTTGCATCGCTGGACCACGACGTTCCTTGGGTAGGATTCTGTGCACACCGGTAGTTACAAGACGCAACAATCTTCAAAATATTAGAGGAGGGGCGTGGCCAATGCGGGCTTCCACAAGCTGCTCAGTCCGTGATTTCCTAACCCGGCGGTTGCTCCCTCCAAACGCTTACCAAGTTGTTTCACTGTAAAAATGCTGGGCAAATGCTTGCTGAGAAAATGAAAAATAAATTAACGTGTTCGGCCCCGCCGCCGTCGCAAGATAAACACTGATTTATTTGGAAAATACGTGTCGGTGTGGCCACAACCGTCCCCGGAGGTAACTGCCGGAGAAGAGGCTCAAGGACCATCCCGCGGGTGCCAGACCAGGCTCATGTCGCGCCTGCCTGGCGGCTGATGCGGGGTCGGGCCGGAGGTGGGCTCCGCTGCTCGCTCCTCACGATAACTCACGGGCCGCTGCTCCCGGCCGGGGCTGCCCACCCAGCTATCGCTGAGGGCGCCGCTGTCCGGGAGCTTTATTCGTTGTCACAAGCCGTGATAGCTACCTCACGGGCGGCCGCCCCGCGCGGTGACTGCACCCCGCGAAGGAGGCGAACGTGCAAACAGGGGCTGGGTCACGCGGACTGTAGCCCACCAAGAAGGTCATGACGCCGACCGTTGCCAGAGCGCGACCGCTAACGGCCGCGCGCTAACGGCCACGCGCCTGCCCCGCCCCTCCACGCATGCGCGTCCGTCTCCGAGCGCGCGCCCGCACCCCACCCGCATTCGGGCCAGCGGAAGTGGAGCCTAGAGGCGGGGCTGTCGCGCAGTGGTGACGTAGTGTTGCCGGCGCGGGCGGGTGACGCGGCGGGGCCCGTTGTCTGTGTGTGTGGGGCTGAGGGGCCCCGGGGGCGGTGGGGGCTCCCGGCGGGGGCGGCGGTGGGTCGGAAGGGCCTGGACATGGCGTTGAGGGGCCGCCCCGCGGGAAGATGAATAAGGGCTGGCTGGAGCTGGAGAGCGACCCGGGTGAGGAGAGGGCAGGGCGGGCCTCTGGGGTTGGGGAGGTCGGAGGGGGTCGGGACACGGCTGCCTGACCACCACCCCATCCTCTTGTCGCCCTACCCAGGCCTCTTCACCCTCCTGGTGGAAGATTTCGGTAAGTGCCTCTCCCGCCCGCGCTACCCGTGATGTGGGGGCCCATCCCTGTGCCCTCGCCGCAGGGCCAGGGGCTGCCCTTCCCTACCGTTTTCCTTTTCCTGATTGCAGGAGTCAAAGGGGTGCAAGTGGAGGAGATCTATGACCTTCAAAGCAAATGTCAGGGGTGAGTGGCTGGACCGGTCCTTTCACCCAAAGGGCCGGGGACAGGCGGGAACAGTTCGCCTCAAGGGAGGCAGTGTCAGGAAATTCAAATTGTAAAATATAACCTACGGAAACTCCCTTCTCCTTGGATGCTCCCCTAATCAAGCTATTTGTTTTCTGTCTCCCCTCAGTGCTTCCCTTTAGGTAGTAGCCCTTCCCCCATCCTTAACCATCCTTGGGGTAACGTTCAGCTGCCTTTTCTGTTCTTGCAACAGGAAGTCCCTTGCAGCAGGAATCCCCAGGTCATACAGTGCCTTTTGTGCAACTGTGTAATTCATTAATAAGTTCTTATTTGAACTGTGGCTGTAATTTCTACACAAAGATCTTCCTGTATTGATTGATTCATGTAACAAGGTCCTTCCTAGGTGCCCAAACTCAGGGTCTTGTCCTGTTGATGCTACAGAATAGAGGTAAATAGAGAGACTACTATAGGGACTGAATCATTTTCTGGAAAAGAAGATACTAGTGTGGGTGGCTTTATTGGGGCTTTGCCTTGGGGCCCACATTTGAAAATTAGTGCTTAAATTCCTCATCAGACATAGTATTTGTTCTTGACTCACTTTGTGTTCTGACCTTGTTTCTGGCCTCTTGGTTCCAGCTTTTCTACTCAAAACCATAGATTTCATAAGGAGACTGGGAGGATTCTTGGAGCATCACAGTCAGAGCTTATGTTTGACTGTACTTGTGGCAGGCCTCTGGAATGTGAGAGTTCAGGGCCATGTTAGATATAGTATCGGGAAGAAGCCAAGGGAGAGATGGGTTCATGACAGGAGCACTCAAGTTTTGACACGGTGCAAAGGATTAGGGGAAAAAAGAGGGAAATGCTGATTTCCTTCTGCTCTTTACTCCCCCAGCCCTGTATATGGATTCATCTTCCTGTTCAAATGGATCGAAGAGCGCAGGTCCCGTCGCAAGGTCTCCACCTTGGTGGATGATACGTCCGTGATTGATGATGATATTGTGAATAACATGTTCTTTGCCCATCAGGTCTGCTGGACTGTGCTTGTTTGGAGGGTGGGATGCTGCCATTTTTTTTTTTTTTTTTAACTTGGAAAAGGGAAGTAGGAAAGGCAGGAGGAGGAGATAGTCAGATTCCAAGGGTTGTGGCTATAGAACCCCCTTGGCAAAAGAATCCAGCTTTTATTCATTAAAGGGAATATTTTTAGAGTAGGATAGTATCTCAGTCCATTCTCCATGTTTCCAGACACTTGGGGGATATTGAGTTAGTGCATGTTAAATGAACAAATGTTGGGTAAAGATGAGGGGAATTGATAAGCATTGTAGTTAAGATATGACTTCCTGTCTTACCCCCTCTTCCCAATGAATATGGTTTGGGGGAGCTTGGAGTGAAGGGTGCTATGTATGAATATTCTTGGTTTCACAGCTGATCCCCAACTCTTGTGCCACTCATGCCTTGCTGAGTGTGCTCCTCAACTGCAGCAACGTGGACCTTGGGCCCACCCTGAGTCGCATGAAGGATTTCACCAAAGGCTTCAGCCCTGAGGTAGGCTGCAGTGCCTTGTATCTGGCCCATTGCTGGCTAGGCAGATTTGATCATCAGGGCCATTAATATTGCTACCACTTGGTATATGTGGTACTAGTTAGCTATTTGTTAGCTATTTCTTTTTCAGATAGTTGTTGATATTATATTTGACTTGCAACTAATTGTGTAAGGCAGTTGGTTTGTTTTTTTGTAGTACTAGGATTTGAACCCCAAACCTTAGGACCCTCAGGTGTTTGGGGCCTAGTGACAGGGGGTGGGATAGATACTGAGAATATCTAACTCTAGCCAGGATTTCACCCTGCACTGCATTGCCTGACCAACTCATGACTCCCTGACTCAATCACACTTCTCTATATTCCTTTTCATCCTACCACTGAGTTATATTCCCAGCCCGATTTTTTTTTTTTTTATATATATAAATGACACCATGCCAAAACCTTCTCTTTTGGTACTTTTGTTCTCCAGTATCTTCTGATTACTGTGCAAGGCCAGTATACCCATTTCTTTGGGGAACCCAGAACTCTCCACTATCCCTTTAGGAAAGTTCATCTATGTTGCTTCAGATTCTGGACTGTCTCTGGAGCTTTGCCCCTACCCAGGACTCCATTTGAAAAGCTATTCTGATGTGGCCTTATTTTATCCCTCCTAGAGCAAAGGATATGCAATTGGCAATGCCCCAGAATTGGCCAAGGCACATAATAGCCATGCCAGGTATGTGGGAGCTATGGTAGCTTATGTAGGGTGAAGGTGGGAGAGAGTGTCTTCTGTTAGGGCCCTGACACTTTGTCCTTCTCCAGGCCTGAGCCACGTCACCTCCCTGAGAAGCAGAATGGCCTTAGTGCAGTGCGTACCATGGAGGCGTTCCACTTTGTCAGCTATGTGCCTATCACAGGCCGGCTCTTTGAGCTGGATGGGCTGAAGGTCTACCCCATTGATCATGGTAGGCACCCTCATCTAGGGGCCTGTTGAATCTCTGTTTACTTCCTGGGTATCTGGGGCTTAGGACCCTCAGGTGCTTGGGGTCAAGTGGCAGGGGGTGGGGTAGATACTGAGAATATCTAATTCTAGCCAAGATTTCACCCTGCACTGCATTGCCTGACCAGCTCATGACTCCCTGACTCAATCACACTTCTCTATCTTCCTTTCCATCCTTGACCTGCCCAAACTCAGGATTTCCCACCTGCTGATTCCTCGTCTTGGTCTCCCTAGGGCCCTGGGGAGAGGATGAGGAATGGACAGACAAGGCCCGGAGGGTCATCATGGAGCGTATTGGCCTCGCCACTGCAGGGTAAGGATCCCGGAGCCTGATGTGCTATATACTTCTGGAACTGTACCCTCTTTGAGATTGTAAATCTCAAGGTCATGCAGTAATCTGGCAAGAACAACTTTAGATTCTGGGATTCCAACTTCTAGTCTTGTTTCTTGCTTGTGGCTCACTCTAGGATGGGCTGGGGGAGAAGCAGGCCTTGGCAGAGCCCTGTTTGGTCCAGATGTGCTGGCTCACTTCCTGATAGGACCTGATAAGTCATTGGAGGATACCAACTCAGGTGTCTGGGGTGCATGGTCAGCCACTGCCCACCTGTTGGGGTTGGGCCTATACCTATGGCTGCAGGTGTGACTGCAGGGAGCCCTGCCAGGATATCTGCCTCAACCTGATGGCGGAGCTGGGGTGGGAGCTGCTCTCACAGCTACGGCTGTGACTGCAGGGAGCCCTACCACGACATCCGCTTCAACCTGATGGCAGTGGTGCCCGACCGCAGGATCAAGTATGAGGCCAGGCTGCATGTGCTGAAGGTGAACCGTCAGACAGTACTGGAGGCCTTGCAGCAGGTAGATGCCCCTCTTCTCTGGCCCTGACCCAGCCCAACTTAACTCTCCTTGCCTTTGGTGCAGTGCAAGATCTGTCTCTGATTCCCAAATCACACCCTATTGTGAATCTGGGCTTGAGCTAACCACTCCTTTCCTTTGCTTTCTTTGTGGAACTTGGGAGGGAAGGGATAATGGCTTCTTATAGGAGGTTGTGGTTTGGCTTTTATTTTCCTGTGAATGGGTAGAACCAAGGCCATTGTGCTCTCTCAGCTTTTAGCTATCTAGGGTAGAGGCTTGGCTCTGCCCTCCTCTGAGCCTTGGATTCTGTTTTCAGTTGATTAGAGTAACTCAGCCAGAGTTGATTCAGACCCACAAATCTCAAGAGTCACAGCTTCCTGAAGAATCCAAGCCAGCCAGCAGCAAGTCCCCCCTCGTGCTGGAGGCAGGCAGGGCCCCAGCAGTCTCTGAGGGCATCCACACAGGTACTGGGTGGGGAGTGTTTTGGGGCTTCTTTCCTGAGAAGAAGAGTCATCCCTAATAACTTGACCTGAGAGGCCCATACATACCAAGTCTTTCTCTGTAGAAGTACTTAAGCAATTGGCAATGCAGAGTCTTCTACCAGAGGCCTGAAGGCCCAATGCCTGAAGCTCTTTTCACTCAGAACATAGGAGGAGAGTAGTCCTTCCCTAACAGTTATCTGTAAAGGGCTGCCATTACCCCAGGCCCCTGTACCCTCTATAAAGTACCCTTCCTTTCTTCTTTTCTCTAGAGGCCTCTTCTTCTTGCCTCCCTCTTTTTTCCATCTCCTCCTTCTCTCAGTCTTGCTGTGGGACCATGATTTAGAGCTTGCTGACTCCTATTCTCCTCTGGGAAGGGAGAAGAGCAGTGCTATGTTACAAGATTGGGGTGACTGTGGGCTTTTCTTGAGGATCTGACTGAAGGTCCTGCCTATACTCCTTGCCCTGTCTCAGACGGTGCAGAGGAGGTGGCTGGTTCATGCCCACAAGCTCCGACCCACAGTCCTCCCAGCAAACCCAAGCTGGTGGTGAAGCCTCCAGGGAGCAGCCTCAATGGGGTTCCCCCCAACCCCACCCCCATTGTCCAGCGGCTGCCAGCCTTTCTAGACAATCACAACTATGCCAAGTCCCCCATGCAGGTAAGCTGGGTACACCCTTGCAGGATTTCATCCAGGAATCTCTGAGAGGCCATGGTGGTTTCTTGGTGTTTGCCCTCTCCTGGGCCTGGATTGCCAGGTTCCTTGGGGCTTAGGGAGGCAGGGAGAGCTCCTTTAATCTTTAAATCCAGTTACATGGCTGTGGCACTAAACATTTAGGGCATGCTCCTTGATACATCTGTGTGGGTTGGGTTCTGCTGGTAGAATAAAAGCATGTAAGGGCACTCTAGAAGCCTCTGTAGGCCTCTGTGCAGTCAGTGGATGGCAGCCAAGGAGCACACCTGGAGGGGCTCAGTGGACTTGGCCTGCAGAGCTATGTTGCTTTTCTTCCCTGTGAGTATACTATGCCCACCATAGGTGAACAGCCCCTGCTCATGAGTGCCCTGGTCTCTGCTCCAGGAGGAAGAGGACCTGGCAGCAGGTGTGGGCCGCAGTCGAGTTCCAGTTCGCCCTCCCCAGCAGTACTCTGATGATGAGGATGACTATGAGGATGATGAGGAGGAGGATGTGCAGAACACCAACTCTGCCATCAGGTCAGCCCTAGCTCTGTAAAGCTCACCGACTCTAGGCGCCTTGGAGCCTGTTCTGAATATTCTAGCCCATGTCTGGGAACGCCTTGATTCAGCATATAACATTGAGAACCTACAGAATGCAAGGCTCTGGGAGAAGCTGGTCTGAAAGGGCTGACTAGGTTCCAAGAAGTTTTTGGTGGGCTTGAGGGAGAGCTGAACACAGGCATATATCAAAGCAGGTTCTGTTGGCATGGTCTTTCTGCTGGGCCTTGAAGGATTGGTTAAGGCAGGAGAAGAGGTTGGAGGGATATAGGAAATGGGGAGAGGAAGATATGGCATAGCAAAAGGATAGAAGTGAGGTAACTAGAATAGCGGAGGTGTCCAGTGAGGACACCTAGCTGCAGCTCACAGAGCCTAGGGTGCCATGCTTGGGGGCAGGGTCAGGCTGTTTGGAACAAATGTGAGTCACTTCAGGGTTGGCCCTTGGGAGACAGGGTGTGTTCAAGCCATGTTGGGTTTAGTCACTGGCCCACTCCCTTTGCTCACCTCTTCTTTGGGTCCACAGATACAAGCGGAAAGGGACAGGGAAGCCAGGGTCATTGAGCAATTCTGCGGATGGGCAGCTATCGGTGCTGCAGCCCAACACCATCAATGTCTTAGCTGAGAAGCTCAAAGAGTCCCAGAAAGACCTCTCAATTCCTCTGTCCATCAAGACTAGCAGCGGGGCTGGGAGTCCAGCCGTGGCAGTGCCCACACACTCGCAGCCCTCACCTACACCCAGCAATGAGAGCACGGACACAGCCTCTGAGATCGGTAGTGCTTTCAACTCACCTCTGCGCTCGCCCATTCGCTCAGCCAACCCGACACGGCCCTCTAGCCCTGTCACTTCCCACATCTCCAAGGTGCTTTTTGGGGAGGATGACAGTTTGCTGCGTGTTGACTGCATACGCTACAACCGAGCTGTCCGTGACCTGGGTCCTGTCATCAGCACGGGCCTGCTGCACCTTGCTGAGGATGGTGTGCTGAGTCCCTTGGCACTGACAGGTGGGCCTTGGGCTGACTCACTGCTACTTGGTGCAGCCAGGAGGGAAGTAGGAGGTAGCCAGGTGACCATGAAGTATCCTGTACTCTGACACATCTTATGCCTTCTTCCCAGAGAGTGGGAAGGGTTCCTCACCCTCTGTCAGACCAAGCCAAGGCAACCAGGGGTCCAGCAGCCCAGAGGAGAAGGAGGTGGTGGAAGCCACGGACAGCAGAGAGAAGACTGGGCTGGTCAGACCCGGCGAGCCCTTAAGTGGGGAGAAGTACTCACCCAAGGTGAGCCTCCCTTTGTAATTTTCCTTTACAGTCCTGGCAGAGGGAAAGGCATAGGCCTGAGTGGTGGGTTCTTGATTGGAGTTTTGGTGTGAAAGTTGGGGTCTGGAGCCAGGTGCTGGGAAGTCTTATTGGGTTGGGGAGTCAGGCCCCATGCATTCTGCTTGCTCACCTCAGCCTTTAGCTGCCTCCCGGTGAGCTTTGATGCTGGCCAGTCCCCCTCAGGTGCTCTGGTGGGTTTTGGCAGGAGCTACTAGCACTGCTCAAATGTGTGGAGGCTGAGATCGCAAACTACGAGGCTTGTCTCAAGGAGGAGGTAGAGAAGAGAAAGAAGTTCAAGGTGGGTAATGTCTCTACTGTCTGGTCCTCTGCCCCTCCTGAGGGCAGCTGCTCTGAGGAGATGATTTGTGATGCCCTGACCCTTCTTTATTGCAGATTGATGACCAGAGAAGGACCCACAACTATGATGAATTCATTTGTACCTTCATCTCCATGCTGGCTCAGGAAGGTGAGGGGGCTTACTTCTATGTCTTAATTGGCACACCCTTCTGAGATTCATATCTCTCAGATCCTCCTCCCTTAGAACTCTTGAGTAGACTGTGAGGCACAGAGATGTACCTGATGCTGTGGCTGGTTGCACAGCAACTGTGCAACCAGCCACCCGCTCAAGAGTCTCTGCCTTCCACAGGCATGCTGGCCAATCTGGTGGAGCAGAACATCTCAGTACGGCGGCGCCAAGGGGTCAGCATTGGCCGGCTTCACAAGCAGCGGAAGCCTGATAGGCGGAAACGCTCTCGCCCCTATAAAGCCAAGCGCCAGTGAGGACTACGGCTCTGACTCTGCAGCCTGCTCTTGCCGTGAGGCCCTCACCAGGGCCCCTCCCTGCCTCACTCCCCGTTTCCCAGTATTACTGAATAGTTCTAGCCAGAGAGCCCAGGCCTTGGGAGTGGGAGCCAGTCCATGTTATCTGTATCACATCCTAGGGCCTGGCAGTGGGCAGTCAGCCCCATAATGCTCAGGAAGCAGCAGCTGGAGTTGGGTCACAGTAAGGTGCTGTGGCTTCCTCCACAGCTGGCTGTGGAGCAGCAGGACCTGGCCCTTCTGCCTGGGTAGCAGAATATATATTTTACCTATCAGAGACGTCTATTTTTCTGGGCCCCAACCCATCTTGCCACTGTATTAACATAGCCACCTTCATGACTCTGCTTTCTCTCTTAGCAGCTGTCATCCTTGTAGGCCCAGGTCCCTGCATCACACCAGGGTCACAACTGTAGGGTACCAGCTGGCATTGGATCCTGCTGCCCCAGCTACCCGCCTGTCCCTGTGGTGAGGAAGCCAGGCCCACTCTCTTCATTCCTCCTGGGAGAATGCCAAACTCAGGGATGCGGCTGTTGATGAAATGGCAGTTGCTGGGGTCCAGTGACTTGAGCAGAGAGAGAAGTGTTTGAACTCTTTGGTGGCCTATAAACTGTCCTAGTTCTAGCTGGGCTTGTTGAGACTATTGTCCACAGCAAGGCTCTGGGGCTCTTTGCCTTCAGTGTTGTGGCCCTGACTATGGGCCTACCTTGGATTCCTGGTCTCTGTCCCTGGAGCCTGGGGCTCAGAGGAGCCTCTGCCCAGCCCCTCAGTATTACCATATCTCCCTCCTTTTAGGGACAGCAGAGATTGGGCTGCTTGCAGGAGCTGGTGCCTCTCAGCTCTCACTGCTGCACCCGCTTCCTCGGCCTCTGCCAGGCACTCAGGGTGGGGGATGGCAGGATCAAGACAAATCAGTTGGAGTCCCTGTGTTCCCAGAGGGCTTGATGCCAGAGGGTAATGGGCTCAGCACTGCCTCTGGAGCTCAGGCCCCAAACAGCCCTGTGGCCTCCGCCACATGGCTTTGAAGGTGATCCAAACAGGTCCCTTATCTGTACATAATGACTGGGGGGGCTGGCAAGTGTGGCAGCTGCCTCTCTGGGCTGAGCATGGCCTGTCCCTTCTGGCTCCTGTAAATACTGGATCAGTGAATGAATAAAACTGCTACGAAATGATTCCTCTTGTGGTTGCTGGCCTGAGGTATGTCTATAGGCTGGGCCATGGTAGGCATGAGTGATCTACTGGACTTTCTGGGCCCAAGGCCTTGTGACCAGAGGGGTAAAGTGAAGTATGCATTGGAACCTCTGGTTCAGAGATCTTTGGGATGCTAGGCCTGGGATGTAGGACCTGAGCTGAGGGGGACTTCAGATGGCCTCTGAGACAGCTGTACTGAGGACAGAGGACTTGATTGTCACCAGATCTGGTGACTTTGTGACCTGGGGATGTAGGGGACTCTGGGTTGAGGAGGCAGGGCTGCCTCTAGTTCTGCCTGATGTGATTCTCCCTGGAAGGGCCCTGGGACCTGGAAGGGTATATATCTCCCTTTGTGGCATCTGGACAGGTACAGCAGGCCAAAGCTGCCTCTGCCACTCTCTGCTGAGGCTGCTGCAGCCCCTCACCCCCACACTAGCAGTGGAGCCTACAGAGGGAGCCTCATTCAAGCAGCCAAGACAAGCTGGACTGACTGAAAAATGTGACTTTAATGGCTCTGGCCCTTCTGGCCAAGTTTAGTAGTCCAGGGCACAAAGGAGAGCCACACCGCGCTTTATCCAGTGTCGCTGAGGTTGGTCACTGGGGATCTCCACAGCAATGACATAGTTGGTGGAGTGGCCTGTGGTTGATAGTGTTCCTGGAGCAGGCAAGAGAGGGGGAGGGTTAGGTCATGCCTTGTCACTACTGGAGCAGGGATAAGGCAAGATCAAGGGCAATGTGTGGCATATTGAGTTGGGGAGAGGGAGGAAGGGGTCCTGGCCCAAGAGGAAGCCTGCCTGAGGAGTGGGTCTGGCTAAGGATCAGGCCTGCACTGAGGATTGAAGATGGAGATAGAGGAGAGTTGATGCTCTATTGCTCATTCCCTTATAGAACCAGCCCAGGCTCATTCCTGTCCTGGGTCTTGATTATTCCTGTGAACTCTCTGTGGTGTTCTAAAGCTTGTAGGCTCCAGGTCCCAAAGGGGATCTGCAAGGGAGGTGAACAGGCAATGAGTTAAGCCCCTTAACCTGCTGCTGGCCTGGCTCTGCACTGGCCCAAACATTGGCCAGCCTTTCTGTTCAGGTAACTTGGGTCAGTTTAACTGCCTTGGGCTGGGTAGGACTGGGTCAGTCCTACTTGTAGTGTAGGATTCATTCCCTGGGCCTCATACCAGCACGAGTCAGCGTCTTGTAGATTGGGCACAGGTAAAAGTCCTGGTTCTGGACCTTGCGGTTGGGTGTTGGCAAGAGCCAGATTACAGCCATCTCTGTGTATAGCTCCTTGGGCCGAGACTCAGTTAGCTGGAAATCCAGTGGGTCCCAGCGGGCCCCTTCCAGGAACAATCCATGGATATAACACCCCAGTTGGGGCCTTTCCTTGAGCTCTGATGGTGACAGGTCCATCACCTGTGACGGGCACACACAGATATCCACAACTTATCAACACTCAGAATTAGGTTTAGGGTTTTTGGTCAGGAGGCACAAACTCCCTTCTGAGAGCTCTGCCTGCCTGCCTGTCCTTGCTGTTGTAGCCAGTGGTCTGCATTCTGCACCCTGCCCCTGTGAATTTTCTTAGGGTGCATGGTCTCTCCTGGCCTGGGTCTTCCCACTTTCCTGCTCAGGGTTGCCCTAACTGCCAAGCAACTATGGCCTCAGTGACCCTCCTACCTAAGCTGTACCCCAGCTTGTTATCTGACCTGGCTCTGACTGTCCCCTGACCTTGAAATCGAAGGAAATAGTGTCAATGGAGATGACGAACTTGCGGGCAAAGTTCTGCAGAGTGCCTGTAAGGAAGGCCTGGGGAAAGAAGAAGCCACTGATCCAGAAGACAGCTGGGATGCCACCTTGGATCCAGGACTTCAGGAAGTCCAGGCGCTGTAACAGGTCCATGACCCATGAGGCCAGTGGCTTGAGTGATGGATAGGCTTTGGCATTCCAGAACTCAGGCACACTGTTGTTGTACAGGCTGGCAGCCATCAGCTCCAGTTGTGAGGACATTACCACCAGCCCTTTGAGTGCCTTGAGTAGGTCTTGTAGTGTCTGTGTGATCACCTGCAGCAGCCGGTTGTACCTATGGGGCCAGAAGCAAGGAAGTGGGCTGTGGGCTAGGGTCCCTAATTCAGGGCCAGACACAGAAAAGTAACGGCAGAACATAGAGACAAGAGTACAGAGCTGGATCAGGTGGCCTAGGAACAAATCCTAGCTCTGGCCCTTAGCAAAGTATGACCTGGGATAGTCACTTGTCACTTAACCCTTTCAGAGCCTCAGTTTACGTTGAGAGCCACAGTTTAGTCGGAATGACGCCTGGCATTTTTGCCAGAGGGAATGGTTGAAAGGTGACCCTGCTCCGGAATTAGGGCGGATCCTGCTGCCTTGAGGGGGGGGGGCCCACTTTGGAGTTCCCGTTGAGTTCTCGCTGGGTTCTGAGAGAATTGGTGTGCAGAACCCGGTGGAGGGAGTGTGTTCTCGGGAAGTGTGTGTAGCGTGCCGGTGAGAGTTCGGGAATAAAGAGTTGCTGTTTGAACCTTCAAGGCTTTTTGGCGGCTCGGTTATTTGTGCCCAGCCAGACTGCAGCAAGTTTACTCATCTATAACATGGGAATAAAAAACAATTGGCTGAGTTAGAGGATAGATGTATAGCACTGGTGTGGCACTGAGCCCATACGGACTCCTGTTGTCATTTCTCTATAACACAGTAGCCACTGACTCAGAGCTGAGGGTGGGGCAGGAAGAATTACCTAATGACCTCTTGTACTAGCACTGTGTTCATTGATTCTTCATATAGCACAGGATATTTGGCTACCACTGATTGCAGGTTGATTGGATCAGGCACCTGGAGCAGAATGTTCTTGGCCGTATCTTCTACTATCTGCAAGGGCAAAGAGACACTAAGGGACAGGGCTGGCCTCCTTTAACTCCTGCAAGATTCCACATGCAGAATCACCCTCACAGGGGACAGGAAGGATGGTGGAGCCCAATGTTGTCCCTCCCCAAAGCCAACACCCACCTCTTCCCGGCCCTGGCCGCCGACAGAGGACGATTTGGGCTGTAGCTGGATGATGGAGCCCAGCAGGGCAAAAGTCTCATTCTGGGCAAAGGTGATATTGGCATTGTCATGCAGGCCAAAAATCTCGGGCATATCGTTGAGTGGGAGGCTCTTGATATAGTTCAGGTAGCCCTAGGAGGCAGGAGGGCTGAACTGAATGCCCTGCCTTGCTCTATCCCAGCTTTCAGAGTCATCCTCCGTAGGAGCACATCCTAATTGTCATGACTCTCACTTATCACCCCTGGTAGCAACCATATGCATCTCCCTGTTATTCTTGGGACTGCATGGCCGTTGTGTGGTATGACCCTTGCTTTCCTCCCAGCCTGCCTCACTGCCATAGAGCTTCCTGATCTTCATTCAGCTGCTCAAACCCAAATGCTCCCTCCTGCATTGGTGCCCACCCAACCCAGCCTTGGCTCATGACTTCTGTCCACTCATCTCAGTAGAGGTATCATGTCCTCAGGGAGCCTTTCCTGACTGCATAGCATGACTCTGTTACCATCTTGGAGGAGCTGCCCCAACTTGCTCTGAGTAATCACACACAGAGTGGCTCAAGTGGGGTCCATCTCTCCCCAGAACCTGCTTTTCAGTGGGTGGGGACTGACTCTGCCTCCCTTACCCTGAGATGGTTTCAACAGTGAAAATGAGCCCCTGGATGGCCCTGCCTCCTTTCACCCAGCACTGAGGTGTTCATGATACCCCAGAAATCCAGCCTGGCAAGCCCCCTCCTGCTCAATCTTTGCAGGTGGCCTCACATTGAGGTCATAGGTGGGTTGGATCTGGTGGTAGATGCCCGAGTTACTGTAGACATGATCAGGGGAGAGTACGGCAGGCTTGTAGTAGTCCTCCAGGATATTCATGACACAGCGGCGGTCCCAGTCGTCTGTGACGCGACCCCCATAATTGATCTCCCCTGCCGTGTACTTGAGAACCTGTGGGGTGGGTTGGTGAGGACCCCACACAAGTGCCTGGCCCCTGTTCCCAACCTGTTCCTGGCCCACCTTGTAGGGGATGTCCTCATACTCGTCTAGGAACATCTTGAGCTGACTGATGCAGATGCGCAGGTCTCCATCTGTGAACTCGTAGGGGATGTTGAAACCCAGAGGCCCAAACTTACGACGCTCCAATGCATTCCCATGGAATAGGCACAGAGACAGCAGCAGGGACTTGAACTCCATCACCTGTGGGAGTTGGGTAGGGGTGGGGTGGGGTGCATGAGGCAAAGAGATGGGGGCAGGGCCGGCAGACAGACACGCACAGAGCATGTCTCACCTTGCGACAGGAATTGAGGAAGTCATCCGTGAGGCTGCTGTAGGACTTCAGCAGGTTGGCCTTGACACCACGTGGTGGCTCAATAGTCATTTTGGAGCCATTCTGCAGGATGGACACTGGGAACTTGTTGCTGGGCAGGCTGGTGAGCCATAGGCGGAAGTCCCGGTGCACCTGAGAGGCATGGCTCCTCGTGAACACTGAGACCCAACACCAAGCTCCCTTCTACCCAAGGGGCTCTGAGCTCACCTTCCACCTGACTCCATCTGTGGAGCAGGCCAGGAAAGGTTGCATTGACAGCTAGTTAAGAATATGAGCTTTTGCAAGTCCTAGGGTCACCCTATCTGTGCTGGGTAACCCTGGGTAAGTCACCAGGCTATGATACCCAATAACTTGGTTAATTTAGTCAATGCATGGTGCCTATGACAGTTATTGAGCACTTGCTATGTGCCCTGGGCTGGATTGAGTGTGCAGGATAATCTCATTTAAGCCTTATCAGTACTTGATGGGTAGATTATTAGTCCCTTCAGCAAGTCTATAACAGGCAGCATGGCATACCTTGTCAGGGTTGATGTGCTCGATGAGGCGCTCCAAAGCTGGCATCCAGCTTGGCGCCAGGTGGCAGTTCTGGAAGAAGACCCACTTGCCCCTCTCTATGGAGCTGCGCATCATGGCTTCTGCCCGAGGGCCCTGTGAGGGGCAGAAGCACTGAGTGGTGGGGGAAAGCTGCCCCCCCCCCCGGCCACTCTCCTTCTCCCTGCCTAGTCCTCACCTGCCCCTGGCCCAAGGAGATGGCAGAAAGCTTCTTAGAGAACTTCATCTCTTCAGCAAACTTGTAGAGGTCAGCAGCAGGGTCTGTGCCAGGTGACAGTACAAAGATGAGAGGTGTGGTGGAGTTGGACTCTTTGAACACCAATGACAGGTTGGCCGTCTGCAATGACAGGGAGAGATCCTTGGACCACCTGGGGCTGATGAGAGACAGGGACCAGGACAAGGAAAGGGGGTTCCTGGGGTTCTTGGAGAGGTCCCAGACAGGCTTCCTGGTGGGATGTGGAACCTTCCAGATTCTTTGGGATGGAAAGGAGTCCTGACCTGGCCAAGTCTGCAAGGTAGTGTACTTAGGTGCAGTGAGGCCCTTGAGACCCAGGGTGCCAGCTCTGCCTGGGTACCAGCACTTGCCTGGGGTTCAATGAAGCGTGGTTCCAGGTTGGTGGCCACAAAGTCCTGCATGGCATTAGTAACCTTGTCCCCACGCAGGCAGCGGAGGACCAGCAGCTTCTGGAACTGGTCCAGGAATTGGTCCCAGATGCCAGGCAAGGGCTGCCTGCAATAGTGCCCACATCTTCCTGAAAACCAGCCTGTGGGAAGCCTCTGACCCCAGGATTCTCCCAGCTGGACAGCAGGGGAGAGTATGGTGTCCCAAGAGCACAGGGTTGAGGGGCACAGGAGAGAGGTGGTCACAGCTGCATAGCACCCTGATTAGTCCCTTGGAGAAGCTTCCTGGGCAGGTTCCAGAGGCCTCACCTCCTCCCTGTTCCCATCCTGCCATGCTCTGGAACCCAGCTCACCGGTGGGGCTCAAGGCTGTCAAAGATGGCTCGGAATTCTGAGAGGTGCTTTGTGAAATCGAAGGGGAAGGAAGAAAATGTGGGCAGGTTCGAGAGTGCCAAGATATCTCGCCAGGCCCGGTCTGACAGCCAGTCTGGTGCAGGGTTCTCAGTCATGCTCTGGATAGAGCCCCCAGACAGGAGGTAGCGCCATTCAGCCTGGCAGGGGACAGGGCATGTTGATGCCTAGGCTCTGTGGCTGGCTCCTTCCTGCCTCTGGGTCCCCAACCTAGAAAAACTGAGTCATCCTTCAGGATGTTCAGTCAAACAGGTCCAAGTTAGTGTCCCTGCTCTGCTGTTTTCCTGGTTATGTATTCTGTGGGACCTCTTGATCAAACAGTTGTGGGAGGCTCAGGACTATCTGTCCCTGGGGATGGTTTCTATGCTCACTGGCTCTAAGAAGGCCTGTGTTCACAACGTTGGTGGGCCATAATTTACCCAGGGTCTCCTGTTGTATTTAACCAAGGAACTGTGTTTTCTTAGGCCTCTATCCCTCAGCTCTTTCCGTGCTCCTGCACCCGACTTTCTCTTTCCATTGACCGGGTTCTCTCAAGCCCACAACAGGGCAGCCCCTTAGGCAGTCAGCCCACCAGGCCATCTCCCCGCTTCTGCACCTGGTTGATCTTGCCCTCATTCATCATGATGCGGACGCACAGTAGGAAAGCAAACATCAGCTTGTGCTTCTCAAAGAGGCTGCGGCAGACGTTACTGTAGAGGCTATAGGTCAGGTAGCGGTTGATGTTGCTGATGCGCTTCTTCAGGTTTTCTGCAGGGCAGAGAAGTGATAGCAGAGTGCAGGGAGAAGGGAGAGGAAGGAAGATCCCAGGATCCAACTCAGTCTAGCCAGTCTCCCATCAGCCACAGGAACTGTCTGGGCATCTCCTTGGGCAGCTGGTGTTTGCAATAAGGGTAGGGAGTAGTGAGTGTGTACGTAGGTACCGTGAGGCTGATGGGAAACATGTGTCCGTGAACCTAAGTGTGAGTTTATGTATGTATGTGCCCCACAATGGAAATGTATGGCACATGTGTTCTGTCTGTGTTGGGAATGGGGGGGGTCCATTGTGCCTGTGGTCCCAGGGTTACCTGCCCTCTCTGAGTTGGCAATGCCTGAGAGGAAGATATTGAGGAACCACTCGAGGGAGTACTGGTACATGGGGTCCACATTGGCCAGGTCGGACACACAGAAGAAGAGGATCTGGGTGCGGACTGCCACGGGTATGTATTCCATGCGTGTGAGGTCAATGTCCTTCTCTGTCTGCTCTGCAATCCTGACCTTGGCCTGGGGGTACAGTGGGAGGGGTGTCAAGCCTAGGTAGGCTGGCAAAGAACAAAAAATGGAGGTGGATGGGGAGTAGGCTCCAGGCCTGGGGCAGGTGGGGAGGGGCAGGTGGGTGGGCAGGCCAGGCACTTGCCCACCTGGATCTCAGCAGCCTTCATCTTGGAAGCCTCTAGCACTTTGATGAGCTCCATGTCATCCACAGGGTTGCCCTCAGAGGAGCTGAGCCGGTACAGGATCTGGTCTTCAATGTCCTTGAGCTCTTGACGCATCTTGGCATTACTAATAATCAGCTGGTTCTTGGCGTCCTCTAAGTCGGGTCGCTCCTCAGCCACTACCTGTCCCAGTAGCTGGTCCTCTAGGCCACTGCCAGGGGCAGGAGAAACCTTGTTTGTAATACCTGATGAGCCCCAGACAGCTAGTTTTGAGCCTGCTCACTTATCGACTTGTGCTCCCAGAACTCCAAGAGCCCAGTGTCCTTGTCAGTGTCAGCCTGGGAGGCCTGGCCTCTATCTCAGGCTGCAGGGGTGGTACAGAACCTGCCTTTAGAGCAAATGGTTCTCAGTGAGACCTCAGGTGGCAGCCTGGAATCACAGCAGGAGCTGACCAGTTCATGTTAGGGTCTCTGAACAATTCTTCCTCAGCAGGAGGGGGCTGTGGGTGATCAATATGGACAGACTGGCTTGAGAAGAGGTTCACTGTGGTCACCAAATGGAGGCCTTAGCACAGATGCTTCATAAGGTAGAAACTTTGACAAGTACGAAGGCCAAAAACTTTGGAATGCCAGAAGGACTTGGAAGAAGCTGGTGGGGCTCTAAAATGGGAAAAGACTCCCCTCACCCCTGCTGGCCAAGTCCCACCCTGGGGGTAGCCAAGGAGCAGCTGAGTAGGAGGAGGCAGAGCTGATGCTTGGAGATCCCCAGTGGGGGCTTACCTGGGTGACAGGGTGAAGTTGATGAGGGTGAGTTTAGTGGAGATCTCCGGCGTGTAGTGTGGGTTGGGCAGCTTGGTGGTGATGTACATCCTGAAGTCCTCATGATAGGGGATCACTGTGTCCCCCAGCTTCATCACTGTGTTCCCCTGTTGCTTGTACGTCTGTGGACAGGCAGGTGCATGGGGCCTGAGTTCATCAGCATGGCACCTCCTTGTCCAGGCCTATAGCCCGTGTGCATCCTCCCCCCACTTGTCCACCTGCTTGATCAGCACGGGCTCTAGGGCTGGGTCTAGTTCCTCGCCCACGTTCTCCAGAAGGCACGGCTTGCCAAAGCGGATGGCATTCTCCATGCTGCGCAAGAAGTCGCGGTCACTCAGCTTGAACACATCTAGCCCACTGTCTTTCTCCTGGAGGGAGGGGGCAGATTGGGACTGAGTTTGAGACTCAGCTGCCCCTCCATGTGCTCAGCCCAGCCAGGGTGGGATGGCAGTCTTGGTTGGCGGGCTTATACCATGTTCTTGATCCATTTGTTGGCCTGGCTCTGGGGGTCAATGAAGTGGGTCCAGCGCTGGGAGAACTGGTTGATGACCCCATTCTCCACTGATAAAGTGTCGTTTGGGAGGCCAGCAATCTGTGGGAGACCAGGTACCAGACTGAGCCAGGGCTGTCTTACAAGTAGGGTCACCTGGGGGCATTTCTGCTCCTAACCTCATGCTTTGGCTGTAGACTTCTTACTCCTTATTACAGCCCTCATATGTGTGGGGCAGGGGAAGCGTGGGCAAGGTCTCAGCCCCCAGGGTGCCTGTCTCTCCCCTGCTCCTGGGCTGGCTCCTGATGCCCTCTTCCACTGGGCCTCTCTGTCCTCATGTCTACGGAGTCCTTGATACCACCTTCACAAAGCCCACCCGTTGGCCATCCTGGCGATTGCCTCTGCCAAGAGCCTTTCTGTTCTCTCCTTTTGCCAACTAACCTTCTCCTTTAGACATGACTTCTTCTTTTTTTTTTTTTTACATATTTTTTTCTATTTGTTCTAATTAGTTATACTCCACAGTAGAATGCATTTTGATACATCAGACATAAATGGAATATAACTTTTCATTCATCTGGTTATACATAATGTAGAGTTACACAGGTCCTGTAATCATATATGCACATAGAGTGTCCGATTCATTTCACTATCCTTCCTACCCCCATACCCCTTCCCCTCTCTTCACTCCCCTCTGTCTAGTCCAAAATACCTCTATTGTCCACACCCCCTTGTGAATTAGCATCAGCATATCAGAGAAAACATTTGGCTTTTGGTTCTTTGGGATCAGCTTATTTCGCTTAGCATAATATTCTCCAGTTGCATTCATTTACCAGCAAATGCCATAATTTCATTCTTGTTTAAGGCTGAGTAATATTCCATTGAGATATGACTTCTTTCTAGAAAACTTTCTTAAACCTCCCCCTGGACACTGCTCCTCCACCCTATCCCAACTTTTTTTTTTGCACCTGGGATTGAACCCAGGGTGCTCAACCACTGAGCCACATCCCCAGCCCTTTTCTAAAATGTTTTATTAGAGATAGGCTCTTGCTAAGTTGCTTGGAGCCTCCGTAAGTTGCTGAAGCTGGTTTTGAACTCATGATCCTCCTGCCTTAGCCTCCCGAGTGGCTGGGATTACAGGTGTGTGCCACTGTGTCTGACCACTCTTCTACTCTTAAAAGTCCCCCTTAAGCCCTCTCCTCCCATTTAGCTATCATCTGTGTTGCACCGCCTAGTTTTCTCCTCTTTTCCTGTCCTCCACCCTTTTGCCTCCCCAAGGTTCTGGGGAGACACCTCTGAGCCAGATGCCAGAAAAGAGAGTGTGAACGAGTGAGACAGGAGGTTCCTGCCCTGCAGCCCCGTCAGGTCACTCCTGCCTCCTGGGGCCAGTACCTGCCATGAGCGGATCTTCACAGGGTTCCCCAGTGTCCCAATCAACGAGGGCTCAGAGGAGTGCGGGACTTTATGTTTTGTGAGCTGCTGGATCCACTGGTCATAGAGCGCTGTGCGGTACTGGCCCTGGAAGACGCCTGACTCAGGACCGCTGCACTAGACAGCCCTGGTACCCTCTTCACCTCCTGCTACACCACAGTTCTGCACCCAGGTCAGAGCTCGGATGTGGAGCCAGGGACTTGCTTCAGGCAACTTGGGGATTCCACAAACCTCATCCTTCATCTCTGAAACAGGTAACACTAACACCACCCACCTGTACAGGCAGCTGGGTGGACTAAATGGGACCCAGGAAGAAGCATTTAGGGCAGAGCCTGGCACACACAGTTGCGCCTATGTGAGCTCTCATGTTCCCACGAGGGCCAGCCCCACACGGTGGCTATTCTGTGCAGTGCTGTGTCCCCAGAACTTGGCTCAGAGGTCTAGCCCTGCAGGCTGCCCTCTGGGAGGTGAGACCTTAAGGGAGGGTCCTCTTTGGGAGGTGCGGCTGGTCAGAGGCAGAGCTGGAGGCTCCTTACTGTAAAGGGGCCCAGGTAGGCCACAAAGCCGGCAGCCGCTATCACATCACCAGAGATGTTGTCAAGCATGTTCTCCAGGTTCTCCACCGTCTCCTGCCAACGCACCCTCTCATCCGACAGTCCATTGATGAGCTGCAGAGGTAGCACCATGGGGAGGCTCTGGGGTGCTAGGATGGGGGCTGGGACTGGCCCTGCCCACTGCAGCTCCTGAGGTTGCTAAGACAACCCAGAACCCCCTGGCCCCTGTCGGGAGGCACACACCTTGTCAGCCCGATTCAGCCGCTGCTCACACTGATCACACTTCACTTCCAGCTCCTCCTTCTTGGCGATGCATTCTCGGTACTTTGCCTGCATGGTGGCGATACCCTCCTCCACCTCCCGCAGGCGCTGCTTGGCCTCTTCCAGGATCTTCTGTGTCACCTCCAGGTCATCCTGGGCCTCCCGCAGGGCTTGCTGCAGGCAGAGGATGCGGGGGTCAATTTGCCAGCAAGCACCTGGGGCGGTGGGTGAGGGGGAGCCAGTTCTGCACCCGCTGTACTTGCTCCTCACCCGCTTGGGCTCCACAGCCTTGGCCACAAAGTGGTACTTGTGCATCGCGCGTACCCACTGGCAGATAGAGGTACAGGCCTTGGACACCTTGGCAATGGCAGCTGGCTGGAACTCTTCATTGTCAATATATGGCTGGATGGCCTTGATCACCACATCCCCAATGTTGTCCTGGGATGGGAATCAAGACCTCAGAAAGCAGCTTGGTGGCAGGGGAGGGGCTCTGTCGGGACACGCAGATCCTGTTTCTATTTCCTATGCCCTGTGCAGTACAGTGCCCTTCTCTTTAAAGAGAAAACAGCCCAGAAAGGCTGAGCGAACAGAAAATGTCAGTGTTCCCAGAATTTCACGTGAATTCTTCAGAAGCCTTAAGGTCTGATCATATACAAGTCCCCATTTAAAAACAAAATGAAAGTTAAGCGTTCTTTCTTGAGGACAAGAGCGCCAGGAGGTGTGGAGAAGAGAGAGGGGTTCTGATGCCCAACCAGGTCCCAAGAGCTTCCCACACCCTGTGGCTCTTGTCCCACCTGGGGAGAGGTGACCCCTGGTAGTTCACAGTGCACCTAGGAAATTGCATTGCTAAGGAACTCCCAGAGGTTTGAGCTTGGGGCGGGTCCAGGGGAGCCTGAGCCCTGGTCCTGAGCACTCCTGGCTGGATGCTTCTTTCAGAGAGGCTTAAATAGGCCTCTGGGTCTCTCTGATTTTCCATCTGATGGAAGAGGAGGAGGAGGAATGGTGTAGCCAAAAGGGGGTCCAGTGGCTTCTGAGATGGCCCACTGTCTCCATTCTCTGAACTCAGTGTGAGGGATGTCCAGTCCTTGATCCTGGCACCTGGTGGTCAACAGGCAGCTGCCCTTGACCAGTTTCTGGGCTGGAGAGAGTTCCTCTAAAGGGGGCTGCAGGCTCCAGTCTGATCTAACCATGGCTCAACCTATGAGAGAGCACTTACACCTGGGTACTGAGAGCCCCACATGGACAGACAGAGAAATCCAGAGACACATAAGGGAAGTTGAAGCTCAGATGCTGAAGCTAAGGAAGAGAGCTGATTGTAGAGCACACAGTGAAGGTCTTGGCCAAGCCCATGAGGATCCAGGAAGGAAAGAGCATGAAAGGGAATCTTCAGGCTGTGGAGCCTTGGAGTGACTGTGGGTGACATCCTATGGGCCCCAGGAGCCTACCCTGATCCCTGTTTCCTCAATGTCCATCTGTTGGTGGGTTTGCTGCCACTCTACCAGACAGAGAGCTCCTCAGGGCAGGCTCCATGCCGCATGGTCCCACTCATCATGTGGCCCACAGGGTGCTACTGGTGGGGACAGGGAGTAGGCAGAGAGATGCAGCTCCCCACATGCTTCCCTGCTCTGTTGGGTCCTGTCCTCACCCCCTAGCTGGCCCAGGTGCCTGGCATGTTCACCTTGTCAAACTTGAAGAGACTCTCTAGGAAGCGACCGGGGTCCTGCAGAAGCCCCTTGCCTGGTTCCCAATAGTCATCCACTTTGGTGCCCGGCTTCTCTCCAGGTACCTTCTTGGGCTTGATACCCTTCATGATGCACATAGCTTCTATGACCAACTTCACGCCTGGGGGTGGCCGCTGCATGGCACGCACCTGTGAGCCAAAGCATGACGTGGTGAAGGAGGAGGTCCATTATTGAATGGTTACCCCAGACAGGAACTCTGTCAGACAGAATGGGCCCTGCCAAATAAGTCCCTATTGTCATAGGGCCAAATGTATGCCCAAAGATTCTCTGAGGTCAGATTCAAGCCTGTGGCTTCCTGGGGGTAGGCAAAAGTGGGAAGGCCCAGGCAGCTGGGGTCTAGCCCTCATTCTGCCCACCTCCTGACACATGGCCTCCAAGAGATGTGCAGAGGGAGGGCCCAGAAACACCACCAGACCCAAGAGGACACCAGAAAAGAACACAAGAGTGAGTACCAGCCAGGCGCAGTATCCTACGCCTATAATCCCAGCGGCTCAGGAGGCTGAGACAGGAGGATCCTGAGTTCAAAGCCAGCCTCATCAAAAGTGAGGCACTAAGCAACTCAGTGAGTCCCTGTCTCTAAATACAAAATAGGGCTGGGGATGTGGCTTAGTGGTTGAGTGTCCCTGAGTTCAATTCCCGGTACCCGCCCCCACCACCAAATAAAGAGTGCATGCCAGGTGGCACCCGGCTGCTCACCTCAGTCACATCACTCTTGTTGAGGTTGCGCAGGCTGGCCAGGGCCGCATCCAGGGCTGGGAGTGCCTCATTCAGATCCTTCTGAGCATCATCAGCAATAGCTTGTGCTTTTCTGGCCTTCTCGTTGGCCTTTATCTCCTCTGCCTGCACTGATTTCTGGGTCTCCTCGGCAATGGTTGTATCCGCCTGGGGATGGGAGACAGGGGGAACCCAGCTAGTGGCCCGTGACAGAGACAGAGCATGCTTTCCTTCCGTTTTTCCCCTTTGTATCTTGGTCTTCCCAGAAGGAAGGAAATGAGAATTGGGATGTCCTATTCTCCAAGGGCCCTCCCGGTTGTGACAGGTCATAGAGATCTGGGAAGGCCAGCTGCCCCTTCTTCATCCTGAATCCTCACCATGGGGCTGGTTGGGGCTCCAGTCCAGCTTTGAGCATACCTGCCCCTGACATGGTCCCTTCAAGTACAACAAAGAAAGGCATTCCTCCTACCTTTCTTCTGGGGAAATTTTGCAATATCTTGACTTGGTAGAGCAGGACCCTGGACTACTGCCCGAAAACTTTCATAATGAATGTACAAGTTTGATGAGGTTTAGAGGGAATTTGGGGCCTTCAAAGGCAGGCCCTCCTGTTGTGCAGAATCTACATGTCTGCCAGTGGCAACCCTGCCACTCAGTCTGTGTTATGATTATTGGTGTTGCTTGGGTTCATCCGCCTTGCTCTGTTCTGCCCAGCAGACAGAACTGCAGTTACTGTCCAAAGGCCTCCCCCAAACCCACCTTATCAAGGCTAGTCTTCATCCCTAGCCCAGGGAGCACCTACCATAGGATAAGTTCTGACCAACCACTTGCCAAATAAACGGGTAACTGCCAAATAGGGAAACTGAGGCACACGAAGACTAAATAAGTTGAGGAAGTCGGGTAGCTAGTGATCTGGTGATTGTTTGGAGATGCTGAGCATCTTCAGACAGAGCCAGGCATCGAGAGGGTTGCGGGAGGAGGGTCCTGGAGCACTCCTAACCTTGATCTGTTCCATAGTGAGCACAGTGTCCCTGGCAGCCTCTTCCAGCAGGGGACGCATAACCTCTAGCTCTTCCTGCATCTTGGCTACATCTTCAGAAGTCCGCAGTAACTGGAGGGTAGGGGAAACAGAGGGTAAAACAGGTGTGACAGGGGAGAGAGAGAGAGAGAGAGAGAGAGAGAGAGAGAGAGAGCGAGCGCATGCCAGGTCTGGAGGATTTGGAAAGGGCCCTGTTGGGTTACCCCCATTCCTGAGAGGGGGGCCATAGCAATTTCAGTGACTCCCACATTGCTCAGTGGACCCCAAAGTAAGATGCCCAGTCTCCAAGAATTTGCGGGATAGCCTGCTTTAGCCTCATCTTTGGCTGATAACTTTTATTCTTTCATGGAGGGAGGGAATCACCTGTTTAAACACTGTGGGCTGCAGTTTCAAATGCTGGTTCACCCTGGCAAACACCCAGCAGGCAGAACTACAGCTACTGTCCACCAGCCTCCCCCAAACCCACCTTATCAAGGCCACTCTTCATGCGGTTTTTGGCAGTTTTAAGCTCCAGCTTCTTCTGCCCAATGAGGATGGAGAAAATATGGAGCAACTCCAAATAGCTCTTGGGGGTCACATAATTGTGGCGGGCCAGCTCTGCCAGGTACTCGATGCACTTCTTGGCCACTGATTGGTGGATATACACGCAAACCTGAGTCTGCATAGGGGAGACAACTGATGCTGGTTTTGTGGTCCCCCTGCAAAGACAGTACACTGGGTACCCACAAAGTTACTACAGCCTGGTCCCAAGGAGGGGGCCATGGCATCCCCATACCTCAGTCTTTCCCAAGATCCTTACTCTCTAGTTCAAGTCACCTCTTATGCAGATGAAACCCCAAGGCCCAGAATTGGCTTTGAATATGGACCCAGGTGTCTCCTAATTGTGGCCCAGTGTTCTTGTCACAGCTTCCATGACTTGCCTCTCACTGAGAGATCTATGGTGTGTCCTCTCCAAGGCTGGAACTATGGGAAAAGAAGGTGCAAGGCCCGACCATAGCCGGGTGGGGAAAATGTGGTGTTTGACTTAAATCTTGATCGCCAGAAGGCCATTACTCTATGAGGTTCTATCCAACAGATTTGGTTGTAATGGTTTGGATGTGAGGTGTCCCTCAAAAAAAAAAAAATCTCATATTAGCCAGGTGTGGTGGCACATGTCTATAATTCCAGTGACTTGGGAGACTGAAGCAGGAGGATCACAACATTGAGGTCGGCTTCAGCAACTTAGCAAGGCCCTAAGCAATTTAGAAAGACCCTGTCTCAAAACAAAAAATAAAAAGGGATGGTTAAGCACTCCTAAGGGTTCAGTCTCTGGTACACACAACCCCCGCCAAAAAGTTCATGTTAGATAATGCAGGAATGTTCAGAGGTAAAATGATTAGATTATGAGAGCCATGATCTGATCGGTGGATTAATCCATTTGATGGATCAATCATTTGAAAGAAAACTGTACTGGGTAATAACCACAGATGGCAGGGTATGGCTACAGGAAGTAGGTCACTGCAGGTCCCTGGTGCCTAGCTTTCTCTCTGCTTCATGGCTGCCCTGAGCTGACAGCTTTCTTCCACTATGACCTTCCGCCATGATGTTCTGCAATGGAATAGGTTGACCATGGAGGGAACCTCTGCAACTGTAAGCCCCAAATTAACATTTTGTCCTTTAAGTTGCTCTTGTCAGGTATTTTGGTCACAGTAATGCAAAGCTGATGAACACACCAGCCCACCTCCACCTGTGGTCTCTGGAGTCTTGTTAGGGGGGTTCTTGGAAGAAAAAACCTGCCATGAAACCCTGAGGGAAGAAAGGAAACAGGAACCACGTACCCATATGCCAAGCAACCTATATTACCCTAGACCCGTGCCACTCCCTAGTACAGATGAGGAAACTGAGACTTAGGCAAAACTGTCCGACCAAAGGCTTACTGTTGATGGTGGGCATGGGCCTCTCACCCAAGCCTCAGGAACTCTCTAAGTCCATTCCCAAAATGAAACAGTTCTCCCTGAGAGCTTGATCCTCACCAAGACACCTACCAGTCCTTCAATGATTTCGGCAGAAGATTCCAGTTCTGGGATCTCTTGCAGGAACTTGGTGGCCACGGATTCCAGGGCCTCTGCTGGCCACTCGTTAAACCAGTCAATGGTACAGCAGTTGACGAGGGAGGGGAACTGCCTCAGGCGAGCTCGGAAGATCTCTCCAATGGGGCTGCAGGCCCAGGATCAAAATGAGGCTCAGAGACACTGACTTACACCCCTAGGATCCCAGGACAGCCCTGTGGCATGGCAGCCAGGGCATACTAGCATAGCGGCCCGGTCCCAACAGTAAGATGGCCGGGCCTGGGGCCACATTTTATCTCAGACCTACACACCCAGGCCTTCAGCATCCCTGTCTCCCCAGACTTGAGGCCCCAGTGTGGCCTGACAATGGCTGCCTCTACCTCATGCACAGCACCAAGTGGATGTTGCTTTGTACACGCCCCGTGTAGGCAGCCATGAGATTGGCCTTGGTGGGCTGCAGACCCTGTTCCTGGATATAGGGCCTCATGGTGTTGACAATCTGGTCCTGCTCATCAAGGCTGTAGATGTTGGGAATGTCGCCTGAGTTCAGGACATTGTTGATGTCCTCCAGAAAGGACTCGTTCTTGATCTGTGGAAAGATGAGGGGTGGGGAACTAAGCCTTTATGATGGCTGCTGTGTGGTGAGCTCCATGACCACAGTCCCACTGGACCTTTACAACAGCCCCTTCTATAGACTGTGCCACTATGGTTCTCAGGAGCCCGGGGTCACTCAGTGGTCTTGTAAGTCATAGCAATGGACCTGCACCCACCCTGACCTGCTGCAGAGGCTCTGAGCAGAACTGCTGGGCTTTGACAGGACCCTGGATCCTGGGGGTGGGTGGTATCTTCCTGTTCACTTCCCAGCCTCCACACCCCAGTTTACTCCCAGAATCTTTGAGCAGAGACACCCGGTCTGTGTCAGAGGCATCTTCAATTTACTGATTCAGTGACTGACTAAAGGGATCCCTGGGACTGAGGCAGGGTTGGGAGCATAGGGACCCTTGTCCAGAATGGGGTACATTCTGGAGATTCAGCTTAGGTCCCCAGGTCCAATCTTAATTGCCAGCCAGGCTTAAGTGCTGCACAATTTGTCTTGTGGCTTCAGAGCAACAACCTCTCCTCAGTCCTGGGAGAGGCCTCACGCCCAAGGAGCTCCAGAGGGAGCAGCCCCTCAGAAGGAAGCCATGGGTCTCCAGCACAAGTCCTTAAAGTGGGAAGCCATTGGCCATGACACTCTTGGAGAATGAGTAATGATCTATGTTCCCCTTAGTTCCAAAAGGTTAGTTTGGCCTTACACTCCTGCCCAGTCCATCTGGTCCTGCCAGTTCCTCCCCACATCTGCCCTGACTGACAGTGAGCTAGGCCCAGGATGCCACCCTGGGATGGCATTGTGTCCAGCCCACCCTGAACCCTGCCCACTGCCATGCTGGTAGCACCTGAGTGTCGGAGAACAGGAAGGTGATGGGCTGGTTTTGCAGGCCAGCTTTGAGCAGGACCTTCTTGACATCTTCACGCCACTCAGACATGCCATAGTTCTTGGATAGCTCAATCTGGAAGCACTCGTACTCAGCCCTAGAGGCAGGAGTTTGGGTCAAGGTGTGCCAGAGGCCTGGGACCAGGCATGGACTAGTGGTAGACACCCACACCCTGCCCAGCTATCTGGAGTCTTGCTTCTATTCTGGGAGAACTTGCAGACTCTCCAGACCCTGAACCTGCTCTCTTGCCTCTCGACTTTTCTTTAAGTTGTTCTCAGCCTGAAATACCTTTCCATCTCTGATACCCTCCCCACTCTGATATTGAGAAATGGACGTCTCCCCTATGAAGCCCTCCAGGATGCCTGCAGCTATGCCTCCCTCCCCACAGCACTACAGGGCACTGCTTTTGCCTCTTGTTGGGGTTTAGGTCCCATTCCCAGTCCTTCCTGAGCCCGTGGAAGGACAATCTTGGGACTACCCCAAACTTCCACCAACATGAAAAAACACCACTGCCACTGGTTGCCCACTGTCCACCAAGCCCAGGGGCCCTCACATGTGCGAGGCAAGTCTCGTGAGGGAGCTGCGTCCACTGCCACCCACACCCAGCAGGAGTGCGTTGCCCAGTGCCTGACGCAGAGTACGGCTGATGCGGCAGATGTGGCTCATGGCGTCCATGAAGAGGACCAGCTTCAGCTTGGCTGTGTTGATCTGATTGTAGTCCTCCATGTACTCCTCGATGACCTGCATCATCTGGGGGCAATGGAGGTAAAGATGGGGGTGCTGGCTCTCCTCCATGGGAGGGTCTCCTTGGCACCTCCCACTTTGCTCTGTCTCAACGAAGAAATACAGAGTGTCCCAACCACTCTGTGATCTGGCCAGCTAAAGTTATTCCTCTACAGGCGTGAACCCAAACGGATGCTTTGAATGTTCCCAGTCACTGATAAACTGATTTAGGTCATTACTTGAAACGCTGAATGATCCGCCATGTTGCTCCATGTAGAAGTTAGCTCCACCTCCAGCCAAGTTCCCTAAACCCCATATAAACTCCATCACCCACCCCCTTGTGAACATACTAGAACATTTCTTGTCACACAGTGAATTATGGGGAAGCAGCAGCCCCCTCTATATGTAAGATCCCCTGAGAAAAGCTTCAGATGGATTGCCCTGGCATACAGTGCCTTTTTTTTTTTTTTTTTTTGGGAATCCCAGGTAGCTCCACCTTGGGATGGTTTGAGGAAGTTCCTTGTGTCCTTGTGGAAATCTCTTTGCCACTGCTTTGGCAGTGACTCCAACCATGGGTTCAACTGGTTGGAACCCTGTGCACCAAGTGTTTCCCTAACAAGGAGCTCACCAGCTCTTGCAGCTGGCCCTGATCTTTCTGTGCATGGAGGGATGCTGTCCTGAAAGAGACCAGACCCACAAGATGCATCATCCAGCACTGAGGGTCAGGATCAGAGTCCTGCCTGCTTCCTCTGGGGGTCACTAGGTGGTACTGGCCCTGGGACCCTGGTGGGAGCTATAGGAACTAGGAGAAGATGTAGGTGGAAGAGAGTCCTCAGGAGGCCCTCTCTAACCATGCAGGCCACTGATAGAGGCCCCAACTCTGTCTACCTAGGGTCCTAGCTAAACGCTGTATCTCCAGAGCCCCTGCTTCCCCCTTTAGGGGTGGGAATGATAACATTCAGGTTGGCCTGGCATGTCCCCATTTATAGGACTTGTCCCCCAAGTCCTTCTCAGTTGAACTATAGGCTCATTCTCAGAGATGGGCTGGGAAACATGGCCTCAGAGGAGCCAAGAGCCTGCCTGACTTCCCTGGTGGTGACCATAGAGGGCCTGGGTCCCAAGGAGCAGACTGAAGAGGATTCACCAAGGGTAAGGTACCAGCCTGGACTCCCTCACCTTTTGCTCACTGGTGATGAGTTCATAGGATTTCACATCCGAGCCTGGTGCCATGAAGTCCCCGTAAAGAATGGGCTGGAAGGGGCAGACCTTTTCAAAGGTCACCTCCCACTTCTCCATGTGGCCTTTTAGGAGCTTGTCAAACCAGCTGCGATCCTCCTCGTTCACCAGTCGGTCGCGGAACACGCGACAGTTCTCGTGGTACCACAGTCGCAGTAGTTGCACCTTGTCCTGCGGGCACCCCAGCATCAGTTGCCAGCCTTTGGCCCCAGGGGGTCTTAGCCATCTTGAAGCACCAGGAATGGGAGGAGTAGGAGCCACAGCTCCTAGGCCCTTGACCTGGGCCCGGCTCCTACCACAACCCAAGCAGAGCCACACTCAGGGTCTGTGGAAGGTGTTATCTGCTGACCGACGGAGGACAGAGGAACTGCGCAGTGCTGCCCAGGCCTCTCCACCCTCAGCTCCAGGCCCAGTTGGCCAAGCTCCTGATGGGCACCCAGTTCCACCAGCCTCAAGATTATCACTTCCCCTCTTTTAGCTGTCGAGACCCCAAGCCCAGGAAAGAGGCCTGGTTCACCTTCCTGACATCCCACACCTCACCACTCAACAAACCCTAAAAATCTCCTTTGAATCTTTTCCTCTTTCCATCTCTGGTTCTGCTGCCATCTCCATCCCAGCATCCCTGACTCTCCCAGGACAACTGGACCACCCTCAGGAAGTCCCCAGGCTCTTCTCGAGAGCTCAGCAAGGCCTGGGTTGGCTTCTGTCCTGTTCACCCTAGCCTCCCAGCCACACACACTAGCTGTCCAGTCCATGGCTCCACATGATTCTCATCACCCTCAGGGTGAAATTTGAGCTCTATTCTGGAGTCCCACAGCCTTGAGTCTGGCCCAGAGCATCTGACACCCCACTGACTGCTGCACTTCCTACTCCTTCTACCTGGGGATATTTGGTTCTTGGTAGTCCTCCCAGATAGTCTCACACATCTGGCCTCTCCTACTTTGGCAGTGACTCCTACTTGCCCTGGCTCCCTCTTCTGTGTGACCCCCATCAGGCCATTCCAGATATGAGTTCGACCTACAGGATAGGCTCAGCTGCACAAAGGCCAGCTAGTGGGGTCCTGGCACCTGCATGTCCCAGCCCCGCTGTGGGCCAAGCTGGATCATGACACAGGAGCCTTTGGGCAGTATGGGGGGCCAGGAGGGTGGAGAGGGCTGTGGGTGCTGGGGAGACAGCCTGCCAGATTCTTACCTCAACCTTGGCTGGGTCAGCCATGAGCATGCCCTGGAAGACCTTGGAGAGATCCCTTAGATTGAAGGTATAGTGGGACTTGGCTGGAGTGGGCAGCAGCTGGGAGGTGATGGTAGCATATACCATGATGGTGGCTTCCACCAGGGGATCCTTGAAGGCAGCAAGATGGGGAGCCCCGGCTGTGGGGATGGAGAGTGGCCTGGGTCACATGGGTGAAAGCTCTCCATGCAGCCTTTGCAGATCCTCACCCCTCTGCCTTTGCTTATGCTGAGTTCACCCCTCAGGCTGCCCCTCTCCTGGCCTGTGGGTTTGGTTTCCATTCACCCCTCGGCCTCATCTTTGATGCTTTCTCCTTTGCAAGGACTTCCTGCAGCCCCCACCTCAGAGTGAGAAATCTCACGCATAAATCAAAGGCATTTCTGTATATCAGTGACAAAACTTCTGAAATGGAAATGAGGAAAAACACTCCATTCACAATATCCTCAAAAAAAAAAATAAAATACTTGGGAATCAACCTAACAAAAGAGGTGAAAGATTTATACAATGAAAACTACAGAACCCTAAAGAGAGAAGTAGAAGAAGATCTTAGAAGATGGAAAAATATACCCTGTTCATGGATAGGCAGAACTAACATTATCAAAATGGCGATATTACCAAAAGTTCCCTATAGGTTTAATGCAATGCCAATCAAAATCCCAACGGCATTTCTTGTAGAAATAGATAAAGCAATCATGAAATAAAAGACCCAGAATAGCAAAAGCAATTCTAAGCAGGAAGTGTGAATCAGGCGGTATAGTGATACCAGATTTCAAACTATATTACAGAGCAATAGTGACAAAAACAGCATGGTACTGGTACCAAAACAGGCGGGTGGACCAATGGTATAGAATAGAGGACATAGAGACTAATCCACAAAGTTACAACTATCTTATATTTGATAAAGGAGCTAAAAGCATGCAATGGAGGAAGGATAGCATCTTCAACAAATGGTGTTGGGAAAACTGGAAATCCATATGCAACAAAATGAAACTGAATCCCTTTCTCTCACCATGCACAAAAGTTAACTCAAAATGGATCAAGGAGCTAGATATCAAATCAGAGACTCTGTGTCTGATAGAAGAAAAAGTTGGCTCCGATCTACATATTGTGGGGTCGGGCTCCAAATTCCTTAATAGGACACCCATAGCACAAGAGTTAATAACAAGAATCAACAAATGGGACTTACTTAAACTAAAAAGTTTTTTTCTCAGCAAGAGAAACAATAAGAGAGGTAAATAGGGAGCCTACATCCTGGGAACAAATTTTTACTCCTCACACTTCAGATAGAGCCCTAATATCCAGAGTATACAAAGAACTCAAAAAATTAGACAATAAGATAACAAATAACCCAATCAACAAATGGGCCAAGGACCTGAACAGAAACTTCTCAGAGGAGGATATACAATCAATCAACAAGTACATGAAAAAATGCTCACCATCTCTAGCAGTCAGAGAAATGCAAATCAAAACCACCCTAAGATACCATCTCACTCCAGTAAGATTGGCAGCCATTATGAAATCAAACAACAACAAGTGCTGGTGAGGATGTGGAGAAAAGGGTACACTTGTACATTGCTGGTGGGACTGCAAATTGGTGCGGCCAATTTGGAAAGCAGTATGGAGATTCCTGGGAAAGCTGGGAATGGAACCACCATTTGACCCTGCTATTACCCTTCTTGGACTATTCCCTGAAGACCTTAAAAGAGCATGCTACAGGGATACTACCACATCGATGTTCATAGCAGCACAATTCACAATGGCTAGACTGTGGAACCAACACAGATGCCCTTCAATAGATGAATGGATAAAAAAAAATGTGGCATTTATACACCATGGAATATTACGCAGCACTAAAAAATGACAAAATCATGGAATTTGTAGGGAAATGGATGGCACTAGAGCAGATTATGCTTAGTGAAGCTAGCCAATCCCTAAAAAACAAATACCAAATGTCTTCTTTGATATAATGAGAGCAACTATGAACAGAGTAGGGAGGAAGAGCAGGAAGAAAAGATTAACTTTAAACAGAGACATGAGATGGGAGGGAAAGGGAGAGAAAAGGGAAATTGCATGGAAATGAAGGGAGACCCTCATTGCTATACAAAATTACATATAAGAGGTTGTGAGGGGAATGGGAAAATAAACAAGGAGAGAAATGAATTACAGTAGATGGGGTAGAGAGAGAAGATGTGAGGGAAGGGGAGGGGAGATAGTAGGGGATAGGAAAGGTAGCAGAATACAACAATTACTAATAGGGCATTATGTAAAATTTTGGATGTGTAACTGATGTGATTCTGCAATCTGCATTTGGGGTAAAACTGGGAGTTCATAACCCACTTCAATCTAATGTATGAAATATGATATGTCAAGAGCTTTGTAATGTTGTGAACAACCAATAAAATAAATAAATTTAAAAAAAAAAGAAAAAAAGAGAGAAATCTCTCGCTCTGTGCTTCCCTCATTACTGATACAGCCTGCTGTGCATCCTGGAACTCAGGTGTATGCACAGAATTGCTGGCCCTACTGGGGTCAGTGCTGGTTGGGGCCCTACTGCCTTGCCTTATGAGCTTGTGCCCGGACATACACATACCAGCCCTGGGTCACATGTGGGAAGGAGTCATTTGGTCTACACAGATTTCAGGCATGCTGCATAGTAGGTGTGGAGAGACCTGGAGCTCCATCCTGATCTTCAGGTCTCACCAACCCCCTCAGAGCTGCTGCCACCTTATACCTGCAGGTCACCACTAATAGATCCTTTTGCTGGTTTTTTGAAAATTGTCCAATTCTTTGCTGGGAACCAAAATTCTATCAGTGGGATCTTGGGGTAGAGGAGGTTCCCAGAAGTGGAAAAAAGGAGGGAAGGGGCAGGAGAGGGGCTCATTCTTGAACACAGGCACCATTCTAGGTGCTGGGTACTCTTTTCCTTCACCAAGCTGACATTCTTATCAGGGAGATGGACAATGAGCAGGTCACAGTGATAAGTACTAAGGACAGAATTATAGCAGGAGTGAGGTTTGGGGCGTGCCAGGGCTTGGCTTTAGGGCCCATTCCAGAAGTGCTGGGGGAGGATTTACTGAAGGGGACATTCAAGCTGAGACCAAAGATGCGAGAGGCAAGAATATGTTTATCTCAACAGCAAGGGCAAGGGACTGGCGGTAGGAGCATTCCTGGGGTGTTAAGGACCAGCCAGGAGGGACCTAGTGGAAGGAGATGAGATCAGACTGGAGACAGCTTTGCCAGCTGCTGTTGGGACTTGGGTTCTTGCATGGATGCTGAGCAAATGAGGAATGCATCCCTCTGGCTGTATGTTGGGGATGGAATGAAGGTAGGTGAAGACAGAAGCAAGGAGACCAGGGGAGGGGCTGTGGCACTCGTGGGGTGAGCAAGGACAGAGTGATGAGTGGTGGCTGATCTGGGACAGATTCTGCAGGGTTTCCTGATATATGAGATGAGGTGCGAGAGGAAGAGGGGAAGACAGGGGTTGGAGGTGACGCCAAGGCTCTTGAACACCTGGAAGGTGAGACGGGAAAGGGGCTGGGAAGTGGGACATCCAGGAGTTTGGGTTTGAAATGCCCAGTGGATATCCAAGAGATGTGGATCAGGGGTTCAGGGGAGAGGTCTGAGCTTTGAGTTGATGTTCAACTCAAAGCTGGCTTTTATCACTAGAGGCAGGACGAGACTGTCTGAGGATAGCATAGATAGAGGGAGAAGAGGCTAGATAGCAAAGTCCGGTCATCAAGAAGGGACATCCAGAGAGGGTGGAGGCCTGAGGGAAGCTGCAGGAAGGAGGGTCTATCTATGGGGCAACACTGCTGACACCCAGGGCAGATGAGGACCTATAGCTGACCACTGGTATGGTCACACAGGGCCCTGGTGACAAGAACACTCTCTGGGGGAGTAGCAGTGGCTTGTGGAATGTGGGGGTGGACAGCTGGTGTCTGCAGGAAAAAAGCTGTTGAGGAGTTTTGCCATGAAGGTGAGCAGAGAAGTGGGGCGAGGGACCAAGGTGGGTGGAAAAGTAGCTGGCCAAAAGAGGGCGTTTTGTGTTTGGTTCAGATGAAAGAACTGGGTTATGTGTGCATGCTGAGGGAATGCCCAGGGGAGCAGGGAACACTGGTGCTGGGTGAGGGATGGATCCTATCCCCCAGCAAGCCCAGGAGAAGAGCTTGCTTCCATGAAAGCAGGAAGTCGACTCCTAAAGGGAGAAGATGGACCATGAGGGAGGCTGGATGCAGGTAAGCAGGCAAGTATGGATGCCCAAAGAGGGAGCTTGATGGCCTCTTTCAGCTGAGAGGAGGGGACAGAAGAGGTGGAAATGCAGAGAAGACAGAGTCTGAAGTGGCCAGTTGCCCTGCAGTGATGACCAACAGATCTGAGTTGTGCGAGGCTGCTGGTTGAAGGATGCCTGCCCCCCGTTCAAAACACTCCCAGTTCTCCTGCTCCTGCCTGCTCCTTGGAGAAGGCCTGCTCTCTTTTGTGCTCTGGCTGATAACATAGTGTGTAGGGAGGTTGTTGGGTTTCTTTACTCATTCATTCATCTTGCATTTACTTTGTATCTACTATCAGGTGGACACTAACCCAGGCCCTGAAGGATTGATTGGTCATAAAAAGGGATGAATGACCCATGAAGGCAGTTGACCTTTGCTGGTGACCTTTACTCTGGACCCCATCTGAGCCTAAGGATGGTCCATTTTGGCCTCTGGTCTCAGCACACCTAACCAGAACCCAGGGGCCCCATTCCATCCATGCCCTCCCAGGCTCCTACCCAGCCCACACTTACGCACAGGCTCTCGGTAACTTCTTTCTCCAAGGAGTCCATCTAAAGGATTGAAGGAAAGTCACAGGCCTTGGAGTTAGGTGGGTCTCTTGCTGGGTAACCACTGTAGCCAGCTGTGTCCAGCTGAGAAGCTCCTAAAGTAGCTGCTGACCATTCCCAATTCCCCAACTGGACATGCAGTTAAGTCCTAGCTCATTGCCCCTGGGGACATAGGAGACCAGGACAGATTTCCATTGTCAACCACCTGGTGTCATGCCAAATGGAGTTCAGTCATCAGACTGTATGCTGGGTGGGAGGGAAACAGCATCTTGGGGTGGACTTTTCCCCAAGCTCCAGGGAGGATCCTCCTTCCTTCATGTCCTGGGGACTTTTCTTAATTACAAAAGTAACATCATTTCATCTGAGTTTCTGGGCAAATGCTAATATGTACATGTGTATATATGTGGGTGGATAAATATAGGTATGCATGTATCTGTTATATATTCAGCAATCACCATGAGCCAGTTTTCATGCCAGATTCACTAACATTCATGACTTGGAGTGACAGGTCCTAATATCATCATTACCCATTTTAAGATGAAGAAACTGAGGTTCAGAGAGGTCCATGAGCTTGTTAAACAAAGGTAACAGCTGGGTAAGGAGTAAAGCTGGGGTTGTAGTTAAGTGACTCAGCCACTTGGTCCTTTTCAGTGGCTGCCCAGCTGTCCTTGGTGTGACTTACCTGGGCTGGGCTTCTGTCTTTGTCCATAGCCTCTCCTGTCCCCACCTAATACTCACTGATCCAACAGCCCAGAATGGTAGAGAAGATGCATTTCTTGCTGGTCTCATCCATCTCGATGAAGGACAGGTAGTTGAAGTGACGTGTAAGCCTTGGGGTGATGGCATTCCTGCCTCCTCCCGGTGGGCCCATGGCACAGACAAAGTTGATGTCCACCAGGTTCTTGAAGGCTCCTGAGTGGGGGCAAGAAGTCAGGAGGGGCCCCGCCCAGAGCTGCATTATGATTTTCGTGGGGCTGCTTTCCCGTGAAAAGCACATATATTAAAATTAGAATTTGCAACTGTATTGGTATAAAGGACAGATGCATTAATAGCCATCAAAATTTTTCTTTGAACCTAACAGTTCATTTCCCCTGATCTTTAGAAAACTTAGAATATTTTCATGGGCCCTGATGCCTACAATAATCCTGACCAGTGAATATAGCCTATGCCCTGCAGACCTGGGTTGGCACATACCGATGATCTTGCGGTCATACCAGCCTCCATGGTCCATCCACTGGCGCAATAGCTCAATGGGCGGCTGTGCACCATATGTCTCCAGGGCTGGCATGTTCAGGTCATCGATGAAGAAGATGAAGTTGCGCCCAAGGGGTGGCCCAAACACACCCTTCCGCCTGCAGGAGGGACTGTGTGAGCCCAACACTCATGGGCACCAGGTCCTCTGAGTATCCAGGGACAGCAGGATGGTACCTCACTAAATCTGAGCCTCCTCTAAATTGCTAGACCTCATGACCAGCCCTGTTTAGTTCTGAGTGTCCTAGGACTGACTTCTGTGTGAGCTCCTTTAAGGGAGTCTTATCTCCTAGGCAGATGGATGACAGGCATCTCTAAGACAGACCCAGGGCCTTGCCTAGGTGCCCAGACCAGGATGAGCACCCCAAAAGGCTCCAGAGGAATCTTGATGGAGAGAAATCTCTAGAGCAGTCTGCAAAAGAACCCAGCGCCTCTTGTGGGGGATATTCCAGCTTCCCCTGGGAGGGTTCTGGAAAACCCAGGAACATGGTTCATCCAGGCTGAGGGACACTAGGGCCAAGGAAGGAACAAGTGGTGGGTGCCCTGCCTCTTGTCCAGCTTGCTGTCAATGAGGTCCTGGGTCTGGTTGGCTGAAGTGCGGGCTGAGAAGGTGAGGAAGTGGCTGATGTACTCCAACGGCAGGTTTTTGAGGAGCTTATCGGAGATGGTAAGCGTCTTCCCTGTGCCCGTTGGCCCAATACACAGCACCTGGGAGAGCGGGGATGGGGCAGGCAGAGCACACACAGGGTGGGCACACGGGGGGAGCTGCTACCTTATCAGTGTAGGGGGCTAGCCTACACTGGGACTTGGGGTGGGCTGAGGCAGGGTAGGGTGGGGGTGCTCACGGGCTTGTGATTGGTGAGCAGCTTGTCCAGCAGGAAGGACATCTGTATAGTGTCTGTGGTGGGCACGATGATGTTGCAGTAGTTGGTGTCTGGTGTCATGGTAAATGGAGCTGAGGAGTTCATCCACTTCACCCAGGCCACCTGGAACCACATCTGGCTTAGGCTGGACCCAGATCCCCTCCCACCCCACCTTTGGCTGTGGTCAAAGAAAAGAATGGCACTGCTGGACTTGGCAAGAGGGTCCAGGAGAGGGGCCGCTTTTGACAGAAGAAACAGGAATTCCCCTGCCCTGCTTTCTGTATAAGGTGGGGGACTCCCAGCACAAACCACCAGAATGGGGGTTCTCTGCACATAGCTATGCAGGTGGAGGCTCCTTGCATGCATCTGTCTAGGTGGGGACTTCCCTACACACAGCTGCCTCTGATCATGGGGCACCCTAGTGACTTCGAGTCCCCAGGTCTCTGCAAGAAGGAGAAGTTCTGGGAATTGGACAACTCAGAAATGCAAAGGGGCTTGCTGTTTAGTTTTAGGCTAACCAAGGAATGTGGGGGTCAGAACCAAGGGCACTAGTATCAGCTGGATGGTTAGAGGCCTCTTGGTCTAGTCTCTCCACCAACCACACCTACATGAATCCCTTCACCCACAGCCCTTGACCTAGCTTGCTGACCTCCCTCAATGGGGAGTCTCACTGTGGACAAACCAACGTGTCCCACTGGGAAAGGTTCTGATCATTCCAACCCAAATATGCCCTGTACCCCACCCCCCAGCTGAACCTTGCACAGTGACTCTCTATCCCCCTTGTCTTGAACTAGGGTCCTGGTTCTGGAATGTGGTTAGGCTCGTGGAGACCTTACTGACACTGAGGCAGGCCACAGAGTTTGCCCTTGAGCCTTTTAGGGAGTTTGGTTCTTGGGAAAATTGATTTTTTTTTCTTTCTTTCTTTTTTTTTTTTTTTGGTCTCAGGGATTGAACTCAGGGGCACTTAACCACTGTGCCACATCCTCAGCCTGGAAAATGGGACGTTTTTAAAAAAATAGTTATATATAGATAGATCGAGAGAGAGAGAGAGAGAGAGAGAGAGAGAGAGAGAGAGAGAGAGAGAGTGAGTGCACGTGTAAGGATTGAACTCAGTGCCTCACACGTGCTAGGCAAGCGCTCTACTGCTGAGCTGTAACTCCAAAATGGGACTTTTAAGTAGAACTGCCAGTCCTTGGGCTCAGAATTGAAACAGAGGAAATGCACATGGTTGGGAAGGGAGACCCACTGAGGTCTCCCAGCTCCAGGTTCAAGCCCAGCTCTGCCCAGGTGTGACTGTTCTGAGTCAATGTCCTGGTCTGGAAAGTGGGCACATAATTGACCCACCCAGTGGGGCTGTGAAGACCCATGAGGTGATGAAAATAACCCCCAGTCTGAGGCCTGGTGCCTGTCACTGTGGCTTCCTCTCTGTGGCTATTATTCCTCAGGGAGAATGGTCACTTGCCAGTGCGGCCCTCCCCACCCCGGCTCCTGGGCAGGCCTGCGGCACCTGCTTGCTGTCCTCGTCTTCCTCGTAATCATCCTCTGTGCTGCTGATCCCAGCGTCCTCCAGCCTGTAGTCGTACACCAGCCCCTCCTCAGGGAAGAGCAGAGTCAGCTGCCGAGGACCAGGAAGAAAGCAGGTTTGAGGCTCAGGAGGTCTGCCAGCTGCTGGCCCCTGGGGGCGGGGCCTGGGGGCTTGCCATGGCTCACATTCTCTGCGGACATCTTGGTCTTTAGCCATTGGCTAAACTTGTCACGGCTATTGCTGTCTCCAGTGGCACCCACAGTCCAGACCAGGGAGAAAATGAACCAGGGTTCGATCAGTTCTTGGATGCGACTCAGTTTCTCAGGAGGAATTTTTTTGAGGCCCTGGGAATGGAAGGAACAGTGTTAGGCTAAGACAGGAATAGTACCGGGCAGCTTGAGGAAGTCGGGTAGGGATGTGTCATAGTTTTGCCTCTCTACAGCCCATTGGATGAGGGTTGGGGGCGAGGGGGAGGTCCCATGACCTATGCTGAGACAATCTGGTTTTTCTTCCAGGAAACTGGACTTGGAATTCAGGGCAGGAAGAGCAGGGGGCAAGAAGGATTATGCTTTCAACACTGCTGTTCAGGATTGTACCTCTCTAGGTAAAAAGGGCTTGAAGAAGCAATCGAGCAACTTGAGGAGGCTCATGGTCAGGTTGCTATTGGTTGAGGCGATCACCTCCTTCACCGAGGAACGAACAAAGTCGATGGACTCCTGGAGGGAGTTAGTACTCAGCTCTCATGGCTGGTGGCCACAATGCCCTGCCACCCCACTTAGCTCGGTATACCCATACCCTCACTAACCTCCAGGAATCTGACAAATAGACTTTTGAAATGCTCCTCGTGGGGCTTCAGCACAGCAGGGAGCTTGCTTAGCCAGCACTCAACGAAGGGCATGAGTCCCAGGATGCTGGGCTCTAGGTACACCATACCACAGCGGGACACGGTAGCTGGTGAGGCCACTGCCAGGTCCTGCACCTCAAACATCATGGTCATTGCCTAGTGCCAAGATAATCCTTGTGAGTGTGCCAGCTGCTGGACCCCAGAGCCAGAGGAGGCTGCAGGGTCATGGCGGGGGTAGGGGGCTACCCATCCTACTAGAAGGATCTGTGGGCAGGCCATGGGGTGGGACAGGGCTGTGGTGGGGATCAAGAATGTGGCCTTCCTGGGATCCCTGAGGAGAAGCCAAAATTGGGAGATTCCTGGGATTCTCTGGCCAGCCTGAGGTCCCTGAAGGCCTAGGAAGTCTGACAAGAACTGTGTGCTTTGCTCCAGAATCCCCTGCCATGGACACAGGTCCACACGGACTGCCAGGTGTTCTCAGAACGACTCAAGAGCTCAGATCAGCATGCAAACTGAAATGCTTCTATGCCCAGAGCATAGCTCTCTTTCTTGGGAACTGCCCACTAGACCCTGGGTATGTTTTTAGGATGGGCTGGACACTAAACCCAGACTGGGCCAATATGGCTGAAAGTGGATCAAGGAGGCACCGGGCCACATCAGCCAAGGAATGGCAGGACAGTCCTCCTGGCCCTGGGCTTGGGGAATCACAGGAAGTGGGTCGACTGAAACGGTAGCACAGAGCAGCTAGCGGTATAAGACACAGCAAGGTGATGATGTGCAGGGCTGGGAGCTGAGCCTGAGCGCCACTGGCTGGAAGGCTCCTGGGGGGGGGCGGGTCACAGTGATGGTCTGAGACACAGCTGTGGCCCTGAGAGGCAGGGATGGAGGGGATAAGGCCTGACCTGTGTGGTTCAGCCTCCAGGCCCACCCAGCTGTGGAGGAGTGAGCAGGTGCACCTCTGTGAGCTTGATGATCTCCCCGGAGCTGAGGCACAGCTTCTTGTTATCATCCAGCACCGTGTTCATGTTCTCGATCCAGACAGCGTCCACTGGCCCATCGAACATGTACCACTTCTTGTTGGTGTCCGACGCAATGGCCCCCACCCGAATGAGAGAGGAGAAAATCCCATCTGTCCTGCAGTCACCAGGAAGGAGAGGGTTGTAAGTGCCAGGAAGGCAGGGTGGTGGGTGTGACTGGCTCCCTGGGAAACCTGGCTGCCCGAATGGCCCCAATGTGCTTCCCCACTCCCTTCAGTACCTTCATTTATTTAAAAATTACACTAGGAGAAATGGGACCTTGGGGTGCAACACGATGTAATGAGGATTTGCTCTATCCCCTCCCTGCTGAATCTCCACAGAAGTCACATTGAAAGAAGATAAACAGTGGCATCCTGACAGGAACCAGGGAACAGGGGAGGAGGCAAAGACAGAGATGAAGGCACACACAGTTCTGGAAAGTGGAAAGAGCTGAAGAAGGGCCAGATCCTGCCACAGAACCCAAGGAGGCTCACACTTCAGAGGCTCTGCAGGCCAGGAAATAGGGTACAAGGGGTGACAAAGATTCTCTGCTTGGCCAAATTTTAGTCAGGCTCCTGAGGCTTCTCCTGGGCCCATCTGTGCAGTTCCTTTGCTAAAATCCAGTTTTAGCAAAGAAGGCTTCAATGTCAGTTCAGCCAGAACCTGTCGCCCTGAATATCTGGTCACCCTGGATACTTGATCGACCTTGATATCTAATCAGGACCCTCCTCTTTCACCTCTCCCAGGTAAGATCTGATCACCTGACCTGTCTTCACCCAGAATCCTGTTAGGTTGGCTTAGCCAGAACCCCTCTTCCTCTCAATGTGTCCTCTTGGCTATAAATTCCCACTTGTCCCTATTGCATTCAGAGTTTTGAGCTCCGTGGCAGACCCTGTTGCAGTTGTCCCTACACTTACGGTGTATCCTGAGTAGTCTTCCTTATCGTGCTTCCAAAGATAGTATTGAATAATTGTTTCTTTAATGTGGTATTTTTTTTCTGTCCTGCAGAGTGCCTCCCCCCAGTAGGTATGGGTGAAACCCTTCACCAGAAATGGGGAAAGCAGGACAGACTCACATTGGGAAAAATAGTTGACTCTCCCTTCTTGATACTCAACCCCCACTGGTTTGTAGAACACTGGAGCCATGCAGACATCCTCACCAAGAAAAGGGAGGATTTTTTTTTTTTTACTAAGGAGTGAATCTAGGGGCACTTAACCACTAAGCCACATCCCCAGCCTGTTTGATATTTTATTTTGAGGCAGGGTCTTGCTGAGTTGCTTAGGGCCTTGCTAAGTTGCTGAGGCTGACTTTGATCCTCCTGCCTCAGGCTCCCCAGTGCTGGGATTACAGACATGTGCCACTGTGCCAGGCTAAAAGGGAGATTCTTTGGAGAGACAGAATAGCTCCAGATGAAAGACCCTCAGGTGCTGATCTTCAAGGAGTCTCCATCCAGTTGCTCTTCTCCCAGCTCAATGCACTTCTCCTAAAATTCGTGTCCTAACCTGGAGCAGAGGCCCAGAGAAGGACCACCAGACTCTCTTGGGGCAAGGATAAGGGCCATTTACTGAGCATTTACTGTATGTCAGACATGATTCCAGGCACTTTCCGTGTGTTAAGGTCATTTGCACCTTATCATAATAATGGCATCATTGTCCTTATTGTGTTGATGCAGGGACACAGGTGGGGAATGGCAATACATATAGGGAGGAAGTAGAATGGTGGACAGAATTCCAGGCTTCGGGCTGCAGAGCCTGGACTCCCAACCTGCCACTGGTCTAAGTGGGCCCACGCACGGCCTCCAGAGGCCTGGGAGTACAGCAGTCACCAGAGGGAACGGGGGTGGGGGCACTCACCACTCGTGGGTGAGCAGGTCAAACTCCCCATACAGCTGGCCCATGGTGATAGACTTGGGGTTGAGCACATAGTAATTGACGGCCTCGTACACGCCGCCACTGATGGACGGCTGCCCCTTCAGCGATGTCATGGCGGCTGCTAGGACTCTGTAACACTGGGGAGATGGCCACCTGAGAGTGAACCTCTTGTTGCCTCAGACAGCAGGGCTGGAGGGGACGGAGGACCACAGGAAGTGGGAGGAGAAGTCTCGAGGTCAAGGGGGTACAAAGGAGGCCGAGGCTCCTATCCAAGCTGCAACACCCCCTCAGGCCTTCTGACCAGGCCCTGGGCTGCCCTGCTGGGCTCCACTTACGTTACTTTTGCCAGAGCCTGTGGGCCCAACAAGCATGAGGCCGTGCCGCACCACCGTGGTCTCATAGAGCTGGATACACTTGGTCAGGAAGCCTGGGGGACATGGCAGAGGAACCCAGGGGTCAGAGCATAGGCTTGGGCCATGGCTCTGCCCTTAGCTTGTGTGATCTGGGGCGAATTACTTCATTCCCTGAGCCTCAGTTTCCTCATCTGGAAATTGAGGATGGAGGCAGAACCTACCTCATAGCAGCCTAGGAAGCAGCTAAAACCCTAAGCACAGAGCCTGGCATTGCTCAAGAAACTTCTAGATGCCAACCAGTATTCCCACTGGGACGATCATTCCCTAACATCCTTTGGGTGGTCTGTTGTCCCAGGCAGGCTCAGTGTTGGCTGTCACGGGCCCCACAATCAACTTCTACACAAAGCTGAGACCTCTTAAGGTACTGGACAATATGAGGCAAAATCTTGGCGACAGAGTCCTAGGGACAGTGAGGAGCTATCAGGACAGATGCAGGCAGAAGGTCAGGCCCATGTGGATAGGAAAGGAGTGTATTGTTTTGACACAAGGGTAGTGATGGCTCTGGCACTGCATGCCTGGTGGTCCCTGCCAAAGGGAGAAGATCCAATTAACCAGAGATGGCAAAGATGATCTAAGGCTTGGAGGGTAAAAAAAAAAGTCCAAGGCTTTACTCAACAAGGCTGCTGGGACCTGGGTACAGGAGGGGGCCAGAGGTAGAGGCATGAGAGCCACACATGGAACTGAAGAGCAGTGGAGAACACGGAGAGAGGCCTTAAAGGGCTGAGCATGAGCTCACCGATTGCTCAGGTCCTACAGGAGGGGTCTGTGTGGCCAGGGTGGTCAGGCACACCTCCCTGGAGAAGCACACCTATCCCCCCAAAAGACCAGCTGGAATAGACTGGGAGGAGAGGAGGGAGCAGCTGTGTCAGGATGGACACGCAGTGGCTAGGCTGAGACCCTCCCCCACTACCAGCAAGCAAGCAGAGAAGGGAAAATCTGTCAGCAAGCAGCTGGCATCCCATGGAGCAAAGCCCAAGAAGGGATCACATGGACAGGCGGGCCTGAATCATGAGGTCCCAGGAAGGGGACAGTACTTGCTTCCTATCACCTAGTGGGCTCCAGTAGAAAAAGGGTCAGAAACATCTTCCCTGCCCCCAAATGCCAAACTGAGAGACCCTGCCCATGCACACTTGGCCAGGTATAAGGGACCCTGAGGTTTGGTCTGCCTTGCCTCTGTCTCCCTTCTGGGCTCCAAGATGGCTGGAGCTGGCCTGAGCCAGCCCGAGCTCACCCATTAGACATGCATGGGACTACAGGAGGCAGGGGCCGCTGGCTCACCCTCCACATCCTTGAGGTTGCTCTTCTCACAGGCCTTGCGGATGGCCTTGTCCAGGATGCCGTAATCAGTCTCCTCTTCCCTGATAGTGGGGAACAGGTCAGATACAATCCCCGAGAAGAGTTTGAGGTCCTCCTGTAGGAACTTGGGCACGTTCACGTCCCGAATGGCCCGGAGGCAGATCAGCTCCTGAAGCAGGTGTGGGCACCAGCTTCAGGGTCAGGCGCCTCTCCAGCTGCCCTGCTTTCTTGCCCCAGGAGCCCTCAGGCTGGAGCTCACCTCATTCATATTGGGATTTTCTCGCTTGAGGTTCCCAGCAGCTGAGATCACAGTCTTCACAGCTCTCATCCCAAAGTCATAGTGATCCTGTGGTCACCATACAGGAGGAGGCATGGATGGGCCACTCTGGTGCCCATTTGTTACCTGACCATGCCACCTCACCCAGCTCACCCTCAAAATATCAGTTCCCCTGCAGCTCTTTGGAGACCACTCACCTGGGTGCCTCTCCTTTGGGCTCTTCTGACACCCCCCACCTATTTCACCATCCCAATAGCCATCTTACTTTATCTGGCTGCCTATTCTGCATCCCCTGCTCTGCACTGCCTTGGTCAATGCTAAATACTTGTTGTCCCAGCACAGTGCCAAGGGCAGGGATATACTCAAGTTGTTTTGAAAAAGTGAGTGAAACAGGAAACATTTTTTTGGACTCATCTGTGCAAACGAATAGGTTGGCCTCGATGGCTTTTGAGTTTCCTTCTAACGTTCTTTGCAATATCTTTCCTGACTTAACCTTTCGACTGCAACACTGTGGCTTTTCCCATTGGTCCTGTCTCTCCCACATTATATAGCAGATGTGTTAGAAATAGTTAAGTGATTCATTTTGCCCCGTGGTGCCAGCCCATGACAGCTACCTTTAGACCTGACCCAGAGACCAGCACCCATCCCAGAAGTCTTGGTCTCAGAGCTGCACATAGAGACTGGGCTTGACTCTGAGTCATCACCACTTGGGAAGGGCTGAGGGCATTTCCAGAGCCATGTAGGATAGTTTGCTTCAACAGGGGGTGGGGAGGGGCACTGTTCAAAGTGGATGATTAGAAGGCAGACTGTGTCGGAGTGCTGGGTGGCATCTGATCCTGACTTCTGCTGCTGTTCCACTGTGCACTGCATGAACCTGGCCAGGCTCTTAGCTGCTCGGGACCTCAGCATACTCACCTGAGAAACAGGAATGTAACTCCTATCTCACAGGGTTGCTTGGAAGAGTCTAAAGTAACATCTGTGAAGCAGATAGCACAGGGCCTGGCCCTTGGCTGGTGCTCCACGAAAAAGTGAACTTGGAGCATCTCTGGAGGCTGGGGTGGGGGGAGCAGTCTGAGGGCCTTTGGAAACTGGCTGAGGCCTCACCTGGGAGCTGAGCTGCTCAGAGGACAGCTTGAAGGTGGTTGTGATCTTCTTAGCGAGCACATTAGCCTCATTGAATCCAAAGGAGTAGAGGGAGATCTCAGCAATCATGGCATAATCCGGGACCATCATGGCGACAGGCCGAAAGAGTGCCTGGGCACATGGTATGTGGGTCTCAGACTTCAACCAGCCACAGGGTACCACCCACTCTCTATCTGGTCCTCAGAAGGCAGCTTCACCTGACCTTCCTCCCTGGCTAATGCTGGGATTCCTTTCTGCATCATGCCTGCCATGACTGAGCCTTCCATTTGCTCTGTGGCTGGACAGTTTGGGCCATTAGAAACAACAGGTCCCCTGTGTTTGTCTGAAACTGGTGGCCTCTCTTGGCTTCCCATTTCTTCTGCAGGCCTAGCCTAATGGCTCCTATCAGATGGCCTTCACATGCCTGAGCATCCCTGACTTCTCCCATGCCCCGAGGACAAGTGTGGGGCATCCCTCTATGGCTGGGCCTTAGGACCCTTGGGCAGGAGATCTATCATAGAGAACCACGGCTCCTTTTATCCAGGCAGCTGTGTGTCCTTAAATAAATTATTTATTATCTTGGAGCCTAGGCTTTCCACCCGGGGAGCCCATGGCACAGACAAAGTTGATGTCCACCCGGAGCACCCTGGGCCTGAACTTGCCTTCAGATTGTCAGGCAGTTCAGTGCGGCCAGCGTATCCTGGATTCATGGTGATGAACACTGCACAGGATGGTACAAGTGGGATCTCGACCCCCTCAAATACGAAGCGTTCCACCTGTGTTGGGTAGGGGTCAGGGGGTGAACTCACTTGGGGCAGGAGTTGCCCAGCCTTTTCCCTCCTCTGGATGTGCCCTCCTTTCTTCTACTCACTCCCCTGTCCTGATGGCAGTGTGTCAGCTAGTACTGGATCCCGGGTCATGGATGGACTTTCTTTCAGGATCTGGCTTAAGACCTCAGGTCCCAGTGAGCACCCATGGCCTCCTAGGCCCTGGCTCTGGTCCTTTTTTAAAATATTTTTTGTAGTTGTAGATACATACAATACCTTTATTTTTATTTATTTATCTTTATGTGGCACTGAGGATTGAACCCAGGGCCTCACATGTGCTAGGCAAGTGCTCAACCACTGAGCCACAACCCCAGCCCCGGCTCTGGTCCTTTTGAGGTCCCACGCATCTTTTGCTTCCTACTCTCTCCACTTCCAGTTCCTGACACTGATCTTCCCAGACTTAGACAAGCTCAGCCCTGACTAGGCGCCAGGGCTCTCCCTTGCAGTGAGTAACCACCAGCCTCTCAGCTCTCATCTCTAGGACAAGATCCCTGGGGACCTACAACAAGGCTAGAGAGAGAACCAATATCCAGGGCTTTGCATTAGCATCAGGACACAGGCAGGGACCCCTTTATCTGTCCCAGCTTGGCCTGGGATCTGCCACCAGACCAGGATAAGAAGGTGGGGCTTCCTGATGAGCTACAAAGCCCCTCAAGACACAGTTCTGCAAAGGTGGTGGCTCGTGGGCAGTGCCATGCCCCTGTGAGATGAGAGACTGGCTCTAGGCAGGCCTGATGGCCTGGCTGTCCACCTGTGGCATGGGAACCCCTAGTGACAGAGCTGATGGCAGTAGTGAGGGGGTGGCTCACCCGCTGTTGCTGTGCCTTCTGGATGGTGGTGATCTGCTGTGCCACCACAGATAGCACCTCAATGTCGATCCGATTGAACTCGTCAAAGCACGCCCAGGCCCCAGCACTGTGAGAGTGGAGGAGGTGCATTCAGAGCCCTCCTGGCCCCCACTGTCATGTGATGCTCCTGGCCCTCCCCAGGAAGAGGGCTCAGTCTTTATGCCCTCCCTGGTGCCACCCTCACACCCCAGCCTCACCTGGCCAGGCCCTTGAAGAACTTGCCCATGGCCATGAAGTCGAGCTGGTCAGAGCAGTTGAACACAACCGTCTGTATGGCCAAGGCCTTGCCCAGATCTTTGGTGGTCTCTGTCTTCCCTGTGCCAGCTGGACCAGCTGGAGCACCACCAAACTTGAGGTGCAGGGCCCCAGTCAGAGTCAGATAGCACCTGTGGGACAGAGGAAGGCCACCTATGTCCTGGGCACTTCCCCTTCTTGGGGATTTCCACAGCTCTTTCTTTTGGGCCCTCTCTCCTCTTGAGTCCCAGATGTGCCCGGCCTGGCTGTTGGGGTCAGGATTGGAGCCTATGACTACCTGTTAAGTGTTCTCCCTGTTCCACTTCATAGCCCTGGAGAGCTTTGCTCAGGGACCCACAGAGCTGGCTGAGGTGTGGCCAATTCACTTCCCTTACTCCAGTCCCAACTGGGGCCTGGCATGGTGGTACACGCCTGTAATCCCAGCGGCTCAGGAGGCTGAGGCAGGAGGATCGCGGATTCAAAGCCAGCCTCAGCAACTTAGTGGGCCCTAAATAACTCAGTGAGACCCTGTCTCTAAATAGAATACAAAAAAGGGCTGGGGACATAGCTCAGTGGTTAAGAACCCCTGGATTCACTCTCTAATACCAAAAACAAAACAAAAAAACAACCCAACTGGGGAGGGGACCCGCACCTGTCAGTGAGGGGTGTGATCACCAGCCTCCCACTGTTGCCTAGGTACTCGTAGCCATAGATGAACTCAGCATTCACAGCCCGGATGTACAGATCATTATTGGTCCAGTAGTACCTGGCAGTACAGGGAGATGGGTACCTGGTCATGGGACCACAGGCCACTGGCAGGCATGCAGTTGAGCAGAGGGGGTTCTTTTGAGGAATGAGGGTTTTAAAGCCCCCCCTGCCCAGCTTGTCCCAGAGCCTCAAGGGCCAGGACCAGCCTCTTGTTAAGTGACTGTTCATCCCTCTCTGGGCCCCATCCTGACAGCCACTCTGGCCCTCACCTGAGCTGTGAGATCCACTCAAAATCATTCACACTGACCACGTGCTCCTCGATCAGCTTTTTCACCACGTCCTTGGCATGGACCTCGATGACGATCAGTGCTGACAGCACCGCCCGCTGCATACGGGACAGTTTCCCTCGTACCAGGGCTACCAGGTCACTGAGCTGCAGGAATGGGGACACTGTCAGCTGTCTGCTATCTGAAGGGAGACTTCTCCCTGATACAGAGGGTGGGTTCTGCCACACAGAGTTCCTCTCTCCAAGGACTGATAGTCTAGGAGAGCACGGGTGCAGGGACCAGGCAGGGGGAGGAAAGTAAATAAAAATGGAGACTTATGCATGGCATCTGGAACCTTCAGGGACTGGTGGAGCCTGCTGAGTGGCTGGAGGCTGGAGTGTGGTATGGAGCCAGAAAGGCCTAAGGGACAGTGCAGGAGGGACATGGGCATGTGCTTCCCTCACTGACCATTGGAAGAGGGGCACCTGCCTGGCCTCAGAGCCTCCTCAGGCCCCCAGACCCTTCTGCTGGTTGCTGTTGTGAGACACATTTCAGGGGTTCCTGACCTGCTTTTTGAACCCAACCCTAGGCCTCTTCCAGATCAATGTAGGAAAAAGTTCCTGGAGGTCTGGGCTCTCCTGGGGGCATCAAGGGTGCAAGGAGTAATGATCCTCTTCATTCCCACCTGCTCGGAGAGCTTGGGGAACAGATCGGTGCTGAGGTTGTTGACCTCCAGAGCCTGTGCCACCTCCATGGTCCAGTAGGTCTGGCAGCCAGCAATGGTCACCTGGCCAGGCCAATTCAGAACCCACTGGGTCCTGGGCATCTGAAAAGACAACAGGGGCAGGTTGATCTAGGCACTTTCCAGCTCTGACCCTTCCCCTCTTCTTCCTTTAAATGTTGTTTGTGCTTTGGCCTTTAAAACCTCTGGGCTCAAAGGGTCAATTGTGGACACGAAGGCCGGGCACAATGGTACACGCAGATAATCGAAGTAGCTCTGGAAGCTGAGGCAAAAAGATCTCAAGTTCAAAGCCAGCCTCAGCAGCTTAGAGAGGTCCTAAGCAATTCAGTGAGACCCTGTCTCTAAGTAAAATATAAAATGGGCTGCAGATATGGCTCAGTGGTTAAGTGCCCCTGGGCTTAATCCCTGGTACCAAAAAAAAAAAAAAAAAAAAAAAAGGGATAAATTGCACCTGTCCCTTAAAGAGAGATGCCATTAAGCCCTGGGTAGGCAGAATCATTTTTCCTAAGCAGATGAGACCTTGGAGCAGACAGGTGGGAGCCCCAGATCAGGGAACACAGTCCCAGATTCAAATTCTGGCTCTGCTCTTGCAAATCACAATAGAATAGAAAACATCTCTGAACCTCCTCTGTGGGGTGCCTTGCCCTGCAGCCCAGTGGCTGATGGGAAGGCCTAGAGAAGTCTGCAGGTGTTATTCCAGCCCAGGGCTTGGGGTGAGTGTGATTGTGATTATTATTAGGAGGAATTTCACTTTCTGGGAGTGTGTGTAGAAAGGAAGGTTTCTGATTCCCACCTGAGTCCCCAGAGATCCCATAAAGATGAGAACAACTGGCATTAGGGCTGTGGCCTAAGGAGGAAGACGGTGGGAGCACAGAGAGGGCCTGGGAAGGGAGCAACATGGAGGTGGCAGGAAAGCTCCATGGCAGGGCGTGCTCACTGTGGGATAGGCCAGGATGGCCCTCTCAATGAAGTTGCGCACGCTGGCCTTCATGCTCTGCTCCACCTCCCGCAACCAGTCCTCCACGTTGCTGGTCGGGTAGATGGAGAAGGTCAACTTCACCTCTTCACCCTCCGCAGAGTACATGTGTGTGATCTCCAGGTCCTCCTGGAACAGCAGCTGCAGCCATGGTGGTAGTGGTGGGAGGGGGGCAAGAACAGGGTTACTCTGAGTAAACTAGAAGCTGACCCCTCCCACTGGTGCCCTCCCGCTTTGGAAGGGAGCCTGAATGTCTCTCTTGGCTGGGACTTCTCTGACTGCAGGTCCCCAGCTGTGCCCCAGCCCTGGCCTGATGCAGACCCTTGGGGAAGGAGGCTCAGTCTGTCCTGTGTGTCTCTGTTGTGCTCAGGCAGCAGAACAGAGAGGAGATGAGGAGGGTTGTGAGCCTTTTGAACTCATGGTCTCTCTCTCTCTCTCTCTCTCTCTCTCTCTCTCTGGATGCAACTTTACAACCATTAAACTAGACAACTTTTTTTTTTTTAGTTGTAGGTGGACAATACCTCTATTTTATTTATTTTATGTGGTGCTGAGGATGGAACCCAGTGCCTCCCATGTGCAAGGCAAATGTTCTACTATTAGGCTATAGTCCCAGACCTCATGGGTGTCTTGATCTAGCCAACACCTTAGTGTGCTGGGGGACAGAGAGCCCTTAGATGAATTGGGAGCCAAGATCCCCCAACCCTGAGAAGATGGGACAGTTCTGTAGCTGACCTTCCTCCCTCTAGCCCCAGGTGTGTCGTCTCTGAAGACCAAACTCTCAATTTCCACCTTATCCCCACTAAGAGAGCTTGACACAAGGGATGTTCTTCCTGGAGTGTGCCCCAGGGGTCCTGGCCCTGAGCCCCAAGCCCAGCTACATACCCGGGCAATGTTCTCAAAGCACTTGCGCAGGTGGGGTTGCACGGCTGTGGGGTCCTTTGTCTGGGACAAGATCTCCAGTAGTTCGTCATCGGATAGGAAGTAGAATCTGCCACGGGAACAGGGATGAAAGAATGGGTCAGGCAGGCTCTCTGGGCCCTGGCAGCCTTGGCACCACTTAACATTCTTGCCCCCTAGCCCGGCAGGGCCCTTGATGTTCACCCTCAAGGGCTGACACTGACAGTGGACAAGGGCCATGATGCCTACCTGGGGAAGGCACTCCGCTTGGTTTCCAGGTACTCGCTGAGGCCCTTCTGCACCATGTCCAGCAGCTTGTTGCAGTCCCTAAGGCTGTCCAGCAATCTCTGGTCAGCGCACACATTGATTACCTGCAGGGGTTAGGGAGGCATGAGAACAAGTGAATGTGAGCATGCTCCAACTGGGAGGCTGCAAGGCAGGTTCTCCCACACCACCTAGAGACCTTCAGAAGGAAGGAAGGGGCAGGAAAATTGTCCCTGAGTCAGGGGCTGCCTCCATCAGCCCTGCCAACTCCACAGAAAAAAAGTCTATGATCAAAAAAAAAAAAAAATGAGGGTTAAACGAAGGTAAGTAGTTTGCTTTGCTGCAGGACTTGACAGAGCCTCTAAAATGATAATGTGGTTGGCAAATCTCCAAACCATCAACTGTGGTGCTTCTGAGGAGCATCTCTGGGACTAGGGAACCCAGACCTGAGGACGTGGGCTACGATCAAAGCCTCAGATGTGTTCTCCAGTCCTTGTTTTAGGAGGGAAGAGACCGAGAGACTCCCAACAATGTGACCAGGCCCCTTGAGGGTCTTAGCTGCTCGCCAGCTCTGCCACACTTGCCTCCCGGTTCTCATAGACATTCTTCATGATCTTCCTCCAGATCCGCTCCATGGTCTGATAGCGCTTACTCTCTACAGGCAGCTGCCGGGTGATGTCCTCAGAGCTGAAGATGGGCTCCAAGTAGAGCCAGGCCCGCTGACAGTTCAGCCATTCCTCCAGTACCTCCTAGGCAAGTGGGATAGGGTAAGGTGAGGATATGAACTGCCAGGGCCTGGGGTCTGAGTTGGGTTCTGTTCCTCATGACCAAATCATTTTGCCTCATCAGAGTGCTGGGCACCAGAGCCAGTGTCCACAGGGAAATTTCTAGATGGTGCTGTGAGCATGGAACTCCAGGCAAAAACCAGGTGGAGAGATGCCTGCCCTCCAGAGAAATCCCATTACCCATGGGAAGTCCATGCCCTCTTCCCTTGGAAGAGCCAAGGTTTCTGCTCTTCCTATAAGGGACCATGCCCAAGCCAGCAAACCTCAAGGTGACAGGAAAGGGTCCTGGAGGTAGTTCTCTGGAGTGCATGACCCTAGCATTCTCTGAGATTCATTTTCGGGATCTTGAGATACCTAAAATGTTCTTTGAAACCTCAGTCCAAGGGTGAGACATCTTCAAAACAAGATATTTCCCCCTTCTGCCTCCCAACTCCCCATTTAGGAGGCACCTCTCGACTTCTCTAATCATTGCAAATTCATTAATTTATCTCCTCCTCGTCAACTGTGTGCCACATTCAGCTCTGGCCAGGGCCATGCCAGGTCCAGGTGGTCACCAGGAGGAGTAGGGGAAGAGGGCATGGCTACTGCCCTTGAGAAGCCCTCAGTCCACTAAGGAGCCAGTTCTGCCCCTGGATCACCAAGGGCCCAGCATGGTGATAGCCTCTATATGAGGCACTGACCAAGGGACTCAGTGAGATTACTTTGCAGGTACATGTTGGGAGAGTTGGCAAAATGCTTGTGCTGAGCCTTGGAGAAAATGGAAAGTGGGGATAAAACTGTAGTGGAGCTGAGTCCTGCAGGCCTGTAATCCCAGCAACTTGGGAGGCCGAGATAGGAGGAACTTGAGTTCAAAGCCAGCCTCAGCAATTTAGCAAGGCCCTAAGCAACTCAGCAAGACCCTATCTCAAAATAAAATATAAAAAAGGGCTGGGGATGTGGCTCAGTGGTTAAACACCTTGGGTTCAATCCCCAGTACCCAAAACAAAAACAAACAGGACATTACCAGCAAAGGAAGAACTCCCTAGGGTCAGTGCTGATCAGCCCAGGAATCTCTAGGTGGTCCTGGGGCGTAGAGATAAGCCCTTCTCATCCAGTTTCGACCTTCACTGGAGGCCTCCCAGCAAGGCCCCAAGAAGGGACTGTCAGACATACCTTCAGGTTTGTTTTTCAGGGCTCTGTGGGCTGTCTCTGCCTCTGATTTTGAAAGCCAGAGACAAGAATAGTCCCAATGCCCTGGCTCCCTCTCCCCAAGGTAGATCCAAAGGAGATATGGTTGAGGGCAGCGTGGGAAAGGGTCGTGAGAGCTTTGGGGCCTCATGGTGTCCAGCCCACAAATTTCAACTGTTCCAATGGTTTTACCCTTTGAAGGTCTGTTAGTAACCATATTTTTTGGACTAATCCTGTCCTCTTCACATCCCTACTGCTTTTTTTCAGTGGCCACACGTCATGGATGGACAGTCCCACCCATCCTGGTCACTCTTCTCAATGGAAGAGAGTCAGGAGCTCAGAGAACATGGGCAAGGCCCTCCACTGCTTCAAGCCCCCATCCGCTTACAAGACAGGGTTCTCTGGGGGTGGGGACAGGGACAAAAGACAGGGGAAGGAGGGCCTACCTGGGTCAGCTTTAGTTTGCTCTCCCAGGAGTTGATGCGTTGCTCGAAGGGCTTCTTGTAGGGTGAGAAGGACATGCTCTGGGTCATGACGATGTGGTCGTCCAGCAGCTGTGAGGCCTCATCTGGGCTCTTGAGAATGTAGGTGTCTGTCTCCTTGTAGGGCAGCACGTTGAACAGGATGGTTGACCACTCCTTCTCCATCTTGTCCAGTGCCTGGGGTGGGGGATGAATCAAGGCTGGGTCCCAGGAAGGGGCCGGCCATCATGCTCTCTGACCAGCACTGGTCAGGGAAGAAAAGACCTAGTGTATGACTTCTGCGTAGGGCCCTCTGGAAGATACACTCGGTTACCTGGTCCACAAGTCCTCAGTGGGCCCTTTTCTGACTCACTCTCCTACATGTGCTACATGTATAAGACACACTTACACACATGTGTTGGGAGGCAGCAAAGTTACCAGTGTGGGTGCTGGTCCTGGTTCTGACTGTGTCACCTTGGCCAATTGCTGAACCACCCTCAGCCTTAAGGTACTCATCTATTATTTATTTAGTTAGTGGTGCTGGGGATCAGACCTAGGGCCTGTGCACCCTAGGCAAGTACTCTACCACTGAGCTCATGTACTCATCTGCTAAATAAGGATAAGGCTATCAATTTTTTCCTGGAACCTTGAGAGGAGTAGCTGAGGAATAATAGCCAAGCACTTTACATACATGATTAACTCATTTAATAGAATGCACCTCACCCCCTGGGCATGACGGCCCCAGGAATGGGGCCGATTACTATCAGTCTCCCAAATGGCTGTCATTGCAAAGGCCAGAGGCCAAGTGCTAAGGTTTGGAAGGGCTAATCCGGTGGGGTGGGGTGGGTCTACTGGTGGCTGCTTACCTGCTCGATGGCATACTCCTTGCCAGCCACCTCAGCCACCTTGCTGATACTTTCGATGTGGTCCTGCAGGTTCATCTCGAGGCAGCGAGAAAAGGTCAGGTTGGCCTTGGGCCTGACGTTGATGTTGATCTCATTGGACAGTATATCCCAGTGCCGGTTCCGCATGCCAGGGTTGCGCAAGCCCTGGATCAGCGGGATGTATGGCTTGAACTCCTCAATTCGGGCTCGAATATCTAAGGCCACATCCTGGCAGGCTGTTGGGTAGGGAGGCAGGCATAAGAGGCAGCCAACATCGGCAGGGGGACGGTGGGACAGGTTGGTTTGGCCACCTACCTTGGATGTCTTTGAACTGCTTTACGCACTTATGCATGGTCTTGAAGGACTCAACGACGTTCTTCTCCAGCTGCTCAGCATCAATGGCTGTCAGGGGGTCATTCATCCAGCTTTCAGACCAGCGCAGCCAGTCGGAGGCTGTGGTCCAGAGGTCCAGGTAAGGCTGGAAGTCCTTCACCATCCTGGAAAGCTTGTCGTACTGCAGGGACCGAGGGCAGGGTTGGGATGCTCCCCAGGCTCTCTCCACCCTGCTCCTACTTGGGCCAGCTACTCTCTCCCTCCTTGTTCCTGAGTGGTATCCCTGTTCCTGTGCCAGAGACCCAGGCATGGCCTCCCTTCTTTCTGTCCCTCCCAGGCTATGGTCTCCTTCGTCTTTCCAGTAGCCTCCTGAAAGCCAAGGTCAGATTATCTCCTCTCTGCAGCATGCTCAGTCTCTCCCCAACATGTCAGAGCCCTGGGCAAAGCAGCTGGATTCTGCTGTGACTATAGCTGCAAGCTGCTTCCTGAAGCTTGGGGGATCAAGAGGGGACAGTGCCTGCGGGAGGCCTACATTGGTGACGGGCAAGCCAAAGATGCGCTCGCGGTTGTTGTAGAGCATTGCCAACTGCTGGCAGTCCTTCAGCTGCTTCTTGACCCGCCGCACCTCGTTGGCAATTTCGTGTGCTCTTGCCATCTCCACGTGGATGGAGAAGCCAGCTACCACAAGCTGCAAGCCAAGAAGCAAGGGTCACATGCCCCTGCAGCACCACCATGCCCATGCGTCCACCTACTCCCACCTCAAGGAACCTGAGTTCCTGGGACTTTGACTCCTCCCATCTCTGAGGGGACTTTGGAGTGACAGGTTGGTAGCCCATTACAGGCAGGCTGACTGCCTCATGGTGGCCTGGCAATGCTCGGGGAAAGGAGGGGGAGACTCAGTGCCCTAACCATTTGTGCCCACTGCCCACTGGGGCAGCATGGACACAAGAGAAGATTTAGGGCCCACTCCTCTGAATTCTTCTGAAGCTTGCTGCTCAGGCTTCTCTTTGGCCTTTCTGTTCACTTTTTCAGCCGTGTATCCATTCACTTATCCACGCATCCATCATGCATTGACAAAACATGTCTTAAATGCAAGAAATGAGGCCAGGCCTGCAGTGCAATGTGTGTGTGTGTGTGTGTGTAGGGGGTGGGATCCTAGCACAGAGCCCTCCACCAAGCCCCACCTGCAGCCCTTCCAGCTTCTCCTGGAAGTTGTTCTGATCCATGACCTGGATTTTGTGGAACTTTTCTTCTTCCTCAATATGCTGCTGCCGCACCATCTCTAACTGCCCGAGGATCTTAGAGGGCCAGTTGCTGGCAGCCCACCTGGCCGGGATGGGAGTTGGGATGGGGAGAAATGCCACAGCTGAAATGAGGGGGTGGAGAGGCCAGACAAGGATACTCTTCCAGGAACCCAGGGCCTGGGTAAGAGCAGGATTGGGGGAACCTAGGTAGCAGTTAGAGTCAGCTGGGACTGGGAAACTGGGAAGTCCAACTGAGCGGAGAGATACCACCTTCCATCAACAGGGAGGCCACCTCTGCTCTAACCTTTGGGAACTGCAGTTGGCTTGCAGTGAGGTGCATACCCAATGTGCCCAGGAGGAAGCAGAAATGAGAAGAGGGATGCTAAGTTCCCTCTGAAGCC